>NC_034600.1:52627596-52766300 GCF_900095145.1 Mus pahari | reverse complement strand
TAGTGGGAGTGGGTGGGTAGGGGAACAGAGGTGGGGGGAGGGGTATGGGAATCTTTCGGGATAGCATTTGAAATGTAAATAAAGAAAATAAAAAAAAAAAAAAATGGATTCTCAGTGGGAATGAGATACACGAAGCTTTCACCCAAGCCTTAGTTGAAGTTGCATGACATTCACCTGTGTCTCACTGCCAGTCCAATGTCTCATAACACCTCCTACTGGCCCAAATGCCTTGACGATTATATCTTGAGTAACCAGATGTATTTTCTAAAGTTAGTTTGTTATACTTTTATTTTGTCTCCGTGTAAGAAATAAGTATAAGCAAGTTGGGTTTTGTTTGTTTTTGTTTTACATTGTGTCTTCAAGTTAATCTTAAGAATTTAATGTAGATCATATACCTTGATTTTGTAAATGTATTGATGAGAAATTTGTATTCATGAATGAATATTGATTCCACGAATTATAATTTGGAATATAAGTAAGTATTTATTACATTTGCCTAGTTTCCTGTTATAGTATAAAACTGAGTTATGGAATAGTGAGGATAATTTTCTTCCTTATCCATGAACACTTCTTGGCTCAGGTGTTTATCCACCAGCAGAGGGCACAATACACATTTAGATTTGGAACTTCAAACAGTGATGGTCGGTTCCTTCCTGGGTCACCTGCAATCTGTTCATGTGTACTCAGGTCATTCCTAAAAACAGCACAACACAGAATCATTCAGATAATACAGTAAAAATGTGTTTTATTGTTTTGATCATCACCTATAGCTAGAGAAGAAACAAATATCATATCTGTTATGATAAAAATGCAGCCTTATAATTTCAGGAAAGATAGGACTTTTGTAGTTTTAGTAACCATCATATCAAGATGTTTAAAAACTCAACTTATAATCAGATAAAATTAAAATTCTCATATGTAAACAGTGTATAAATATCATAAGTCTAATCTACATGTTATAATTTTGTATCATGACAAATGCAAAATGTACAATGCTTTTCACAAATCATTTATACTCTCTCAAGGGAGTCTGACTTTGAAATTTGTAAAATATTTTTGTTTATTTAAGTCAAGAAATCCCTGGGTTTCACAGATGTCTTCCATTTAAGAAAAGATATTACTGCCCTCAATACAATCCTTTATTGAAAATTTCCTGGCTGAATACTCATGGGTTATAAAAGAACATGATTGGTAGTCCCCAATAAAACCTCAAAGGAGGAAAAGAAAATTGGAATGTCACATTTTGATTAAGCCCTGTCACTTCTACATCTCATATGCATAACCAGAGTGTTTACCTCCTGGTCATATACCAACCCAGAATCAGGAATGAAAACACTTCCTATCACAGTTAGTGTTGGTCTGAGGAAGAATTCATCGCCCCCCCCCACACACGCATACATGCACACACATTTATGTAGATAAAGACAGATAGACACTAGGCCATTGTCTTCGAAATTTGTATAAAACAAAATAAACTATCATTTTGGAGATAGCTTGGTTATTAAAGAGCTTACTGTGCAAGCAGAAAGACCTGTCTTTGGATCACCAGCATGCACATATAAAGATAGGCTGCGTAACTTGTACCTGTAACCTCAGTTCTACGGAGGCTGAGCCATGAGGATCCTTGGAGTCCACTGAGCAGCTAGTGTAACCCAATCAGTGAGCTACAGAGTCAGTGAGAGACCATCTCTTGAAAAATAAACTGAAGACTTCTGGAAGAAGATGCTTGATGTCTGTGGTTTGTAGAAGCACACACATATGTGCAGATGCACCCACAAACACATATAGGCACACATGAACCAAGAACATGTACATTCATACAAACCACATACATGAATGTTCAACTAGCAATAGTGTACTACAGATGTCATTCATTATTTGCCTCATGAAATATCATCATCACTTAATGAGTTTTAAGTAGTATGAAATCACTGGCATTTGATAATTTTTTTTTTCTGATTCATTTTTCCCTTATCATTTTATACAATAAAATGTAAAGCAAACAGTCATCTGTCCAATTTATTTTTCTCCGTGCTCGATTGTTAGAGTAGTTTTCTGTTTATAATACTATATCGAAATATGTATTAGTTGGGAATGGGGAACTGGGGATGGGGTAGGCACTAGAAAGCCTCAGATGCCAGGGAAGCAAGAGGCTCCCAGGGTCCAACAGAGATGACTTTAGCTGATATATGCAACAAAGAGGAGATAGAACCTGCTGAGGGATGGGGCCACCCACTCATCTCAAAATGTTTAACCCAGAAATGTTCCTGTCTAAAGGAAAGACAGGGACAAAAAATGGAACAGAGACTGAAGAGAAGGCCATCCAGAGACCACCCCACCTAGGAATCCAGTCCTATTCACAGACACCAAACCCAGATACTATTGCTGATGCCAAGAAGCGCTTGCTGAGCCCAGTATAGCTGTTCCCTGAGAGGTTCTACCAACATCTGACCAATACAGACGCGGACACTCATAGCCAACCATCAGACTGAGCTAGGGGAAGAGCTAGGGGAAGGACCAAAGGAGCTGAAGGGGATTGCAACCTCATAGGAAGAACAATTTCAACTAACTGGACCACCCAGAGCTCCCAGAGATGAAACAATCAAAGAGTATACATGGAAGGATCGATGACTCCAGCTACATATGTAGCAGGGAATGCCTTATCTGATATCAATGGGAGGGGAGCTCCTTGGTCTTGTGGATGTTTGATGCCCCAGAGTAGGGGTATGCTAGAAGGGTGAGGCAGGAGTGGGTAAGTGGGTAGAGGATCACCCTCATAGAGCCAAAGGTGAGGGGATAGGGGGTGGGATTGGGAGTTGTTGAGGGATAACCAGGCAGGGGTATAACATTTGAAATATAAATAAGTAAAGTTATTAATAAAAAATTAAAACAGCACTGTATTAACAAAAATGTATATTTTCAAATTAACCTTGACTTTCATGTTCTACACTAAAAAAAAAAAAATCTTTGTAGGAGATTAGATAAAAGTCAGACCATTTTAGAATTGAGGTAGGAATAAACATCTGGCTATTAAATTTCTGGGAAATATTTGCCGTGAGATTTTTATTTTTAAACATTGTATTAGTTCTTTGTCTACCGCCTCTGTGAGTACCACTTTGCTAGGAACCTTGGAAATGTTTAAAAAAAAAAGATATTTGATCATGCATAATGGAGATCAGCAGCAGTGTATCTTATCAAATGTAAATAATAATATTGTATATAAGTTTTTATGGCCACTGAAAAACAGATCCAGTATTTCTGGTGCATAGTTGATAAACACTCATTGGTCATAAATGTTTAAGAGACCAAAAAGACACCAGAAGAGATCACTTTGGCTCTTAAACTTGCTTGTGAGATTAAAATGCCCTGGTAATAACACAATAAGTAGTTCAATAATAAAACATTGAGAGGCCAAGTATAAAAAGTGTAATTGCTGACAACCATGCCTTCCTACCCTTCTGCTTTTGGTATTAAAGCAAAAAGGGCTAAGTCAGGATTCAGGTTGCCTGGGTTTAAATTCAAACTCTGTATCCTCATACTGGAAAGTTGGGACCAAAGCTTTCTTAAACTCTCCATGTGTTCCTGTTCCTACCTATAAGTTGACATCAGCAGCACACTTACCTTATTGGGAATCACAAGGAGAGATTAGCTCAGATGTTGCCGTTACAATTAATTTTTTGATCTTAAACCTGTTTTTGTTTTCCTACAATGATATCTTAATAAAAAAGGATATATCTATCCTAAATAATTTGTGCTTCTGTAGTTGAGCTAACATCTTTGTGAATTGACTTCAGGGACACTTCTTTTTTTTTTTTTTTTTTCCACATTTTTACGAAGTTTTATTTACATAAAATGTATCCATATATTTGGGTTCAAGTTTTCAAATAATTTGTTTTGTGGTAGTCTGTCCTGGTGCCTGAACTTGTTGTCGGTTCCAGGGAGATCAGGTTTGGCTGTGCTAATGAGTACATTCTCCTATAGTTACAGAGGAGCACTGCTANTGTTAATTATGAAACTCACCAACACCTCCAAAATGAGTCTACTTCTCAAGTAATATTGAGTGTTTCACCTACAATCTTGTTTGCAGATTTTCCTGGAATATTTTACCTGCTTTTTTTTTTCAGGGACACTTCTTAACTCATCTTTCTCATTGTACACTTTGATAATTTTGACTTAAGCTTTTCTACCTTGACTGTCTTTGCTTCCAATAGGTGAAGCAATGTGAAAAGGCATCGTTTTCCTCTCACGTCCATCTCACAAACTATGTGCAAGAGTAGTGCTATCCTATTACTGTGTCTCTACTTTACATCTTGCATGTTCCAATCTTATTTCTTATATATACACTGTACCTTATAGAAATCACACTTCCTAAAGAAAGTGTGGGGCAGGGGTTGGATATTATCAATAAAAAGTATGGATGATTTACATTGTCCAAATATATTGGCTATTATCAAAATACATTGAAATAAATTCCCAAAGAATTAATAACATTATATTGTGTTCCTTATTAACGACAACTGTTTGATCCACATTGATTGCTGACTGTTGCTTCTCATTTCCAATAGATTCTTAGGGGTTACTGGTGCTATTGATCATTTCCCTTCTATTAGAATACTGACCAGCTTCAATTTCTGCCTTAGGCCCAACACTATTGCAACCTTCTTCATTTTTCTTTTATCTTAACAACATTCCATTCTTCAGGAATACTTCATGGAGGTAACATTCTACCTAAAACAATCTGTGCACTTTCTATAACTTCAGCAACTACAAAATCATGTATTTTCCAAAAATTCTAACAGCTAAATCTATTATGTTATTTCTATTACATTATCCAGTTTTCTGGATAAAACAGGTGGAGTGCTTTTTTTTTCTTTATTTACCCTTACACTTAAAATTATGGTTAACATATATTTGGCAATAAGTACATGCATGGCACTATGGTATGAGTTTGCAAAAGTTAACACATTACACTTTAGCAAAACTTTATGAAATAGGCATAATTATTATTACCACCCATTTCATTCATAAGTAATCTGGGGCAAGAAGAAGTTCAGTAACATCACACACCTCAAACTCATAATATAGAAGCTGGGACCTAAACCCAGATATCTTGGTCCAGAACTTAAACTCTTAAATTATCATTACATTTTTTTTCTGAAATACATACATACATAAATACACACACACACACACACACAAACAGAGGCATATGCACACTAAGAACAAACACATGCACACTCCAGACATGCATATGTGAAAGTAGAGAATAGTTTTGTATAGAAAACAAAACCATCATTCAAGTCAAAAAAAAAAAAAAAAAACCGAAGTAAACATTGGGAAAATCTTATTTATATTTAAATAAGTGCATAAAGGTTTTGGAAGTGAATAACACAAACAGAAAAGACCTGAAACATGGTCCAGTGAAGAGCATCAGGCACACTAATGAGTAGCAATCAGAAAGGCACAGTGAGACGCGGCCTCTGT
Organism: Mus pahari; assembly: GCF_900095145.1. Classification (NCBI taxonomy): domain Eukaryota; kingdom Metazoa; phylum Chordata; class Mammalia; order Rodentia; family Muridae; genus Mus; species Mus pahari. The sequence goes on along the minus strand of NC_034600.1, from coordinate 52,760,816 downwards.
AGCCCCTGCTCTCCATCATCACCTTCCACTCTCACTGCTGGTGACACTTTACATAAATTATAAGATGCTGATAGCAGGTCTAGTTCCCTATGGGGTGCTTTTCCACTTTTCAATACTCCACAACAGGCATATTTAATCACAGGAGTCCATGCTTCAGAATCTGTTGTTCTACCACAGCTCTCATCCCGAAGCTGACAACAATAAATGTCCCATGCCTCATGCTCTGCCTGCTGCAAGCCATCTTAACTCTGAAAACACTCCTAGCTGCCTCCCATCTTTTCCTTCTTTGTGTTCTTCATTCAGCCCTATACAGAGGCATGGGGGAAAAGGAAAGGGCATAGAGTTAGCTATAAAAATGATAGGTCGTGGGGCTGACTTCAAAGAACTCCAAGTTTCATTACAAAGATTAAAATAGTGCGCACGCATGTGCGCATACACACACATATATATATCATATATATATATATGTATATATATATATATATATATATATATATATATATATATATAATAAGTATCTAACATAATGAAAGTTTCATTCGTCAGAAGATGACAAATTTAAGAACTTTGAAAACTCACCGGTTAAGAACTGGACTTACCACGGATACCTTAGTGCTAAGGGAGCATACAGTGGAGGTGAGTTGATGAGCACTCATGACAGGAGGAATAGTAAAACAGTTTTCAGGAAAGGGTAATTGGAACAATAGATGAGAGATTATTTTAATGGCTTAATTAAAGTTATGTCACTTGAGGTGACAATGCTCCTAACAACATCATAGACAATCTAACAAAAGTACTTGGTGCTGAGCAAAAGAAACTTCCATTTGAGTTGCTGGTCAGGGGAGTCCAGGAGAACTCTTAAACAACATAGGCTCTTGGGACCCTTGGTGCCTTCCAGAAATACAAGGGTTAAGAAACCACAAAATTCAGGCACAGGACTTGGAGGCAGTAACTTGGACCTTATGAGTAAGCCTCCTCTGTGGGTTCTAGCTCTTAGTATCAGCAGTAGCCACACAACCTGCAAGGGAGAGAAGCTACCAGTAATCCTGCCCAATATTATCACATCTCAATGATAGCAAGACTAAATAAAGCAAGACATCCTGAGAGATCTAAGAGTTACATTGATGTGCTGGGGTGACCAAAAGCCACCTAAGTGGATGTTCTTGTTCTGTAGGAGGGAATTCATGTCAGACCCTATAAAATTTGTAACTCCCCATGGCTAGTGATGCCATGCAACCTAGAGGAACACACATTAATTCTTCCTTGTCATTGCATTCTAAATACCCTTATGTCCACAAATAAGTGTGGCTCTCATCCCTTATCGAAGAAACTTTGTCATAACCAAAGATCATTAAAGAAATTCACAACTGGCCAGCACAGAAATCAACTGCCTTTGAGGGTCTGCCTTCAAACAAATACAACACAACCTTCTTACTTAAAACTTGAATGGTGTGTGTGTGTGTGTGTGTGTGTGTGTGTGTGTGTGATTTAGAAAAAAATGTATGGATACTTTAAGAGTTTATGTTCTGGATGGAGATGACTGGGTTTAGGTCCCAGTTTCTTTATTATGAGCTTGAGGTGTGTGACATTGGAGAAATTACCTGACTTCTTCTTGCCCCAATTACTTATGAATAAAATTAGTGGGAATAATAATTATACCTATTTCATAAAGTTTTGTTAAAGTGTAGTATGTTATATATGTAGTTCAGACAACATCAACAAAAGAAAGGATGGAAAGACTGTAAAGATTGTAAGAGCCAGTGGACCCGGATATCAGCTGCAAGAAAATCTCTTCTAAAACAGGAGGAGGAGGAGGAGGAGGAGGAGCTAGAGAAGAAGGAGAAGAAGACAGAGAGAAAAAGAAAATGAAAAGAGAAAAATCTGAGAGGAATTGAAGCAGAAGGAGGAGTAGGTGGTGAATATATTCAAGGTAAGCTATATGACATTTTCGAAGACTTAATGACATCATATTACTATTATAAAGGTTTGAAGTAGAGCATCATGCAACTGAAAAATCGATTTGTACTCACTTCGGGGTTAATAGAGCCACGGAATCCTAATGTTATCTATCTATCTATCTATCTATCTATCTATCTATCTATCTATCTATCTATCATCCATCCATCTATCTATCTATCTATCTATCTATCTATCTATCTATCTATCTATCTACTTACTTATTATTTTGTATGTTTCTCTGTGTGTGTGAGCTACTTTGTCTGTGCTTGTCTGTGTGTAGGCATGTGGAATCAGAAGCCAACATACAGGAGGAGTTTCTCTGATCTATGTGAGTACTGGGTATTTAATTCAAAGTGGCAGGTTTAACAGAAAGAACCTCTACTCTCTGATATTTAGCTGGTCTCTCATGTAAATGTTGGCTTCTAATAGAGATTCTCATGACCTCAGATCAAAGGAAGCCACCCATTTACTATTTAATGGAAAATCTATTTTACATTTATTTTTAGAAAATACAACTCTCTGGGTCTTGTTTATTTCATGAAAGGGTGATTACACTTAATTTACACACTTTTTCCTTTTGAGATGTAAATGCATATGCAGAATTTGTCTCCCAAATAACATTATTTATGCTCTTTTGTCTGACATGAAAGACACATATGCATTATAATACTTAAATGGATTGTTGGTATGAGTTGGAAAAATTTTGGTACACTCCTTAAATGTTAAATAAGTGCCAATATAGTAATACACTGTGTATGAGTGTTAAGTACTAATACATGCTGCATCACAAGGCCACAAGGTGAATGCAAATAGTAGGTAACAATTATTAAGCAACATTTCCACTAATGTGAATGTAATTGAATTTGTAACTTTTATATCAAGTATTTTAAGATAACAGAAAAGTTCTAAAGTGAAGAGAATATATATATATATATATATATATATATATATATATATATATATGAATACACACATGTGAACTGGTACTTAATACTGTAGCTTGGTGCTGTATCACTAGGACTGGCTTCCCTGCTTCCCCTTCCCTGTTGGAAGATTATACTACAGATTTTTCTCCATCAGTACTGGGACCATCAATGTTCCAGTAATTCAGTGAGCCCTATTACTCATAATAAGTAATGTTCTACAAGTAAATGTTCAGGGAGTAGATTTCTTTCTTAGCCACGCTCAGCAAGTGGGGCAATTTCTTGATAGATGGGCTTCTTACCACAAAAGTGCTTGGTACAATATGGAATGCACTTGTACGGTGCAATGATAAGTGTAGCCATCAAAGGCTATTGGAGTCAGTAATCCCCCAGAGTGTTAAGATGAGTGATACTTTGAGAATTTGATGAGAAACTTGCCTCTTTTAATAATAATAATAATAATAATAATAATTATTATTATTATTATTATTATTATTATTATTATTATTATTATTATTGAATCTTTTTTATAATTCAATCATTGTCCCCCTCTGGTCTGCCCTCTGGCTGTTCCTCATCCCATACCTCATCCCTTATCCCCAAGAGGACGTCCCCACCCCCTGACCCCCAACCCCTGGGGCCTCAAGTCTCTCGAGGGTTAAGTGCGTCTTTGCTCACTGAGGCCAGCCTAGGCAGTCCTCTGCTTTATATGTGTCAGAGGCCTCATATTATATCCCTTAGTGTTAAGATGAGTGATACTTGGAGAATTTGATGAGAAACTTGCTTCTTAAAGTGAGCTCTTTGTAAGCTAGGCACTACTTAGACACTTTTAGCAATGCAGGTGTTCAGTTCTCACATCCAGTGGCATTTAAACAAGACTCTCTCACAATCAAAGTTTGAGAGATACTGTTTGAAAACACTGATTAGAAGAAATGAATAAATATTTGTAGAATCTTATGTTCCGTGCAGAAGGAAAGTGTAGAATTGAATGCATGTTTCAATGTTTTGTGTTCCTTTAGGGGGATTCAACACACATACACATACATACACACACAGAATTATTTACTTGAAAATAGCATGAAAACATGGTGGCTTTTAAAAATTACAACTTGGCATGGTAATGCTAATTCATAGTTCTAAAAGAGTGATATAAATAGCCATGTCATTACTAGTTGTTTTGTCTCATTATTCTCAAAATAGTTACTTCTATAAAGCATCTATTAGCCTACTGTCTCTACTTTGTGGCACATTTCTGCATATAACATCTACATTAACTTCACATAGCTTATAGTCTGTAATGTGTACACATTACCTGGACAACCTCAATGTCAAAAGTGTTTATTAAATACATTTCATTTTCTTAACAACACAATTTGTCAATTCTTTCTTTCCACACCCTCCCCATTCCAGCTTTTCCACTCTCACATCTTCTCCATTTCCAAACTGACCTCAAGACGACTGTTCCAGTAACTGAGAAACCAATTGTCTGCACCATCGGTCTATTCCAGTAGTCTCTGAGTATTTCAAAGGTCAACTGAAGTTGAGGAAAACGGTGTCTTAATTTGTAGAGTGGAACCCAAATAATTTCCTGCTGCTTTTAGTTTTTTGATGGCATGTCTGAAAATGTGCATTAATTAATCAAGATGAGTTCAAAATTAGTTATAAGCCTGGATATTTAGTTAATTCTCTTAGCTCTCCATGCCTTGCGCATTAGCTAGATTGTCACTGCAGGTATAATGTTTATCTAGGATCAGGCATGATTATGCTGCAGAAACAATCTAAAATTCACAAAGGCATATTGGGGTATGTTTATTTTGTATTGAGTGTTTATGCCTGTTTCAGATCACCAGTGAGGTCTACTGCTGTCATCATTCAAGGACTCAAGCACGGAGAGGTTTTGTTTTCTGTTTTCATTGCCCTCTGCCATGGCAAGGTTGAGGAACCATTGAAAAGAACCATAAAGTAACTCTAAAGCTAAGCCTATTTATTACATATGCCACTTCTCCCACATTTTATTGTCCAAATCAAGTCATAAGAGCTTGTTTAACTTTAGAGGGATTAAGGAAGTACAGTCCGGCCATATAACCAAAGAGGTAGAACTATATTTGAGTAGCCATAATGTTTTAAACCCAAAAATAAACCAGGTGATATGAACAACAGCTTTTTTTTTTTTTTTAATCACAAGACCTTTGGAACTAGCTGTAGAATAAGACTGGCATGCTAACATTCTACAGGCAGAGGAGAGTACCGAATGCAGGGTGTTCTAAGATTTAAGTATGTGGAGTTGAGAAAAAGTATTTAAGACATTTAGTAACAGTAGAAATAAACAACTAAGATTTACATCTTGTGGAGGTTCTTCAATGTTAGACCAAGATGTTTGCACATGAGTTTTCATATTATCTACCCTAGTCATATTCACATTAGATGGCTCTTCCTGCCTTTCAGTGAGGACCCGCCACGTTAAAGTGTAAATGACATGCTCCTGCAGGGCAGATACATAGAATAGAAGCCCAGGAAACACTTGGGATTATCAGAGATGGGGTTAAGTTATGGGAGTTTAGGGGGTAAAAAAAAACATGAATGGAATCAATCTTGCACTAAATATTTGTAGGCAATCAGAAATAAAAGGGTGGGAAGAAAACTTTTTTTTTTCAAGACAACACAAATGGCTTAATTTCCCCAGGCTTCTTTCATAATGTGAGAGGGAGGAACAGGAGTGTTGGAGAGAAGATAGATCTGGATTTTAGGAATCCTGAAATGTAATGGAAGAGAGGCCAGTTACATGGTACTGAACAATGTCATGCAGTCTTTCATCATATCAACTCCTGTATTTATAGTGGAGTATAATGTATAATATACTGGATCTCTTTAAGCCTGTAGAGTTAATAATTTTCTTTCTGTTTAACCAATAAACAAACACAAAGATTTCAATATTTGGTAGTAAATCAAAGCAGATATACTGAAAGACCATTCTATTATTAATTTACCTCATCTATTTCTCAGATAATTGGTCAAAAGACAATTCCTACATATGCAGCTAGAGCCATGAGTCCCACCATGTGTTTTCTTTGGTTGGTGGTTTGGTCCCAGGGAGCTCTGGAGGTACTGGTTAGTTCATGTTGTTTTTCTTCCTATGGGGCTGCAAATCCCTTCAGCTCCCTGGGTAATCAATGGGAGAGGCCCTTGGTCCTGTGAAGGTTCTATAGCCTAGTATAGGGGACTGCCAGGGCAGGCAAGCAGGAGTGGGTAGGTTGCTGAGGAGGGGGAGGGGGAAGATATAGGGGACTTTTGGAGGGGAAACTAGGAAAGGGTTTAACATTTGAAATGTAAATAAAGAAAATATGTAATAAAAAAGTATATATATATATATATATATATATATATATATATATAATTCTTAATGCAAAGGTGTGAAACTTTTACTGTCCGTTTCAAAGAAATCTTAGTCCCTTGAAAGCCTCAGAACACTCTGTCCATCATCATGGCTATCTTGGTTTATGACTTAAAGAGGTTGTAGGAGGCAAGCCACCTGTCTCTAGTACAGATGGAAAGGTGTCAACTGTTAAATAGCTATGCTATACAAAGATCATATAAGAGAAGGATACATTAAAGTATTGTGAGTTCCACTTCGACTACATTATATTTGCCAGTTGCACCTTGTTAGTATATGTATCCTATAACTTTATTGTAGCCTGTTTCAGGTAGTTTTGTATGTAGCTCTAACATTCATATTAAATTTAGATTAGCATTTAGTGTCCAATCAATCATTTTCTGTGAGACTATGCCAGTTAGTCCACATTTGAGGCAAAAGCAAATTACAGAGAAAGGATAAGAAAGGCTTTCTGTTGGGGTTCATAAATTCATTGGCTCCCCACTCTCCAATTACCCTCCTGTTTAGACGAAGGTATTGAGAGAAATAATTTCAACATATAGTAATTCAAATGTACCCAGGGCAGACTAAGAAATTCTACAGTAAGATATATTGAGCTTAGATTTTCAATCAGTGGCTTTTTCTAAACATAATTTTGAATTATCTCAGTAAAAGTTAAGTCATAATTAATAAAATACCTCATGCTACAGGGTGCTTCGTATCTTGTGCTTAATAAGTCCAGATAGAATAACATTGCTGAGGATTTTACTCTTATGCAAATCATGTGACTTATAGTTTGTACACAGACATCTGGACTTCAAGGAAAAAAAACACATTCCTTTTTCTGCAGATCTTTTAAAATTAGCTAAATACAGTTACTAAAATGACTTAGATTCACCATCAATTAGCTTCATTACCAGTGTTGTTCATCTATAATCCATCTTCCTGTGACATTCTAAAACAGATACAAAACAAATCCTTTTTGCAAAATTGGGTTAGCTTGATTCATTGTAACTAGCCTAATTAGTCTGTAAGAGTTAGAGACATGATTGAGTTGAAGATTCCATTAACCATTTGGGGGAACATAAATAAATATGTCAAAAGAAAAAACATTTTGAGCACCAGGAGGGAAGGGGCAGAAGAGAAGAACATGCAGGAGGGAGGAGAGCCACCATGGGCTAAGAACCAAGAGAACGTGGACCAGAGGGCTTCCCATTTTGAGCTAAGAGCAGCCCTGATGGAACATAGTAAATACTGAGTGATAGCTCAGGGTTATGATAAGAAAGTAGATTCTAACAGCATGGAGGGCAGTCAGCTGCCCAGCTACTGTGCTGCCTGAGATATATTAAAATTATAAAGGCTAAAAAAATATTTTGGACTGATGTCCATACACACACACACACACATACACATACACACACACACACACACACACACTAAATAGCAACCAGAATCACATTGCTCCATTATTCATCAGCTTCCCATAGGACTTAGAATAAAATTGCAGTTTGCTGTGTTTTCCTGTAACCAGGTATTACCTGTTTCTGTAGAGGATCACTCCTGAACTAATACAGTAGTCTCCCAACTATTTTCTCTCCTCCCAACTTGCAACCCCTTTTCCTGGTAGATCTTCCTCCTCATCCAATCCATCATGCTGAGATTATCGCTATCTTACCTAGAATCTTATTCTAACTTGAGCATCCACTGTGTTAAGTCATGAGCACAAATCCTATGCCTTATGTGCTCACTGCTGCCCAAGCCCATCACACAGGAATGGCATGTCTCTCTGATATTCCCTCGACTCAAACTTCTAAAGGACAGATATGTAATTCCTTTTGGACCTTCAATGGCTAACCATGAGAAACCTGCAAGGTCTTATCAGTCTTTCCAAAACACACACTCAATGTGTACATAAGCCAACAACGGATTAACAAATTAATAATCTAAAAATAGAAATAAAGAAAATTAGTCAAGGAAAATTTGAAATCAAAGAATTTTAAATGAGGTTTGTCTTTTGCTCATCTGCATTACCAATAATTCAAAAAGGAACTTCTAATAGATCAGGCAAGTGACACGTGCTGTTATGAAGCATGCTGTATGACTTAAGTCTCCTGGCTCTTATGATCATAAGTTAACAAGGGACTTGGAGGTATAAAAAGTCCCAAAATAGGCAATGCTCGATATCAATTCAAATAGGCAGATATAGAGAAATGGGAACAACCAATCTCTAAAGACTCTATTGTCAAACCAGAAATCACTTCTTCAAGCAAAAATAATGTTTCTTTCTCCTTTCATATAAATAGCAAGGTTTTCATTATTTATTGTTTTTTATCACAAAATGCTGAAAAGATTTATAAGCACAATCGATCAGGCATTCCTCTGATATCCATCAGAGGAAAATGTTTTCATGCTTTCCTCTCAGAAGCAAAACACGACAACATCTTCTATCCATCACAAGTTACAAACACAGTTGTAGATCTTTCATTGGTACTGTGACAATGTGTAAGGGTTCCAAAGTGGAATGAAGAACCCGGAGATGCTGTGAATCTCCCAAATGCAGGGATGTGAGCAGTAATACTACCCAGCCGTGATGCATATGAACCACCACAATGATGAAACCCGCACTAAAGGTGAGGACTGGCACTCATCTCTTTGGTATCAGCTGTTCTTTTCCCTACTCAAAGAGGGAAAAGAATCCCTGACTGGAGACTTAGCCAACTGCCTAAGGCTGATAAGGTCATGGTTTCTGCAGAAGAACCTATAACCGTCACTTTAATAAGCCGGTATAATCCCTAACTGCACTAGAAAAAGTTGTCCTTATACTCACAGATAAGCATATGCCCCATCCCTTGTAGAAGAATATTCTCTGTGTAGTAGAAGAACATCACGGAAAAACCACAATTGTTTAAAATACAGAGAACAAGAGACTATGGAGTGTCCAGGCTCCCTTGCTACATCTATAAAACTAATCCTGAAACTTAGGCTCAAAGAACGTTGCAGAAGATGAGTCAGAAAAACTGCAACAGCCAGAGGAACAGAAAGTCTGAAGTGAGGTTGTGCCTTTCAGAAATGACAGGAACTTACTCCCATGTCTCAAAAGTGTGGCTGCCTAAAATGAGCTGAACATTAACAACATACCCTAGTGTCTTACCTCCATTTTCTATTGCTAAATACCGTAGGCAAACAGCAAGTGGAGAAAAAAAGGATTTACTGGGCTTACACTTTCACACTGTAGTCCATCACTGAAAGAAACTAAGAGAGGAATTCAAACAAAGTAGTGACCTGGAGGCAGGAGCTGATGTAGAAGCCACACTGGGGTTCTGCATACTGGTTTGCTCCTCATAGTTTGCTCAGCCTGCTTTGTGATAAAGTTCAGGACCACCAGCCCAGGGATGTCACCACCCAAAATGGGCTGGGTCCTCCCCATCAGTCACTAATTAAGAAAATGCTCTACAGCCAGATCTGATGCAGGCTATTTCTCAATTGAGGTTTCTACCTTTCAGATAACTCTAGCATGTGCCAGTTGACATAACACTGGCCAGAACAACTAGGTACAGATAAATAAGGACTAAGGTAAGAGAGGGACAATTAGTCTACTCCATGGCTAAGCCCTCTAATTGTTATCCATTGCCAAGTGATCAGCTCTGAAACCAAATACAAGCAAGTCTAATAGAACTGTGCTGATTATATATGGTAGATATGTATATATATATATATATATATATATATATATATATATATATATGGTTGGAGGAAGACAACATAAGAGGGATTGAAGAAAGGAAAGAAAAATGGAAAAATGATGAATTTATGTTTAAATTAAAACATTTTGAAAGAAGCAGCAGTTCTCCTTGAAGATGTGATCACACTAGTAGAGACAGCATAAGTATGCAAATACCTTTGCAGTGATAAAAGTCTGTCTCGTTAGGATATTAGCAGCATTACAAACATAAAAAGCACCCCGACAATTTCCTTACTAATATTCAATAATACATATACTCTTTCAGAGAAGATAACTTATAAAAAATGAGTCATATTAAAATGAAACTTATTATAGTCATTTTTGAGGAGATGGAGACCCAAATAAAGTGTATTTCCCTTTACAATGGCCCTCAAACTGTGGGTTGCAACCCCGAAGTGACCATCAGAAAGCACAGATACTTACATTATGATTTATAGAAGTAGCAAAAATTAAAGTTATAAAGTAGCAATGAAAATAATTTTATGGATGGGATCTGCTTTCGAACATTTTAATCATCTCCCATAGATTTCAGGTTATAGCTGGATCAATATAATTATCAAATCAGGATAACTGTCCCCATATTATGAAGTTGGAGATCAATGCCAAACATAACTAAATCTTATTTCTTAAAACCCACATCAAAACTTCAGTCAAAGAGAAAGAATGAAAGAAATAGGAAGGCCGCTCTATCATGTTGATTAGCAGTTGAGTTTGTGTATTTTTTTAACTAACCACTACCAAATCAATCACAAGCAAATGGTTCTTTCTATGGAAGAAATGGTTCCTGTGGAAGAACATTGTGATCAGTACACTCTGAACCAAAATACAGCAGTCAGGTGGTGTCAGGTAAGATCGTGTTCTCTGTCATTCTGAGGACAACCAAATGGGTTCCTGATGATAACATGTCATAAATGGGCAAATGTAGAATGCCAACCACACTGTGGTGCCAAGTTAAACAAGACACTAACTCCCCAGTGTAATCTTGCTGCTCAGTTATTTGAACGTTAGCATGGGCTGGAAGACATCCATGTGCCAGCACAAAAAAAATACATCAGTAAATTGACGTTTAAACAATCTGAGTCATAATAAGCAATGGAGGGGACAAGAGGAGGCAGGGATATGTTGAATCTATTCTACGTATTGTTCACAAACTGCAGCAGGTAGACCCTTCCTGCAGTTTTCAACTATAGTGACCACAGGTGAATAGAGATGGTACCTTCCATGAGAACTACAGGGCAACAACACATAGTTTATTGGTAATATACTTTATACCATCTGTCATACACCTACTTCATTGTACACAGCAGGGTATCATTTGAAAGCTATATTTTGGTAACTCTAGTAGGTACAATTTTTCCTCATCCCCAACCCCCCCCCCCAAAAAAAAAGAAAGAAAAGAAAAGAAAAGCATATGCCTGTTTCTTAAAGTGAAACTAGATGTGATTTGTCACCAAAGGAATAAAACCCTTTCCTCATTTTGAATAGGGAAACCTGTATTATGATTCTAAACAATAACAACAACAAAATCCCCACAAGATTATTCACATCTACTTGATCACAGAGCTTGCTTTCCAAGACAAATTTATATGCCAGACACAGGAGTGAAATTAGAAAATGTTAATTTAGGTGCAACTGTTAAACTGTGAATTACATCAATGTTTTCTTCCTACTCTGAGAAAACTGACTTATCAAACAGTCTTAAGAAAGCTGTTGATTTTCTCTTAACTTTAGATCTAATTTTTCTTCCTCTTTATTCAAAGTGAAAGGAGAAATGAACAGCGCTTGAGACAAATTCCTTAATTTGAGCAATACAGTTATGCTTTGATTTTAAGATTGATTTTTGATGCTAAGATTTAAGATTTATGAGACTACCATTTCAATTTTATCATGTATGTTTTGCAATTGTTTACTATTGCTCTTATTATATAAATAAGTCTTTTAGTTGAGTTATTCCTCAGTTTTTCTTCAGTCAACTGTGAACAAATACTTCATTCAGCAAGAATGATAGACCCATCAGTGTCAATTCCATTAACATCCAGAGTTTTGTCTGATTTCCTGCTCAAACATGTACCTGGCTTGAACAAATGATTGCAGTAAAGTGAATATGGGATTATTCTTAATTTCATCTTAATTACTCTTTTACTTAAAGCATTTTATCCTTACAAGTTCACACCAGGTCTTTGAAATGAAACAGTGACAAGCTAAGAGGAAGAACACTTCTCGGTCTTGGCAGTGAATAGCTCAGATAGTATTACTTTAGAACTTAGTACAGGGCGCCAATATGAGGCAGTAGTGCAATCACGGTGATATGAGTGAAACTTGAACTGAATGGATGCACCTGTCGCAGCTCCCAGCAATTATCACAGTTTAACAGACAGGAAGTTAAGTGTGTTTTCTTTAAAATTAAACACTGTATATTTTACGTATTATGACAGATATAAAAAAAAACAGGCAATTGATTTGTTCTGAGAAATTGTATCAAAAGATAGCGTAGATGATTGTATCTTCTGCTGTGTTGGATTTTTCAATATACCACACCATTGTAAGAACATGGATATATTCCTATGGGTGTACTCTCCATGCTAGGTACATATGTCAGAGTTCTACAGTAAGCAGGATAATAGAATCATCAAATCTAATATAAAGAAAAGATGTAGAACTAATTATAAAGTTACAGACTTTATTATCTTTATCAGTCCTAAATACATGATAAAGAAAACAAGGACATAAATAATTATATCAACTTTTGCTTCCATGATCATCCATCATCAGCAAAATAATTTAGAAAAAATATAATTGACACTCTTCTGGTTAATTGTTTGCCAAGTTTTCAATTATCTATGTCATTTGTGTAAGCTACTTAGACAGCTAATCTCAGTAATAATAGATTTGTGGACTCCCTTCAGGAGAGATTTATATTTACTATAATGATTAGCAGGTACATAGTTCTCAGGTATTTATGTGTTTCAAAATAATCCTTCTCTTAAAATCAGGAAGTTTGCACACCAAGCTCTAGGTCATGATTCACGGATGTGGCATGGTTTGTATACTGAAACATGCAAAGGAAGTGTGATAAGCAATTCTCTGCTTTCTGTTGAGATCTCAAGTTGTCTGTGCTCCAGAGTTTTAAGTATCTCTAGTATATTGCCCATGGTTTGTAAGGAAAAAGCACATTTTTCATTATGATAAATGTACTGGCTGGTTTTATATCAACTGATACAAACTATATTCATCTGACAAGAGGAATCCTGGACTGAGAAAATGCCCTCATCAGATTGACTTGTGGGCAAGCACATTCTTGATTGATAATTGATATGTGAAATACCAGATTACTAGGAGTGATGCCTCCCCTGTGCTGGTAGTCCTCATTGCTATATGAAGGCAGGTAATACAAGCTACCAGGAGCAAGTAATTCAGCAGCCCTCCTCCATTGCCTCCACATCATGTCCAGCCTTCAGCCTATTGCCCTGACTCCCTGAATTACAAGTTGGAAGATGAAATAAACTCTTTCCTCCCCATGTTGCTTTTGGTCATGGGTTTATTTTTTTAATCACATCAATAAAACCTCTAGCCGGGTGTGGTGGCGCACGCCTTTAATCCCTGCACTTGGGAGGCAGAGGCAGCCGGATTTCTGAGTTCGAGGCCAGCCTAGTCTACAGAGTGAGTTCCAGGACAGCCAAGGCTACACAGAGAAACCCTGTCTCGAAAAAAACCAAAAAAAATATAGGGTAAAAAGAAAGCTGGGAGCCGGGCATGGTGGCACATGCCTTTAATCCCAGCACTTGGGAGGAAGAGGCAGNAACCGACCAACCCAAAAAAAAAAAAAAAAAAAAAAAACCAATAAAACCTCTATCTGTGAGTTACATAATGATATAATTTTACATTCATGGTTCTCATTGAAAACTTTTGAAATGGATTAACCTTTGTCAATGTTCATAGTTTCCAAGTACTTGCGGGAGAGGTTATTCTGTGATTCTTTGACTGCCAGTCAGGAAATTGAGATGTCCAAGGTCTGAATCCACCCACAGAAGAAGCAAATGGTTCATGGCAAGAGAGGTTAACAACCAAGCCCATCCCTTCTCTGTAGCAGCTGTCATATCAAGATGTGAGAAAAAAGCAGAGTTGTATATAGAAGAAAATACCCAACACCTTATGCCCCTGGTTTGTCTGCTCTGGTTTTATGGATCAAAACACTTAGAATATTGGTATAGATTTCTAACTACCTAAATGACAGTATCCATTAAATAAGTGGTTAAACACTTAAGTTCACTTGGTTAAAGCTTTATCACTACATGGATTCTGAAATTAGATAAATAGGTGAATCAAATTGAGTAGGAGTGATAAAAATATAACTTGTAGAATGTCAACCAATAGTCAAAAGTAAAAGTTTAACATTAATTACTATCTTAAAATATCCTACATATATTATACACACCACACACACACACACACACAGACACAGACACACACACACACACACACACACACATATCTATAATAAAAATTAGTGTGATTTGATACCAAGTAAATGTAAGATTAGAATAAAAATACAGCACTGGAAGAAAAAGATGCCCAAAGATCTACCCTTCCACCACACCACATAGTGCAGGATGGGGAAGACATCAATAGACCCCCCTGACTGCTATGTCACATGGGCAGGCTGTAGACACCTAGAGGTCTACTTGCCACCTTACCATGCCAAATGCGGCTGACCATGGCCTTGTAACACAGACTCAAATTATCTTGTATGACATCATCAACAGCGACAAAGGTACATAAACTCTCATTGCCAGATTTTAGATATGTCATCATTTCCTCCCTGCAGAAGGAAACTGTAGTGTTTTACAACTCATTCTTTCTTTCTATTATTTGAGGATTTCATACATTTTTTTAATCATACTCTTTCCAGTCCCCCAACTCCTCCCAGATACTCACCTGCTCCCTATCAATCCAGCTTCATGTTCTTTCTCTTTAGAACAATAACTAAAGGAAAATGCCACTGAGTCCATATCTTGTTGATCAGTTGCTCAGGGCATGAGGCCTGTGCTGGTGTGTGATTGATATCCCTGGTGCCAATCCATTGAAGAGAACTGATTTTCCCTCTTCCAGCAGCTAGTATTAGTGAGTAAATTCTTGGTTAGGGATGTGACTTTGTGCCTACTTCTCATTTGTGCTGTATTCAGTCTAGCTTGAGCTGGTACTGGTCTTATGCATGCTGTCACTGTCCCCATGAGTTCCACAGAGAGTGTGCCTTTGTCCTGTTGTGTCTGGAAATAATGCTCTAAAATCATCTACTGCCTCTGCCTTCTTGCAATCTTTCTACCTCCTCCTCCACATAGACTCTAGACTTTGGGAGGACAAGTGTGATAAAGACATTTTATTTAGGGCTAAACACTCCAAAGTCTCCCAGTCTCTGTACATTACCCAGTTATGAGTCACTGTGCTGGTTACTATCTACTACAAGAAAAGCTTCTCAGAATAGGGTTGAGCAATGCTCTGGAAGATCCACTCTTAATGGCTAACACTCATAGTTTTACAAGGCAGTGTATATGCTACCAAGAGAGAAAAGTAAACATCAGATTCACTCAGCTGCAAATGCTGAGAACTACATTAGTGTCCGGTCCACAAGATATGCCAGTTTGGGCAATAATAATATGTATGTTAAAGAATAACGAATCATGTTTCCATTAGATTTAAGACCCAAACTATGAGACAGAACCCACACCTGATACTCTTAATGTGCCCAAGAATCTGAGACTAGATACGTAACAGGGCCTAGGAGCTAGTGATTTAAATATCGTTGGCCCAGGGAGAGTTGATATTTGGAGACATGGCCTTGTTGGAGTAAGTGTGTCACTGTGTGCATGGGCTTTAAGACTCTCATCCTAACTGCCTGGCAGTCAGTCTCCTTCTGGATGTAGACATCTCAGCTCCTCCTAGACCTTGCCTGCCTAGGCTCTGCCATGCTCCTGCCTTGATGATAATAGACTGAAACTCCGAACCTGTAAGCCAGCCCCAATTAAATGCTGTCCTTATCGATGTCACGTTGGTCATGGTGTCTTTTCACAGCAGTAAAACCCTAACTAAGATGGGGGGAAACCTACTAATTATTATTCTGCTAAAGAACATGGCAATAAAAGGAATCTTTATGACATATTTCTATACCCATCAATCTATTCAGAGTTCTTAAGGACTGTTTTGTTTTCAAAATGAAGTTGAGTGTTTTCCTGTCCTACTGTTCAGCAATAACCATGTGCTGCTAGCAGTCATTCAGTGCTCATGGTTCTATCTGTATCTTAACCACACAAGGGACTTCAATGCTACATGCCTTTACCTGTTACATTGTTTTTTGCTGAGTGTTATTTCCTGTTTTATTCATGCTACCTCTTTTTGTATCTTTCTGTCCTTATCAGACATTTCTAGTGTCAAGGGGATAAATAACAATTAAGTTGGAAGATATGAACTGCATTTATTGTCTTTCATGCTCCCCTTTACTACTTGAGCATTTTAGGTTTTGGTTTTTTCACTGCAAACTTTCCCCACCAATTATTACTGATTCCTAATTAAAAACAAAAACCAAAAAAAAAAAAAAAAACAAGTCTGCTTATTGCTACATGTATGTATGTGGTTTGAGTTTTAGTGATTGTGTTCTCCTGGTCTAGAATGTTTATCTTAAAACAGTGTTTCCAACTTTCAGTGAAATAGGCAATATCTTCAGAAGATGACTTGTAAGTCACTGGCTATAAATAGTAATTGGCCCTTAGCTTATGTTTTTCATATTAATTCTGCTACTGCTTTAGAAGGAATAATCAGGTGGGTGAATCTGAAGGAAAGATCTGTAATATTACTCCAAGAGCAATATCCCATGGAAAAGATACTCTCTAATCCTTATATAAAAGTCTTATAAATAGTCATGAATTACTGACTTCACTCCTGGATTTTTCTTGACTTCAGACTTCTGCGGTTTGTTTCCAAAGCCACACCAGGTCTGCAAATGAGAAGCAATTTCTTGAAAAGAATGCAAGTCAAAGCATTTTCTATTCTCTGCCCAATTTTGATTCTTCATATGTTTCCTGATCAGGCATATTAGGTTTTCGGAAAAATAGCCTTTAAAGCATGTTTCTTTTTAAATATCAACTGGGCAGTACTGTTTCTTCCCTCTTCCTGAATTGTTTGGTTTGGAAGACCAAGTTCAAGTTCACCCCATTTGACAAATTATTTCCCAGCAAGAACTTGTCCTTGTCACTGGCACAGAAGGCATATCCCAGGAGGATGATGAGATGTGTGTGTGTGTGTGTGTGTGTGTGTGTGTGTGCAGCAGATGAGTGATATTAATGTCTTCATGTGATCACAACCCGTGAGAAAGCACTTCTACCTTTAGTGGTCACAGTCTGTGTGTGACGTTTTGGTTTTGGCTTTAAACACACAGTGAAGTTACTAGGGGAGGTTGCAGTAATTCTAATAGTTGTACTTCACTGGCTTACTCTGCAGTTAGATCTAATTGAGTTGATGCCCCAGTTACACAAATGTGTGTATCCTGCCACTTCTTGCTACTGGCCCCAATTTAGGCTAACTTTAATTCATTGATTTTTAACTTTTGTGTGGTATATTTATGAAATTGGAAGTATTGGAAAATGGAGGCCATCTTTGTCCATTTTCAAAGTATTTCATGAATTTTCATAGAAAATTGGAGAGATGCCTTCCTATTTACCACTGGGGGATAGTTCTGTGAAGAGAGTAAAGTGGGTACCATTCAAAGTAACTTCTCTGATGTTTATACTTTACAAACACTTGCCAGAAATTAGAAATGTTCAGAGGGTTTCCAATTTCTGCTTTCCACACAGAAACAGGAAAACAGGTTCAAAATACAGATAGAGAAAACAACAGGCTAAACTGAAAGTATACTCAAGAATCACTTTAAAAAACTTTTGTCTCTAAAGCAATATGCATATACATGTTGAATTAGGGAAGGCTGAAAGAAGCTGAGCAGAAGGGTGATCCTGTAGGAGGACCAACAGTCTCAATTAATCTGAATCCCAGAGATCTTTCAAACACTGGGCCACCAGACAGACAGCATACACCAGCTGATATGGGGGCCCCAACACACATGCAGTAGAAGACTTCTGGGTCTGTGTTCATTCAGAGAAGATGCACCTAACCCTCAAGAGACTGGAGGCCCCAGGGAGTTTAGAGGTCAGGTGGGGTGGAGGGTGGGGTATCCATTTGGAGACAGGGTTTGGTGGGGAGGAGTTGGAGGGTGGGAGGAGAGGGGCAGAAAATAGAATATGGAGTGTAAAAAAATGAATTACAAATAAAATTAAGTTAAAAAACTTGTCTCTAAAACAACATGCATACACATTTGAAGTGGGATTTGGTGCTAGTTGGTTTAAATGGAATTCAATTTTAAAATATTCTGAAATGGATCTCTGGAATAGACTATTTAAAAATAGTGGCAATAATCCATAAATTTCGTGTCTGATTGTTATTTCCTTCAAAGTGACATTCACAAATAAAAAAATTCTTGCCCTGAAGTGGCACAACTTTTATGGTAACATTTTGCAGCTTATTTTTTTCATGATACCCTCACATTTCCAGTGTCCAAGATAGTGTCATAACCAAAGATTAAACTTAGGAAAAATGGAAAAACTTCTAAATATGTCAACTATTATTCTTCTAATAGGAGCACTGTGAAAATGAATATTCAACACATGTTTTAAATTTCAATGCCATATGTATTAAAATGTTGCTTTAACAGAAACATGGGTCTTGTGCAATGTTTATTTCCTAGAAATCTACAGGATCCATTAGTTGAACGGCATTGAAAAGGACACTTCCACAGTCTTTCAAGTTTTTAGTTTCACTGTGAAATTTCCAGCTCTGGGCACACGACTTCCATTCTCAGCTTGAGACAATGTAAAGATACTGCATGGCCCATGTGGACCAAGCAATGATAGTGGTAGAGAATGAGTAAGCCATGTTAAGGCGCCCCTAAAATCAATCCTGTCCCAGCAGACTGATTACATACATTCTAGGGAAAGAAAAGCACAGGTTAGTGGTGTTGGGAGGGATAAAGAAACAGAGAGGACAGTACAAAGAGACTCAGAAAATGACAAAAGGCAAGATCCTTTGCCTTATACGTGTGATATGCTCCTAAAGACTGTCACTGTAAGTCCTGAGTTACCAGAGATGGTTCTTGTCCATCAAATCTAGAACTCAGCCTGAATCAAGTCTCTGTAGTCAGGGGTTCCACACTCCCAATGCAACCGGTACAGTACTGGAGCCAGAAATAGAAAAATTCTAGTTTCTCTGCTCCTTCTAGAACCTCCTGAGGGTGGTGCCTAACAGAAGTCCAGTGCAGAGGGGCACGAGATGAACGAAATGTTGACTCTTAATTCAAACATATATGAAACAAACTTTTAAAAGACATGAAGACGTAAGGCAAAAGAGACAATATTTTTCCTAATCATGGTTATTTGCCATTCTGTATTAACCGATACTCTTTCACATACTCTTCATGGTGGGGGGAGGGGATAGAATTTAAGGACTAGCTAGAAGGGTAATCTATGAATCAGTTGCATTCTTTAATTTTCAGTGGATGAATTCTTATGACATATATTTAACTGAGCTTGAAGAAGTGTAGCTTATAAGTTTTGGGGATTCCAGTGGATATGAGTGATAAGGAAAATGATGTTGTTTAGGAGAATTCATATGAGCTTCCAGTTATATTCTACTGTAAATTTGTGTGAAGGGAAAATAAAGCTGAGGTTGATGTCATGGCAGAGAAGTGGATGTACAGCTCCGTAGAGTGAGTACTTTCTATGCATCCCACAGTTCTTGAGTTAGCTACGCTGTATTCTCTGAATTCTAACTAAAGGGACACAGTTACTGACACAGGATGTGTACATAAAAATGTATTTTATTTCTAACCCCAAATTCCTAAAGTAGATATCTATCCAATATTTTCTCTTTCTCTCCCACACTTCTTAATTTCTTTATTCCTATTATTCATGGTTATATTTGCATTATTTGCTGTCTGGGTTCCTATGTAATTTTTTGCCCTTATACCAGATATTTCTTGAGTTGAGTAAGTTTAATATTAATTAATACTTATGTGTGTGGAACCATCATCTTGGCAATCTAACAAACACAGAAATTCTCTTCATAGTAAGTCTAATGCTGCATGTAACTATGCCGCATTCATCTCTACTCCTGCATAATGTGTTTTGATGATGATTGTATTGAATAAAAACTTTATACTTCATTTACTGTTTCAATTTTATTTTCATTTTTTTCCAATTTATGTTATGTTTAAGTACTGCTATCATGGCATTCTTATTAAAATAGTATAGTTCATATGTGTAATTGATGATCTTGGATATGAGACGTATGAATAAGAGAAAATTATTTGTATCTTCTATCTTGCTTCATGATAAAAATCTATTTTACAAAGTGAATGAACAATATTAAAGTCCATATATATATTATATGTATATATACACACATATATATAATATATATATACATACATATGCCTCAATAATGCCTCCATGTCTGTTGTTATCTTCAGAGCTATAAGCATTTCAATCAGATGTCAAGTACCATAGTTTTATTACCAAAGACTTTATCTAGGAGAACATTTTGAAAAAGTCTGACCACCACTGAGTGCCATTACTCTGAGAGTTTGAACATAAGCCCTTGTAGACAAACTTTGAGATTCTTATACTAAATAATAATCTTTTTTAATTTTTATTAGATATTTTTAATTTACATTTCAAATTTTATCCCCTTTCCTCATTTCCCCTCTGAAAACTCCCATATCCCATCTCCCTCCCCCTGCTCACTGATCCACCCACTCCAGCTTCCCTGCCCTGGCATTCCCCTATGCTGGGGCATGGAGCCGTCACAAGGCCAAGGACCTCTCCTCTCATTGATATCCTACAAGGCCATTCTCTGCCACATATGTGGATGAAGCCTTAAGTCCCTCCTTGTGTACTGTTTGGTTGGTGGTTTAGTCCCTGGGAGGTCTGGGGTTACTGATTGGTTCATATTGCTGTTCCTCCATGGGGCTGCAAACCCCTTCAGCTCCTTAACCCTGGTATTTTGAAAATTGCAAATTACTGAAATGTAAATATTGTCATTTATTATATGATTTCTAAAGTTAATTGTTTTTACACAGAGAAGTTTTTATTTTCTAAAACTGATAACATTGGGTGTTTTATTTATCTATTTTAAGTTTGTTGACAATGTCATCTCTATTTGGCTAAATAGATTACCAAGTTTGTTAGCCTAGAAGCTGTATAGAGGTAACTGTCACATGCACAGCTGTCTCAACAAAGCTTCATTGGTCCATTCAGAGTTCTGTTGTGTTAGTTTTTAATGGCCATTGAAAATTCATTAAACATTATTAACAGGAGTATGTAAACTCAAGGTGGATATATATCATATAATATAGTTATAATATAATATAAAATCATTATAATATAAAATGTTCCTATGTCTTCTTCATAATTCATGCTGACACTGAGAAATAAGTTAAATATTCTTTTTTTTTTTAAAGATTTATTTATTTATTTATTATATGTAAGTACACTGTAGCTGTCTTCAGACACTCCATAAGAGGGCGCCAGATCTTGTTACGGATGGTTGTGAGCCACCATGTGGTTGCTGGGATTTGAACTCAGGACCTTTGGAAGAACAGTCGTGTGCTCTTACCTGCTGAGCCATCTCACCAGCCCCAAGTTAGATATTCTTGTTAGAGAAAATAATCTTTGCATTTAAAAATCCATAAATTTAGGTTATATGCTAGGCACATGTAAACACTCTTTCTAGGGTTTGTCTATTATTTTTGGAAAACAATTGAAGAAAATAAAGTAAATCCTGCATACTTTCTTTACTGTCTATTCCTCAAATATAAGAGGTGGATTTAAATAAACTAAAGCATTTCAATGCAAATACCTCCAAGGTTTAGTTCAATTTCTATGTTAAAGCCCTTTGAAGTGTTTTTTTTTTTTTTCTCCTTTAATATGGGATGATGGGCTACAGAGATAACTGTGAGTCCTTGTTCTCGTAGAGGACCATGGCACAGTTCTCAGCCCTGGTCTGTTGATTAACACCTATCGTTAGCCTTTCTAAACATGAACATAAAAACACTCTGTACAAGAGATAGTGGGCACATTCCTATTCAGAATCCCCTCAAAGAAAATAAAACAAGAGCCAAAGATCTCTACAATAAAAAATTTAAAACTCTGAAGGGATGGATAAGGATGTTAAAAAAATCGAAAACGTACTCTATGCTCTATGGATTGGTGGAATTAACATGAAAGTGACCATGCGACCAAAAGCCGTTTGCAGGTTTAATGCAATTGCAGTCAAAATTCCTGTAACGTTCTTCACTCAACACAACAACAACAAAATTCCTAAAGTTCACATGGAACCACAAAAGACCCCAGATGGTCAAAGGAGTTCTGGAAAAAAGAAAAGCAATTCCGGAAGGATAGCCTTAGTATATGGTTACAATAATGGAAAAGAAATAGTAAGATACTGGCACAAAAACATGGAGGAAAATATTTTGATTCAGGAACTTTGATTTCTAGTGCTTGGTAGAAACACATGATAAAAAGCTCTAGTGAAAAGAGTTCCGTGGCAAGGGATATGGATGGTCCGTGTACTAAACTTGGAAAGGAAAAAAATTCTCAATTCAAGCAAATTTGGGCACAAGGAAGATTTATTGTTGATTTAAGTCTATTTCCACCATGGCAAATCAGCTGAAAGTATTCAGCGTCACATCCTGTACTTTTTTTTTTTTTTTCTAAACAGGCTCTGGAAATAAGACCAGTTGAGCATTGTGGTTCATTATTCATCTATTATGAACCTGGCAGAGCTGGAAAATCAAAAGCTCCTGTGAAAATGTCAGGAGAACTTTAATTTTGGCACGGACTCGATGAGAAATAGCCCCTTATCCTCGGATCACCCAAAGCCAAGCCAAATAAGGGCCAGCCTGGAACGGAATAGACGTGCAAGTTTCAAAGTGACTCCACACCGTGTGCCATGTGCTACTTCCTCAGTTTCCCGTTTATCACCAGTGTTCTGGGCAAAGAATCTGGGCTGAATTCTGTCCATCCCAGTGAAGACGTTCACAAGTAGAATTTTTTTCTTTTTCATTTTTTTATTATCTTTTTTTTTTGAGTTTTTTTATTAGATATTTTCTTTATTTATATTTCAAATGCTATCCTGAAATTCTCCTATACCCTTCCCCCTGCCCCTGCTCCCCTACCCACCCACTCCCACTTCTTGGCCCTGGCATTCCCCTGAGCTGGGTCATATAAAGTTTGCAAGACCAAGGGGCCTCTCTTCCCAATGATGGCCAATTAGGCTATCTTCTGCTACATATGCAGCTAGAAACACGAGCTCAGGGGGTACTGGTTAGTTCATATTGTTGTTCCACCTACAGGGTTGCAGCCCCCTACAACTCCTTAGGTACTTTCTCTAGCTCCTCCATTGGGGGCCCTGTGTTCCATCCANTAGCTGACTGTGAGCATCCACTTCTGTGTTTGCCAGGCACTGGCATAGCCTCACAAGAGGCCGCTATATCAGGGACCCTTCAGCAGAATCTTGCTGGCATGAGCATTAGTATCTGGGTTTGATGACTGATTAGTCCATCCTTTCATCTTAGCTCTAAATTTTGTCTCTGTACTTATATCCTTTCATGGGTATTTTGTTCTTTATTCTAAGGAGGAATGAAGTATCCACACGATGGTCTTCCTTCTTGATTTTCTTGTGTTGCAAAATGTATCTTGGGTATTCTAAGTTTCTGGGCTAATATCTGCTTATCTAGTGACTTCTTTTGTGATTGGGTTAATCTTTTTTTTTTACAGTCCAGTCATTATCTCCCTCCTGTTCTGCTCTCTGACAATTCCTCATCCCATTCCTCCTCCATCCCTAAAAGGATGTCTCCACATGTTCCCACCCGCCCCCCCCCTACATCCTGCCACTCCTCCCCATTCCTTGGGAGCTCAAGTCTCTCAAGGATTAGGTGTGTCTTCTGTCATTGAGGCCTGACCAGGCAGTTTTCTGCTGTAGATGTGTCTGGGTCCTCATATCAGCTAGAGTATGCTGCCTGGTTGGCAGTTCTGTGTCTGAGAGATCTTGGGGGCCCAGGTCAGTTGAGACTGCTGGTCTTCCTATGGGGTCGCCCTCCTCCTCAGCTTCTTCTAACTTTTCCCTAATTCAACCACAGGAGTTTCTGACTTCAGAACACTGGTTGGGTCTATTTGCTTCTGTCTCAGTCAGCTGCTTGTTGGGCCTCTCAGAAGGCAGCCATACTAGGCTCCTCTCTATAAGTACATCATAGCATCAGTAACAGTGTCAGGCCTTGGAACCTCCCCTTAAGAGTTGTACAAGCAGACATTTTACCCAGAGAGAATATCAGAAGTTTAAGCCTGCAGTAAGATTGGGGGAAATGACAAGATCACCATAAACTACCTGCCGTGAAATCTAGAAGTGTTTATTTGAAAGCTTCTTTTATTAATTTAGCATTGCATTTTTTAAGAATATATTAAGTTTGGAGGTACATTTGATGCTAAGGATCTGACTGGGAGTGTTGGAGAGAGGCACTGGGTGAACATTTGACTAAAACACATTGTGTGCATATTTGCAATTCTAAAAGAGTAACATAAACATAAAATAAGGTTGTATGAAATCAGATCTACACAATTATTCCTTTATTAGCGGACACCCACTCTATTTCCCAAACATTTGTTTAATGTACTGTTTATTGATTGACTTGTGAATTCTCGGTGTGTAATTTAGGCTGGCTTTGAACTTGCCATCATCATGACACAGCCCACCCTGCACTGAGTTTAAGGTCATGCTCCATCCCTACCAGTCCTGTTATCAGGTTCTGTTTTTCCACAACTCCTACATCTTTTATTTAATAAAAGGAAAAATGTGGCTCTCATTCCTAGAGAAATATCAAAAATACAAAACTTCTTGTCTTCTCATTTTCCAGGCTTATCCACTGATTCAATGTTTATGACATTGTTTGTGACATTGTTCAGATATTGTTCAAAGAGTACAATGTGAGCAGTGCAGACAATCTCTCTGTGTGAGGTCTGTTTTTGAACAGGGCACTGAATGAGTGAAGGAGAATTGATTTCTAGTGTTGAACTCTTGCAGAGAAATGGACACAGAGAGTTGGGAACAGAATTTCTTATATCAACTAAAGGAAGAGAAAGTGTTAGTGTGTGAATTTCCTAATAAAAAGTTGAAACTCACAAGGACTTTCCCAGATTTCAGAAACATGGTCAGCAAGAGACAGAGTCAAGATCTGAGTCTATCTGCTCTGAAGGTTTTTAACCACTAAATTTATGTTTTCCAGTATTGACTGCAATCAACTGTTGACAAAACTTTAATATTGCTCTTCTGCATAGGAAAACATGTATGTGTTCAGAATAAAGAAAAGGTAATATATCAGATAGGTTAGTTTTGAAGCTGAAAATAGGAAAACTAAACACAAGATGCTTTAAAAATAGTTTTTATTTTATTTTTGATATGCATATATTTATGACCATTATATATAATGTTTTTATTTCCTTAATTTTTTGTTGTTGATTCACTGGCTATTTTAAATCTTGGGAATCCTGATGAACCAAATACATTTTCCATTTTAAACTAAACCCACGATGTACTAAAATTACAAGACCAGTTGGTGGAAACCCTATGCTAAATATAACTTGAAATTCATGCATAATTCTGTCACTTTGTTTGTTTATGAGGTTTACTCAAGAGTCCAATATCATATCAAAATTACAACTAACTTTAGATTTATAGCAAGGATTATAACCTTAGCAGAGATATATCCAAATAAGAACTTGATGTGGCCTGTTTAAAAGTGGTCACATTTTGAAAATTCCCAAGCTAAAACATGAATCATAACTACATACTTTTAAAAGAAAAACAAATACGCATTATAGCCGTAATGAAAACACAGGACTGCCTGTAAGACAATTTTTAACCTCTCCATATTTTCTTATTTTTAAAAAAATGCATTCAGTTTTTTGATTTTACATTGTCAAAAGCTAAATCAATTATTGTTTGTAATTAAAATATTATATAATGACAGATTAGCTTAACATGAAAACAAAATGGAAAAGCATATAAATATATGCATATATGTACATATATACACGCTTATCAAATATACATCTGTCATTGCCTGGGTTTCAACATGCTAGCACGAATTGCCATAGTTATTTCTGAATTATTTTATTTAAAGTGTTACTAAGAGGACAAGTGAAGAAAAAATTTTCTTCCTAGTAACAGAGAAGAATATGTTGTTTGAAAATGCTAAGTTAATTTTTTTCTTTTAAAAATGCTTTTTTTATTATTTATTTATTTATTATATGTAAATACACTAGCTGTCTTCAGGCACCCTAGAAAAGGGCATCAGATCTCATTATGGATGGTTGTGAGCCACCATGTGGTTGCTAGAATTTGAACTCAAGACCTTCAGAAAAGCAGTTAGTTAGTTCCAACCACTGAGCCATCTCTCCAGCCCTCTAATTTTATTTTTTTAATTTAGTTTTATTTGTATTTCATTTTTTGCACTCTATATTCCATTCTCTGCCCCTCCCCACAACCCCCCCCCTAATGCTCCACATCTCACACCTCCTCCCCACCCTACCCCATCTCCATGTGGATGCCCCCACCCACCCACCCCACCTTACTTCTAAACTCCCTGGGCCCTCCAGTCTCTTGAGGGTTAGGTGCTTCATCTCTGAGTGAACAGAGACCTGGAAGTCCTCTACTATATGTGTGTTAGGGGCCTCATATCAGCTGGTATATGCTGTCTGGTAGTTAAGTGTTTGAAAGAACCAGATGCTGGAGGACTGTGGGACAAAAAACAAAACAAAACAAACAAACAAACAAACAAAAAACCACTTGCTGCAAACATGTGTAGCTGCTATGGAACCCAGGGTGGAGTCATCTCAAAAAGCTAAAACTGAATCTATAATAAGACCTAGCTGTGCCACTCTTTGGCATCTATCTGCCCAAAGGACTCAACCTCCTACTCCACAGATACCCTTTCAGCTATATTCACTGCTTCTCTATTCACAATAGCTAGGACATGGAAACAACCTAAATTCCCTTCAACAGATGGATGGATAATGAACATGTGCTACATATACCCAAGGCAGTGCTGTTCAACTGTAAAGAACAATGAGATCAGGAATGTAAGTGGATGATCCTAAGTAAGACCATCTTGAATGAGGTAAGCCCAACCCAGAAAGTCAAACGTTGGATATTCTTTCTTATCAGAAGCTCCAAGATCCAAATCTTGCCATGAGAGTACACATCCAAGAGTAACTGCAGAAACCTAGAAAGTAAAAGAGGACCACATACAAGGTCTGGGGATAGGAGAGCACTAGAGACGGTAGGGGTATAGAATCAGAGATCTGAAGAGGTAACTGGAGAAAAAAATGGGGTCTCTAATTAGGGAGGAGGAAAATAAATGCAGAAGAAAATGTGACAGTAAATAGTAGTAAGGTTGTCAGATAAATCATAAGGACTCATACTATTAGAACTTATTGTACATACAAGTCCATGTATATATATTTTCTCATTTGGGTAAAAGTGCTCCTTCTAAGAGGCAAAAAGCACCTTTTCAAAAGCCTGAAGGTTTTCCAATAGAAGAGAGAATGAGAAACCACCTTCTGAGTTGTTGGTCAAGGTTATCCAAGAGATTTCCAAAACATCAAGCCTTTTGTTGTCATCATTGGTTGCCCCTCAGAGGTGGGAAGTTCATCTCTATTGCTGAAGCCTCCTCCCTAACCACTAGCTTTCCTGGAACCAAAAGATGCTGTGCAAGCTTCCAAAATAGGAAACAATCAGCATTCCTACCCAGTTATGGTTCCTACTGACCACAACAATGACCAGTATGGCATGATAATTCCAAGAGTCCAGTAGAGGCACTCATATCTTTGCCAAAATCAACAGTTATCTACTAGGATGAAAGACCCACTCAAGAAGAGCAATATCATATCTGGTGCTAGAAAACTAGTCAACTACAAAAGACAGAGAATCCAAGGATCTTGGAAGAGAATCTACAAACACTAAACACACTAAACCAACATAATCCCTAACTATGCTCTGAATACTTGTACATATAACCACAGATAAGTGTACATACAGGCTTCAGTCCTACACAAGACCTGTGGGCAACTAAAGAATTCTGAGAAGGGAAAATATTCTTCTCAGGGAAGAACACATTAATCGTTTATCCAGTAGTAAATGGTCAGTCCTTAAAGCATACATAATATAGCTTTATACGGACTGAGCAGTGTGTGTGTGTGTGTGTGTGTGTGTGTGTGTGTAAGAACAATCAACCAAAAGAAAAAAAAGAGGCCATAAATTTAAAAGAAAGGAAAGAGGACCATAAAGGAATATTTAGAAGGATGAAAGGAAAGGGAATAAATATTATAATTGTTACCTCAAATATAAATGAAAAGATTCGTAAATATCTGTGTGTATGTGTTGGTGTGTGTGTGTGTGTGTGTGTGTGTGTGTGTGTTGGTGTATGTCTGGGTTGGTGTGTGTGTGTGTGTGTGTGTGTGTGAGGTTGGATGGTCAGAGACCAGAGAAAGCTATGGTTTATTCTGCTCTATCTCAATCTACCTTATTCCAATGATAAAAGGACTCTCACTGAGCATGAAATTTGACATTTAACAAGGTTGGCAGAAAAGCAAGTTCTCAGGATCCACCTGCCTCTCTTCTATAGGACTGGTGTCACAAGTATGTGCAGCTGTGTTCATTCTTAAAGAGTGAGAGCTGGCAATTCACTCAGGTTCTCGTGTCTACACAGCAAGCCTGCTTACCTACTGTGTTCCCTCCATGCTGCTACCACTGATATTTCTGTGGCAGTCCAGTGTCCCACTCATTTGCTGTGTTTACCATGTAATATTTTTGTTTTGCTTCCACTTACCACCCCCTTACTTCCTGAAAATATGATTTTCATCTGGAGTACAGTGTAGTAGAAATTTATCATCCTAATAAGCCATTTGCAAAAGACACAATTCAGGTATTTTCTTTATACGCCATATGCATAAACTACACAGATCTAGGGCTATACTAAGGTAGTCCCCAACTATTAAGCCCCTTGTTCACTGCTGTTCTCCTGGCTATGTGGTTCTGGTCCACGGGGGGCTTCCTCCTATTCCATCTTTCTCTCCTCCTTCTCTCTCCACCTGCAATCCCCTCTCTCATACCTCGAGTCCCACCTTTCTCCATCCACTGCCCAATCACAGGCTCTGGCCTTTTATTGAGCAGAAAACTGGGGAGAAGGTTCATATGGCATCACTTGAATACATGAGGATCTGCTCATAGTCGGGAGGAACCACATCTTGAGGAACCAGTATTTAGCGTTAGAATACAGGCAGCATTGGAACAACACACTACAGCACAGTGTTTTGTTTGTATCATCATTCTTTTGTTTCTTTTATCTTTATCCATGGCCATGACTCATTATTTTACTAAAGCATATGTTGAATTTTACCAATCCTACGTCTGATAGAGGGCTAATATACAATATATATAAAGAACTCAAGAAGTTAGACTCTAGAGAATCAAATAACCCTATTTTAAAAATGGGGAACAGAGCTAAACAAAGAATTTTCAACTGAGGAATATCAAATGGCTGAGAAGCACCTAAAGAAATGTTCAACATCATTAGTCATTAGGGAAAAGTAAATCAAAGCAACCCTGAGATTCCACCTTACACCAATCAGAATGGCTAAGATCAGAAACTCAAGTGAGAGCAGATGCTGGCAAGGATGTGGAGAAAGAAGAACACTCTTCTATTGCTGGTGGGATAGCAAGCTGATACAACCACTCTGGAAATCAGTCTGGTGGTTCCTCAGAAAATTGGACTTACCTGAGGACCCATTCCTGGGCATATACCCAAAATATATAACAACATATAGCAAGGACACATGCCTTACTATGTTCATAGCAACTTTATTTACAATAGCCAGAAGCTGGAAAGAACCAAGATGTCCTTCAACAGAGGAATGGATGCAGAAAATGTGGTACATTTACACAATGGAGAACTACTCAGTTATTAAAAACAACAAATTCATTAAATTCTTAGGCAAATGGATGGACCTAGAAAATATCCTAAGTGAGGTAACCCAATCACAAAGGATACACATTGTATGCACTCACTGATAAGTGGATATTAGCCTAAAAGCTCCAAATACCCCAGATACAATTCACAGACTACATGAAGCTCAAGAAAGAAGACCAAAGTGTAGGTGCTGTGGTCCTTCTCAGAAAGGGGAACAAAATACACACAGGAGCAGATACTGAAACCAAGTGTAGAGCAGAGATTAAAGGAAAGGCCACTGGATGTTTTAGCTCCCTTGTCAAAGATCAAGTAACCATAGGTGTGAGGGTTCATTGCTGGGTCTTCAATTCTATTCCATTGATCTACCTGTCTGTTGCTGTACCAGTACCACGCAGTTTTTATCACAATTGCTCTGTAGTACAGCTTGAGGACAGGCATGGTGATTCCCCGAGAGGTTCTTTTATTGTTGAGAATAGTTTTTGCTATCCTAGGTTTTTTTGTTATTCCTGTTCAATTTGCAAATTGCCCTTTCTAACTCAGTGAAGAATTGAGTTGGAATTTTGATGGGGATTGCATTGAATCTGTAGATTGCTTTTGGCAGGATAGCCATTTTTACTATATTAACCCTGCCAATCTATGAGCATGGGAGATCTTTCTATCNNCTGAGATCTTCAATTTCTTTCTTCAGAGACTTGAAGTTCTTGTCATACAGATCTTTCACTTCCTTAGTTAGAGTCACACCAAGGTATTTTATATTATTTGTGACTATTGTGAAGGGTGTTGTTTCCCTAATTTCTTTCTCATCCTGTTTATCCTTTATGTAGAGAAAGACCACTGATTTGTTTGAGTTAATTTTATATCCAGCTACTACACTGAAGCTGTTTATCATGTTTAGGAGTCCTCTGGTGGAATTTTTAGGGTCACTGATATATACTATCATATCATCTGCAAATAATGATATTTTGACTTCTTCCTTTCCAATCTGTATCCCCTTGTCCATCCCATATATACAGTCACCAAACCCAGACACTATTGTGAATGTCAAAAAGTGCATGCTGACAGGAACCTGATATAGCTGTCTCCTGAGAGGCTTTGCCAGAGCCTGACAAGTACAGAGGCAGATGATTTCAGCCAACCATTGGACTGAGCTGCTGGGTCCCCAGTGGAGGAGTTAGAGAATGCAGCCCCATATGAATAACAACAATATGAACTAATAAGACCCTCCCAGATCTACCAGGGACTAAGCCACCAACCAAGGAGTACACATGGAGGGACCCATGGCTCCAGCTGAATATGTAGCAGGAATGTCCTAGTCGGTAATCAATGGGAAGAGAGGCCCTTGGTCTTATGAAGGCTCCATAGATGCCCCAGTGTAGGGAAATTCTAGGGTTGGAAGGCAAGAGTGGGTGGGTGAGTGGGGGAACACCCTCAGAGAAGCAGTGGGAGGGGTGATGGAAGAGGAATTTTGGGGAGGGGGAAACTGGGAAAGGGGATAACATTTGAAATGTTAATAAAGAAAATATCCAATAAAAAAGCGCATGCTGTAATTTTTAAATGACTTGTAAAGTATTACTGTTGACTACAATTCTAAATGACACATTCTTGCTGTAGCATTTAAACCTGTGTTTATCATGATACTATACCTTAAAAATAATTTACTTGATCACTATAGACTTAAGAGAAATGTACTGAGACATTCTGGTTGAACTCAAATTTAGGTTTTGTGTTTAAATTGAATTTGCTTTAATTTCTTGCCTTGTTACATCAGTAGATAGCTATACAAAAATCATTTTTTTGTTTGTTTTGTTTTCTTTTGTTTTAGAATCTTAAACTGCAAAGTCAAAACAATTTTCCAGGCAGAGAGAGGTTGAGCAGGAAATGGTCACTTCCTCATTTCCAGTTCCCTCCAATGTGGGTGGGGTTCAGTCAGGGGAGAAGAGCAAGGACATGGAATAGCTTTGTTACAAAGCCAACATCAGCTTACAGTATGACCGGTGTGCTTTAGAATCCTTTTTATTTTTTTATCTATTGAGATTATAATTATACCACTTTCTATATTTAGGAACCCACTGGTGCAACCTGGCTAATGTATATAGTGTTATTCATATGTGTATGTTTTCAAATCTTTGTCTAGACATTTAACAACCAGGACAGCTTATCCAACAGAATGCTCTATATTTTTACAGTCAGCCCATTCTCTGCATCAGTTCCCTGCAGCATAGCAAACCAAGTAGTCGATTCCTCTACATTAGAATGTCTAAATAACATCTGCTCCTACTTTCTGGGCTGCTGGGAAAGGGAAGAGAAACATACAGACAGCAACAAACCCCAGTGAATCCCCTGGCAAGCCATTTGGTGCCTCTCCTGTGCACTGCCTGTGGCACTCTCAGGAACTTGTCCCCACCCCCTGACTCCCCCCATTCCCCCAAGTCAGCCAGACAGGTTTTGTCCTCTGAGCTGACATAGAAAGAGAAATCCAGCAGTTTCCTCCCCAAGTGGACTGTGACACTTTTAGGGTCTGGATTAAATGTGTCTTCTATGTAGAGAAAGCAGGGCTGCAGACATAAAGATCAGCTCTCCCTGAGTGTGGAGGCTCCGTTTGTGCAATGTTACTTGTGTACTTTTTCAGGGTTGACCATTTGGTTTTGGATAACAGTGGCCTTACAGGATCTCCTGTTCCTCACCATCATGCTTCAATGTCTAGTATTAACAACCAAAACTCGTAATTCACTTGCCATAAACCATGGACTTTATTGAATATTTTATATTCATTAATTATTTTCAACATGAAGACATAGTCTCATTTTATGAATTTGGAACCAGATGTACCATGTACCAAGTATTTAATAACCATTTCTTCAAGCCACCAAAATACAGAGTGTAAAACCAGGATTTAACCTTAGTTTATCTTCAAATACTATACCCTACCTAAACTATTGCAAATATATCATCCTATTGGGGGGATAGTATTTATAAATCTATAATTTCCTTTTTTGTGGAATAAAATTTCATTTTAAGTCCTATTAATCTATTTTCAAATATTCAAAACAGGCATGCTCAAAATTAACAAATGCATGCTATGTTATTTTAACAACTATTTATTTTTGCTAGTGAAAGAAGCAGGCGTTAAAATCTCACTTAGGACCCTGCCGCACTTACTTCCCACCCATGTCCCCACCCCTTCCTCTCTTTAGGGATAAATGAGTGCTATTGTATTTTTTAAAATAGTTATAAATCAAAAAAAAATATTTTTATTTATTCACTTTTCATCCCGCTCACTGCCCCCCTCCTGCTTACCCCCTGACAATTCTTCCTCTCTCCCCTTCTCTTCTGAGCGGGTGGGGCCTCCTGGGTATCCCCCTCCCCTTGTCACTTCAAGTCTCTGTGAGGCTAGGCGCTTCCTCTCTCACTGAGGTCAGACAAGGCAGTCCAGCTAGTAGAGCATATCCCACACACAGGCAACAGCTTTTGGGATAGCACCCAAGAAATGCAGGGACGCAGGATAGATTTGAGACTGAGGGAATGGCCAACCAATAATCAGTCCAACTTGAGACCCAGCCCATGGGCAAACACCAGTCTCTGACACTATTAGTGAGACTTTGTTATGCTTGCAGACAGGAGTCTAGCTCAGGCTGTCCTTTAAGAGGCTCTAACCAGAAGCTGACTCAGACAGATGAAGAGCCCCACAGTCAAACAAGTGGGTGGAGCTTGAAGAATAGGAGGAAGGAATTTGAGCAGAAGGGGCTAGGAACTCCACAGGAAGACCAACAGAGTCAATTAATCTAGACCCTTGGGTCTCTCAGAGACTGAACCACCAACTACAGGCTGGATCTAGTTCCCTGCTCATACGTAGCAGATGTGCAGCTTGGTCTTGATGTGGGTACTGAACAACTGGAGGGCTATCTTATTATACGCTGATCCCTTCTGTATGAGAACAGGTCTATGCCAGGCAAATCATCCTCTCAAAACTACACCCTCCCCCAAACCTCACTCACCAGAGCCTCAGGAATTCGTTCCTTAAGCTGCAAATGTGAAACTTTGGAAAGCTGAATTGGTAGCAGACAGTTTCCAGTGTAACATATTAATATTTTCACGTTGAACCTGGCTCGTGTTTATACATCCAGCCTGGCATCTGGCATTTGTTACGAGAATAACACAGCTTTAAAATGCCTGCCAGCCCTGCGGCAAGCCAAGTCATCTCCACTTAATGAGAAGTATCGCTTCGAGCTTCTCTAAACGTTAACCAGATGCCACACGCTGTCAGTTCATCTGCCACCGGAATATTAACAAAGTGTCGACACATCTGTGAGTCGCGCTTAGATCCAGATGACAAAGTGATGCTGTGATACCAACAAGTTGAATGATGATCCCTAAGCCAGAGCATCTGTTCCTGCAGGTCCCCTGAAATTTTGAGTTAGGCTTTGTTTCAAATTTATGTATAGGCAGTGAGTGAGGTTTCATGTGTACAACCGATCTTGCTACCGTGTATCACAGAGGGCTGGATGTAAGGCATCTCACTTGAGCTCTAGTGGGATTTTGTGTCCCCTTGAATATTAAAGGGAGGAAATAGAAGTTACACAAATGGAAACCATCTACATTGTGTTCCCTTGTCACTATTTCTTTCCACGTTCTTAACTGCTGGGTGGAGAGACTCACAACAAGGAGACCAAACCCAACAAGATCCTTAGTGATCCAACCAAACAGGAAAAAAAATCCAAATATTCTGAAACTGGCAGAGACTGGCAAAAAAATAAATAAATAAATTCTGTGCTTATGCATGAGTTCCTCATACTTTCCAATATTGTGCCCTTGTGAACTTAGAGCCTATCTATTGCAGTGTCAAAGTATTTTTTAAATTTGGAAAGAACCTTAACAATCATTAATATTCCTCCTAGACATTGATTCTATTTCAGCTACAATGCTTTTCCCTTGAGAGCATGATATATGGGCGGGAGAGCAGGTCAAACGGAATCTTCAATCATATACACGAGCCTGGTATGTTAGTAAATGAACGTGTCTTCTGGGCATTGTGGGCAATTCTAGGACCTTAGAAAAAACAAGGGAACCCCCCCCCCCCCAGTTTATAACCAAATACACAAACGAAACCACAGGAAGATCTCTTCTCCCAGGATCATCGAGAAAAATCATTGAAAACACAATAATATAGTTAAGTGATGATGTGTTTTCCTTCACATTCAGAAGCTCCTTTTAGTAATGTTAATATCTTTGGGTTCATTTTACATAGGCCAGGCTTCACATATTCAACATAAAACAACTGGTCCCTCTTGTAAGTTAGATATTATTTTACTTGCTATAGATTTAGTGGCAACGACAGTTGAGAGAGACTCTCCTTTAGTTAAACAAAATAAACAGAGAGAAAGCCTCTGAAAGATTGCATTGAAGTTTTCCAGTAGCAGGTCTCATATTTTACCCAGTATCTCTTTGCTATTTTCAGAGAGCTTTGGGAATTAGTATGTTTATGTTTGCAACTAAAATTGCCTATGCCCCTTAGCATTCACTACACTTGTTGCTTCACAGGGACAACTGGCAGCAATCATGGCAAGAAAGTAAAATTTATCCACTGTAAAAATATTATCGTTCACTTATTTTATAAACAAACACAAATTCTTAACATAGGAACAACAATATATAATGTAGAATGGAGACTATTTAGTAAGCTTCTGAAATATGATAGAGTTGTCCAGTTAAAGAATTATTTTTGTGGCATTTTTTTAGTTAATTCCAGCATGCCGTAAAAATTGTATTTGATAAATATCATATACATATAGAAATGCTTAGGACACCAATTTGAATTAACATGTGTACACTTCATATTGCCAATGCTTCCCTTCCTGGTAGCAATGTTTGTTTCAATGTTTCTGTCATTCCAAACTTATATACTCCATGTATATAAGAGAAGATTCAATATTTTGTTCTGTCTTTTATATATTGTACATCATAATGGCCTTCAGGTATGTGACCATTATTTAAAATGCCATTATTTACATTATATTGAAGGTAACACACACAAGAACACACACACAGGCCTTACAATCTCTCTATCATCTCTATAAAGATATGTGGTGTATTTTCTGTTATTGTAACTTGTAAATATAAAAGATTACTTACAAATACATGTCACTTGTATGTCGCTTTTTCCCTCTCAAGTCTTCCCCCTCCCCAGCATGGTCTCTTTACACTTTCTTGGTTTCTGTGTTTACTCCATTTTGTATTCTCACATCCAAAGATTTGGAGTTAGGAACTTCAGATGAGAGAAAACATGGCATGATTATTTCTAGGTCTAGTCTACCTCATTGAATATGACCTTTTTTAGGTCCCTCAATTTACCTGTGAATGTCATAACTTCACCTTACTTCACAGCTGAATAGTATTCCATTATGAATAAGTATCATATTTCCATTCCTCATTAATCTCTTGAAGGACATTTAGATCTCTTCCATGTTCTAGCTAACGTGATGAGAACAACAATGGGTATAGCTGAGTAACTATCTGGACAGCAGCATGTCGAGTCCTTTGGGCACATGCCAAGGAATGGTATAGCTGGCTCATAAAGTGCATTGATTTTTAGTTTCTTGAGGAGTCTCAATATGGATTTCTAGAATGGCTGTGCAAAATTGCATTTCCATCAAAGGCAAATGTGGGTTCCTTTTTCCCCATAACATTACCAACATTTGTTTTTACTTTTTTTTTTTCATTTAACCATTTCAACTGTGATTAAATGAAATCTTAAAGACATTTTGATGCATGTTTCCCTAACTGCTAAGGATGTTAAACACTTTTAAGGTGTTTCTTAAGCATTTTAAGAATTTCTTCTACTAAGAAATCTCTTTTGATCACATTTTGTCATTGACTACTGACTACTAGATTGTTTTGATTGTTTCCTTGACTACTTTTTGAGCTGTTTGTATATTCTGTGTATCAATCTTCTGTCAGATATACAGCTGGCAATGATTCTCTCCATTTTGTGGATTTCTTCTTCACTCAATGGATTGATTCCTTAGTTTTCCAGAAGCCTTTTGGTTTTGTTTTATTTTGTCATGTCCCATTAGTCAACTGCTGATTTAACTTCTGGCACATGAGATTCTATTCAGAAAGTTTTCCTACACCTGTACCTAATAGGGTGTTGCCCATGTTTTCTTACAAAAAATAATTATATCAGGTTTCAAATGGATGTCTTTGATCTACTTGGGGACAATTTTTGTGCAGGGTGATGTACGCTGGTCTAATTTCATCCTTCCACATGGGCACATCAGTTTTCTTAGAACCATTTATTGATGATCATGTCTTTTCTCCAATGTATAGGGTTTGTTTGTTTGTTTGTTTGTTTGGGTTTGTTTGTTGGTTGGTTCGTTGTGGCACAGTAGCCCTTGCCACCAGACAGAAAATCTGGTAAGGTTGAGCCTGATTTAGGAACACCAGCAATTCTCATAATTGAGAACAGTAGATGTTTAAATTTACTCTGGACTAGGTTCCTGTCATGGAACAGGAAACCACAACACTCCTTGGAGAGGACAGTAACAGTCAGTCACATTGGAGTCCTTCCAATGCAGATGAGGCATCCCTAACATCTCAGACCAAGCCAATAGAAA
The DNA here is from genome assembly GCF_900095145.1 of Mus pahari. Lineage (NCBI taxonomy): Eukaryota > Metazoa > Chordata > Mammalia > Rodentia > Muridae > Mus > Mus pahari. The sequence continues at coordinate 52,723,093 of NC_034600.1, read as the reverse complement.
GCACCTGCCTCTAGATTCCACCCCACTCCCAAATGTTTATAAGGTCCTGTTCACAAGGAATAAAGTGCACAAGCTATTTCACCAAAGATCATCTGAGAGTGCCTGTCTTACTGAGCTGTAATACTCCAGGGAAGAGTCTTCTGTCCTGAAGCTTTCACCACGTCCGGACCTCAGCCTGCCCAACTGTATGCTCAAGCCTGACCTCAGTCACCCCCTGCTTTTCTAGGACTGGTATCAAAACGCTTGCTGAATTTCTCCAAAGGCATTTATACATCTATTAAGTTGATCAATGATTTTTGTTGTTAAGTCAATTTATGTGACTTATTACATTTTATTGGCTTGCATATGTTCACCTATCCTCACATCTCCAGGACAAAGGCAACTTGATCATGGTGGATGGTCAACTTGATAATGCTCCTGTATTTAGTTTACTGGTGTTTTATTTAGGAGTTTTCCACTTATATTCATCATAGATAATGGTCTCTGGTTTTGTTTGATGTATCTTATTTTTTGCGTCTTTACCAAATTTAGTTATCAGGGTAATAGTGGCTTCATAGGACAAGTTTAGAAGTGATTCTGCTGTCGTCTCCTTCTTATTCACCTTCTTCTCCTCCTCCTTCTCTTCTTTTCTTTGAATAATTTAAATCATACTGGTACTTTGTAAACCTTGTAGAATTCTGCTGTGAATCCACATGATCTTGGACTCTTTTCAGTCAGCATGATTTCTATTACTGTTTCAACCTTTTCCTTTGCTATAGGTTTATAGTTGTTTGTTTGTTTGTTTGTTTTTGTTTTTGTTTTTTTTAGTTAAATTTGGTAGTTTGGATGAATAAAGAAATTCACCTGTTTTTTTTTTAATTTCCAATTTAATAGAGTACAGATTATAAAATGTTCTTTAATACTCTCAGTTTATTTGTTGTATGTTGTAATGGTTTCCTGTTCATTTATAATGCTTTTCATTTTGGGTCCTCTTTGGCTTTCTTTTGACTAGTTGGTTAAAAGTTGGCTTATCTTCTCAAAAGAATGTTGGTATTGTTTTCTTTCTTTCTATTTTATTGATTTCTGCTCTGATTTATACTATTTCTTGTCAACTGGGTTTGAGTACATCTTTTTCTTTGCAGCCATTTACTTTAAGGTTTTACAAACAACCATACATCTTTAAAGCTAAGACTGGTTTCTTGTAGACAACAGAGAGATGGATTTTGTTTCTTAATACAGTCATTTAGTTTATGTCTTTTGATTGCAGACTTCAGTGCGTTAACATTTAGAATTATTATTCAAAGATGTGTGTAGGTTGAAGTAGGTTTTTTCTGGATTGGTTGGTTCTTAGTTGTGCTTTGTATTTTATTTAGTTGTAGCTTTATTTACTTTATAAGAGTACTGTGGCTATGCTTATTATTCCTCTTTTAATGTCTAAGTTCAGTATTTTACTGAGAAGTTTTTGTTTGTTTATTTGCTTCCTTGATTGATTTTTTGATGGATAGATATGGATTTTAAGTCAGTTTGTATCATGAAAAGTTTTTCTCTCCTCCTTCAACTACTAAACATAATTAGTTTATTGAGTAAAGTAGTCTGAGTTGGTTGCATGGTCTTTTTTTTTTAAGGTCAAAAATAAAAATATTCCTAAAAATACAGTAGAGAGTAAAAAGGGCTGGGGACACAGAGGGTAAAAAGGCAAGAGAAAGATTGCCCACCAAGGAATACATTTAGGCTAGTTGTTATTTTTCCCTTAGATGTCCCATTATCATCTGTTTTTCATATTTTGCTTTCTTTTTCTTTTTTTTACACTTAGTTATTTTTTTTAATTTTTTCATTTTATAATGTAATTTTTATTTATTATTTTTAATTGGATATTTTCTTTATTTGCTTTTCAAATGTTATCTCCTTTCCTAGTTTCCCCTCCAAAAACACCATCCTCGCTGGGCGTGGTGGCACATGCCTTTAATCCCAGCACTCGGGAGGCAGAGGCAGGCAGATTTCTGAGTTCAAGGCTAGCCTGGTCTACAAAGTGAGTTCCAGGACAGCCAGGGCTATACAGAGAAACCTTGTCTCGAAAAAACAAACAAACAAAACAAAAAACATCCTCCCCTTATCTCCTCCCACCTCCCCCTGCTCACCAACATAACCATTCCCACTTCCTGGTCCTGGCAGTCCCCAACACTGGGGCATAGACCCTTCACAGAACCAAGGGCCTCTCTTCCCATTGATGACCAACTGGTCTATCCTCTGCTACATATGCAGCTGGAGCCATGAGTCCCACCATGTGTTTTCTTTGGCTGGTTGTTTAGTCCCTGGGAGCTCTGGGGTTACTGGTTAGTTCATATTGTTGTTCCTCCTATGGGGCTGTTAAACCCTTCAACTCCTTGGGACCTTTCTCTAGCTCCTTCATTGGGGACTCTGTGCTCAGTCCAATGAATGGCTGTGAGCATCCTCTTCTGTATTTGTCAGACACTAGCAGAGCCTCCCAGGAGACAGCTATATCAGGTTCCTGTCAGTAAGCACTTGTTGGTATTCACAGTAGTGTCTGGGTTATATATGGGATGGATCCCCCAGTGGGGCAGTCTCTGAATGGTCATTCCTTCAGTCTCTGCTCCACACTTTGTGTCTGTAACTCCTTCCATTGGTAATTTGTTCCCCCTTCTAAGAAGGATCGAAGTATTCACACTTTGGTCTTCCTTCTTTTTGAGTTTCATGTGTTTTGTGAATTGTATCTTGGGTATTCTGAGCTTCTGGGCTAATATCCACTTATCAATGAGTGCATATCATATGTGTTCTTTTGTGATTGGGTTACCTCATTCAGGATGATATCCTCCAGATACATCCATTTGCCTAAGAATTTCATAAATTCATTGTTTTTAATAGCTGAGTAGTACTCCATTGTATAAATGTACCACATTTTCTGTATTCATTCCCCTGTTGAATGACATCTGGATTCTTTCCAGCTTCTGGCTATTATAAATAAGGCTGCTGTGAACATGGTGAAGCAGGTGTCCTTACTACATGTTGGAGCATCTTCTGAGTATATGTCCAGGAGTGGTATTGCTGGGTCCACACCCCAATAATTTATCAGGTATTGAGGTGCTCTGTCCCTATTTGTTTGTTGTTTAGAGAGGATTATGAGATTTGACCTTGATGGAGACTAGAAGAAGTTACTGTGTCAGGCTTCCAAGGTTTCTCAAGACTCATATCACTCTGAGTTTGCTCTGTGTGTCCTGTTCGCATTTGGGGATGTGAGCTCTCGGCTGTTCCTCCAGCCAGCACACCTGCCGCTGGTTGCCACATTCTCCCAACATAGCATATGCTTATTCCCCTAGGTTCTAGGTCTAGAACCACAAATCCAAAATAAAACCTACAAGTTGCCTTGGTCAGGATGGTTTTTTTTTTTTTCCAGCATTAGAAAAGTCACAAATCCAGGAGGCACAGATGAAATTCCATGTCATCTCAATTTCTAGAAAAGAGAACCCATTAAAATAACTGGAAAACATGTTTTCTGAAGGTTTTTTGTTTTCATATTGGAAACATAAAATTGCCTTTCCCAATATTCTTACAGTTACAAATCTACAACACTTGGAAAACCACACTTTTCTGTAATAGTTATAAAAACTTCATTGCAAGTATTTACCCCTCCTTTTCCCTCTCCTGATTTTCTTCTTCCTCTTTCTCCTCTCATCCAAATTCTCTTTCTCACTTCTCTTTTGCTATATACTGTGACTCCATTTCATTTAATGTAAGCAGGTGCTAAATGCATTTTTGTTGTATCTTCTTCCATTATATTTTGCCTATATTTTTAAAAATACTTATATCGTATGTACCATTATACTTTAATGGAGTATTGCTGAGAAAAAAGCCCAACTGTTGAAAAATAGACATGAAAATATTCCACTGAGAAACTATCCCAAAAGAACTTGGCAAGGAGAAACATTCAAAGTCAGATATTCTGAAGAACTAGACAAAGATATTCTGCCAATGGAAATTGCAACAGAGTTATTCTGGAGAAACAAAACATATTAATCAAGGGCTAATTGAAATAACTAGTTTAACTTATTGCCTAATATTGAGGAATGCATAACCATATGGTTCCCAAATACAGATATATCACAATTAAATTGGGAAGTTGTCATAAGCCATATCTGATTATAGAATATTCTTGAATGGAGACTGGAACTGAATTAGAAATTCTTTCTGGGGACATTCACAGTGTTGGAAGTTGGTATGCAGGATGCTAGGCCAGAATTACCACCAATGAACACATCAAAATGCCAGACATGTATTGTTGATGTGTTAGTGGTCCAACAGTTGTGGGTAAAACCAACGATTTAATGTTTGGACTTATGACTCCTTCTGCGATAGATAACACTTCTCTAGCGCATAAGCCTAGGGACAAAACCTCTGAACATGGGAGGCATTTCAGAAGGAAGGGCAAAAATTCTCTGCAGTAATGGCACAAAATATTTTTGTTTGATGTGTTCTAAGAGAAGAGTACAGAGATACAAATTTAGGGGGCATTGTGATATCCTCATTCAGCAAAATAATAATAATAGGTTTGCCCCTTAGGACCTATGAGATCCTCAACTATGGATTTCTGGCCATTTTTATATTACCAATCATGTGTTTCTTCCTATGGACCTAGCCCATGTTCTTAAGTACTCAATAAGTACTCTGCATTATACAAAATATATGTGCTAATATAGCATAAAACATGTGGCCCATCCCATCCCTTCAGTGAGCTTACTTTGCAGTAAAGGGATCACGTAGAGATGCAATAAAGAATGCAGATTGCAATACATAGGATAAAATAAAATATAACCACATATCCTATTACAAAGAGTAGTCAGGTGATGTAGAGCATTTGGCAATGGATAAAAAGAAACTTATCAAATAAATTCGGGGTCTAGTATAGATGGAAAATATTGGAAAGTGGTTTCTAGAAAAACAACATAAATATTAAATAGATACCAAGGATAGTTTTATTTTACTTCCCCAGCTTTCAGGGGAATCAAAAAGATGCTACACTTAATTCAAAGGAGAAGTATAAACACACACATGTAATTATACTTGAAAATGCTAAAGTAATTTTCAAATATAATAGCTGCAAAATTGATTACTATCTTTGGAATATTTACTAAAAATTTAGTTTTCTATAGCTGCATGATGTTTTTAAAAATCTGGGTCCTCAATTCTATTCATTGACTTACATGTCTACTTTATGTGTCCATATCATGATACTTTTATTACTAAGGCTCTGTAGTATGACTTGATATCAGGTGTGGTGTTAGATTCTGCAGTGTGGCTTTTGTTCACAACAAAACTTTGGCTATCCTTGGTCTTTTGCACTTTTATACAATTTTTTTGTATTATGATTTCTATACCAGTGACGAATGGGATTATAATTTTTATTAGGATTGCATTGATTCTATAGAGTGTCAGTTGAAAATGGGTAATTTTTATAAGATTAATTCTTCCTATCCTTGTACAGAGGATATCTTTCCATATTTTAGGTTTCATAACTTCTGGTTCTTCACTTTTTCATTTCCTTAGTTATATATGTGCACCCATGTGTATGTCTGATGAACATGGAATTCTTCCTTGCTTTCTTTTTCAATGTTTATCAATAGTAAACAGGAAGGATATTTATTTTGTATATTAATTTATATCCTACTACTTTTCTGAAATTATTTATCAGGTTTCAGAATTTGGGGTAGAGCCTTTGGGATCTCTGATGTAAAGTGTCTTACTATCTGCAATTAGGGATACCTTGACTTCTTCTTTTCCTATTTGCACCACTTTTAGTGCTCTTGTCTTCTTGCTCTAGCTATACCTTCAAGCACTATATTGAATAGAAGCAAAGATAATAGACATCCTTGCCTTGTTCTTAAACTCACAGGGAACGCTTTGAATGCATTACATCTAGCATATATAGGTTTGTCATGTACACCCTTAATTATGTTGATGTATGCCATTTCCAGGACATTTATCAGGAAGAGGTGTTGAACTTTGTGTGTCTAATAAGATAATCTTGTAATTTTTGTCTTTAAGTCTATTTATGTAGTGGACAGCATGTATTGATTTTCTTGCATACGAAATCATCCATGTATATCTGTTATAAAGCTAACTTGGACAGGAAGAATGATCAATTTGATATGAACGTGAATTCAGTGTGCCAGTATTTGATTGGAAAATTTTGCATCTATGTTCACAGGAAGATCAGTCTATACATTTTCCATTTGTTTGTATTGTCTTTACTGCATTTTGGTGCTGAGATAGTAATAGTTCTAAAACATTTGGGAGCCTTCCTTCCTTTCCTACTTCATTGAATACCTTGAAGAGTACTTCTGCTAGTTATTTTTTTGAAATTCTCAACTTTAAATTTAAATTGATACAGCACCTCAATATCGAATCCGATATCCTGCAGCTGTTAGAAGAAACAGTATGGAGAATGATTCAACATAGAAACACAGGTGAGAAATTTCTGAGTAAGACTCTAATAGCACAAAAATAAGGTCAACAAAAGTAATCTCAGAAACTAAAACACTTCTATACAACAAAGAAAATTATGAACCAGGTAAATAGGGAGCCCACAGAATGGGTAAAAAAAAAATCTTTGCCAGCTATTCATCCAACAGACGATTGAAGTTCAGTACATACAAGTAGATCAAAAACAAAACAAAGCCAAAGAAATAAAAAACTATACATTATGAAAACAATCAGCTTCTGCCCCTTGGTTGGGTGGAAATATCTGCATCTGACTCATTTAGCTGCTTATTGGGTGTTTTGGAGGGCAGTCATGATGGGCCCCTTTTTGTGAACAGTCCATAGACTCAGAAATAGTGTCAGGCCTTGGAGCCTCCCCTTGTGCTGGATCCCTATTTGGGCCTGTTGCTGGACCTCTTTTTCTTCAGGCCCTTCTCCATTTTTGTCCCTGTAGTTCTTTCAGACAGGAACAATTCTGGGTCAGAGTTTTTGACTGTGGGATGGCAACCCCATCCCTCCTCTTGATGCCCAGTCTTTCTACTAGAGGTGAGGGTTCTACCCGTTCCCTCTCTCCATGGTAGGGCATTTCATCTAGGGTCACTCCCTCTGAGTCCTGAGAGCCTTTCACCTCCCAGATCTCTGGTACATTCTAGAGTGTCCCCCTACCTGCTATCCCCTGAGGTTGCCTGTTTCCATTCCTGCTGTTGGCCCTCACTGAGCTACCATCCAGCCAGCATACACCAGTTGATATGAGGCCCCCAACACATATATAGCAAAGGCCTGCCAGGACTGGACTCAGAGAAGATGGACCTAAGCCTCAAGAGACTGGAGGCCCTAGGGAGTGGGGAGGTCTGGTGGTGTGGGGATGGAGGGGTTGGGACACCCTCGTGGAGACAGAGGGAGGAGGTATGGGATGTAGAACAGTCAGTGGGTAGACCAAGATGGGGATAAATTCTGGACTGTAGAAAAATATTAAATTAAAAAAAAAAGAAAAGAAAAGAATCAGCTTAATTAAAAATGAGCTACGGAGCTAAACAGACAGTTCTCAGAATAAGAAATGAAAATGACTAGGAAACACTGAAGTAATCAATGTCCTTAGCCACCAGAAAATGCAAATAAACACCAACTTAAAATGTCCCCTCAGTACAGTCAGAAAAGCCAGCTCAGGAATACAAATAACAAATACTGACTTAGATGTGGAAAATGAGACTCTCATATACTGTGGATGAGACCGTAAACTAGTGCAGCACCTTTGAAAACTGTACTGGAAGCTTCACGAAAAACATCAAATAGGACTGCTGTATAACACAGTCACAGCATTCCTGAGAAAAATAACATATATGCTTCATATTCCTACCTAGCCATTCAGTATCCCATCATGAACATCTGGAGCCAGGTATGATATTTGATATACCTTCTCTGTAACCAGTCTTCATGGTCTTCCTGATCCATGGAAGCTAAGGTTTGCTGTTTGCGATGGATTTCTCTATTTTTCTGTTGATTTTTGTAAGTGTATGTTGTCTTCAGAAATAGGATAACCAGGGGCAATGTAAACAGCATGTGATTTTGTTTTTAGACCTGGGCAGTCTCTGTGATCAATGCTTTGAGTGGCATTATTCTAGACTTTGAACTGCATTTTTTTCATTCAATAACACTTCTTCTCAGAGTGGTATTGTCTACCAATGCAGGTTAATATTTTTTGAGCATGTTACTATCTTTTAAGTCCAGTTTGAAATTAGTTTACTATCTTGTCAGCGTCCATAAAGTGCTTTTATAAATGTTTAGTTTTGTGCAAACCACCTACTTTCTGCTCATATCCTCTATCTACCCATCCCCATCACTACGTAATCCTTTAACACTGTATTCCCGCATCTTTTACACACAAATTCTATTCACCCTCCATTTACTTTTGCAAGTTGGGTTTTTAGATATGGTTCCATATACAACAAAAGGGTGTTAATGGACATTTGGTCACACTTTGAACCTGAGATTGTGACATTTACTGGGGAGGCGGGGGGAATCTGCTTCTAGTAGTGTGACTCATCCCTAGCATACACTTTTAATCCAAGAGCTTTCTGTTTATTGTAAACACTATAAAATAAAGTCAACTATAGGTCAAGGAAAAGAACACGTGACCAGTTGACAGGGTGTGAACACAGAAAAACCATAGAGAGTAAGAGGAAGTCAGGAGAAGACATAGAGAGACTCCGAAGAAGTAGAAAGGGGGGATATTGAGTTTGAGTGGGGGTTGGATCTGTGTGGAGAAGAACTCCCTTTTTCCTCTGGAACTTAAGCTAAAGAGGAACTTCAGCTGAGTACTTTCTCTGCCTCTCTGAGCTAGCAGGCTTTCACCCCAACATCTATACCAAGTCTTTACTGGTAAAATTGATCATTTAAGATTTTCTTTAAAATGAGTGAGGTTTTGTTTAAAAACAACAGTAGGGCATCCTATGACTGATACCCAGATCCTTGTTGATCTTCTGGGCCTGGATCTATAACTTTGTTATTTTGATAGATGGGAATATTATCAAATTGCTATCTAAATACTTAACATTTATATCTGTAGACCAGGCTGCTTTCAATCTTTGTTCATTTTGTGTGTGTGTGTGTGTGTGTGTGTGTGTGTGTGTGTGTGTGTGTGTGTGTGTGTGTATACAGACAAAAGTCAATGAGAGATCTATGACTTGTCAAACTCCTAAGAATAGGAGATGCAGAGTCCAGCATCTAAATAGACATCTACATTAATCCCATCTGCAAGGCTCAGGGAACACCACGGAAGAGGAGGTGATAGGACTGTAAGACTCAGAGGTTTGCTGTCTTCTGGATGCAACAGGGCTATCAAAATCAAGAAGTCAAAATCAACTGTGGGTACCAGCATAAGACCCAGAAAGGACTGAGATAGTCAAAATCTTGGCATAGATGGGTAGATGATCTCCAGACCCTACCACGTATTCAAGAGTATTTTGACAATGATTCGTTTTTAAGGGAAAGGAAATCATTTTTTTTTATTAATGATGTATGCAGCGGTAGTTTCCCCAGGCTCAAGTGAATGGCAACATGCCCATACACAACTGGGCAACACTAACTGGACTTAATGGGTTAAAAAGATGACATGAAATTGGAATGGGTATTTTGAAGGGATATGGGAGGAGCTGGAGTGGGGAGTGGGTAGATGTGATCATATTCCTTTCTATGTATGCACGAAATTTTCAAATGTAACAAAAATGTTTAAAAATTAATTTGTCATTAACCGCAGAATAATGATGAATTAAATTTCTGGGAAATAATACTCAATTACATTCTTGTCGGGTTTTCATAATTTTTAGGAGCTATAAAATAACTCAATAATTATGAGAACTATGTACTAGGCAGGACATCCAGTAATATTTTTCTCAGTTACAAATCTTTCTCATTTTTTTTTCCCAGACAGAATTTGAACTAGGACAGTGATGGTGGCTACAGATAGCAGTGCTAAGTAATAAATCTGAGCCGATTACACTGCTGATTATGGAGGGGTCGAGGCTGGGGTTGGAGGGATGAGAGGGGAAAGTGATGCAATTATGTTTTAATTAAAAATGTAAAATAAATACTGAGGGGTAGTATGCTCTCCAAAGCTAATAAATGCATGTGTGGAACGGAGAGATCGGGCGTCATGTCTTCATTCGCTAGGTAATTTGTTTTCCTGTGGAATGCTGTACATTCTGTATGACACCAGCTCACAGGACTGGGACATAAAATGCTAGCTAGAGCACAAGGTGATGTTTATAGAAGAGAAATGGGTGTGTATAGACACATTCTCTCAGATGGAAGATGTCTCTGCCTGGGAAGATGGGTCAGTGTATAAAGGAATTGGTCACAAAATCTCTGATAACCTGCGGTTAATGCCCAGGACCCATGCGGTGGAAGGAGAGCAGTTGTTGAAAATTGTCTTCCGACTTCCGTATGTGTGCCATTGCAGGCTTGTTCACAAACACACACACAACTAAGTACTGCTGAGGAGAGATTTACAGACATTCCAACTGACAGATTATAACTGGAAGAGCTGACTTTTTAACATGATTTATTATTGTAATTCATCTAGCACTATAATTTTGCCTGGATGCATTTCTTGATGTGTCTCTTCAGACAGTTAACTTTGTAAACATAAGAATGACAACTCTTTCCGAGTCATCCTCTTACTTTGAGCACATTCTAGACACTGCCCTTAGTGTTTTAGCTAAGGAACCTACTAATGACCTGGTGAAATGGACATTTCAAGCCACAATGACAAATTCATCCTGTTTTCCAAACCCATCCTGAGATTGGGTCAGTTCTGGAAACCTCTAACGAATACTTATGTGCCATTGAACATAATGGCTAGGGTCTAAAACAGATGTCTCTGGATAGCTACACATCAAAGACAGGGTCGTCACCAGTTAATTAAAAAAAAAAAAAACTGAGAGCATAGAAAGAAAATCTTAACAGTATGTACCTAGATGTGGAAATCACAAGCGTGAATCTGAGTAGAAGGAACAGGAAGGCAAGTTTGCTTCTCCTTAAACATATGAAGTTTAATGTTGTCTTTAATCCTTCACATTTCACAATTTTAAAAGAAAATTGTCTTGTGCTTCACAGAGCCAACAAAAGTAACCACAACAATATGTATCAAAATGTCAATAGTGATGACCCCTAATGGCCTGACTACTGTCAATATGATTTTTTATTAGATATTTTCTTCATTTACATTTCAAAAGCTATCCCGAATGTCCCCTATACCCTCCCCTCTGCCCTGCTCCCCTACCCACTTCTTGGCCCTGGCGCTCCCCTGTACTGGGGCATATTAAGTTTGCAAGACCCAGGGGCCTCTCTTCCCAATGATGGAGGTAGAGGCAGGAGGATCACGAGTTTGAGGCCAGCCTGTCAACATGATTTAAAAGTTACATTTGATGTATTTCAAAACCCCTATAATGAGATTTTTTTTATAAGAAAAAAAAATCTTAAAATATTTGCCTACTGTGTTTGAACAGTTTCTGTGTCTTCCCCAAACTGCAAACAGAAAAGTCAACATATAGAACAAAGCCCAAGGAGGTGTATCTATGAGCAATGGCTCACCTGTGGAGTTGTGCCAGAGAGAAATATTACAGCCTCTTTTGTAACATCCAGAGGACAAGAGGATACAGGAGAAGCAGTGCTTCTTTTTAAACGTATCTTGAGTTTTGGTATGTTTTCTCTCATGTGCAGTTTTACTTAAGTAAAACTTTCAAGTAACTAAGATGATTTGTAAAGAAGTGTATGAATGGGATGGGGGCAAGAGAAGGAACTGGACTGTAAGATTAGAGTTCTTGAAAGTCCTAAAACAACTTTTCTGTAGTAAGTATGCTAATAAGAACTTGTTGGGAGATGTAACCCAAGACAGCTACGAAGATGCTACATGAATATTATTCTAAATGATTTTTTTCTTAAGGTTATAGTTCATATGCTTTTAACTAGAGCAGGGTGTGGTCTGTTGTTTTCTGCAATATTTTTCTATCTTTTTCCAAATGTTTTAAAATAAAGTTTAACGTAGACTGTGAAATCTCAGGAAAACGTCTTATTAAGCTGCTTCACAGTGGGTTGTGACATGAGAACACAGGCTGTGTGTGGGCTCCCAGCCTCACTTGCTGCTCTTGTTCGGAAGCTACAGATGACCCCAGCCATCCACTGAGTAGATTATGGGATGGGGCAAACATCCACAGTAAAGCTGCCGCTCTTCTTATTCTTAGGCAAAATTTCTCCAGCACTGCCATGTTCTTCCTTATCTATCCTAGCTGTTGTTCCCATTCAGGGCAAATCTTATTCTCTTCGTTCTGGGTCAATGCTGTGTCATCCTAAGTCATATGTGATATGTATGTCACACATTTCCAATCAAGCTTTCTGAGCGTGAAAGCCCTTGTGCTGGTTGGTGCTTGGCTGCAGTGTCAATCAAATGCTCTCACTGATGCCCTGCAGAGCTAAGATTTCCACCAACCCCTTCCATTCAGAGAAAGCCACATAGTAAAGAATAGAATATGTATGACTAATGACAAGTTTTATACTTGAAGTGTTTTCTTTTAAATACACAAAGTAGAGGTCGGTCTTATTTAAGTTAAAATAGAAATACAATTTGTACATTCTCAATCTCACTGCATCCATGTTTATTTCTGTTCTTCTAGACATGCACTATCTCTGCAAAAATTTAGTTATTCCATTCTGCATTTCTGGAGATTCCTCTACCATCATTATTATGATGGGAGAAGACTATAGATTATTGCAATAATCAGTACTTTTACCATCACATTAAAAAAAAGGCCTGATATTTTCAAAGAACCCTTCCTCAAAAGTGATGTTTTTCTTGCGTTTAGGCCACAAATTAGTAGACAATTACTCTCAGTAGACAATTACATTAATTCTCCAGAAAACTGTTTTGAAAATACTTTCTAGAGATTTCCTAATTTTAGAAGAGGCTAAGAATTCTGACATGTTTGAAGAAATTTCTACCCAAGGAAATGGAAAACAGTGATATGAGACAGTACATATCTGTAAAGTCTAGAAGGAGTGCTGGCTGAATGCTGGGTGGTGATATGAATCAATACACTGCAGCAATCCGAGGTTCTTAGGTGCATTGGAATCAGCCTTAGCTATATGTAGTATTGATTGGACAACAAAACACTTAATTTTTGACCAGGGACACTGACTCAAAGAAAACATTACTTTAGTGCCATGAATAGGTCTTCAAAACTTTAGTTCTTTATCTAGGAAAAGAAAAATAAATTGCTTATTTTTAAGTTCAGTATAGAAATTGAAAGGATGTGTTAAAACTTGTCAAGGAGTCATTTGGATTACCCTGACCGACCATTTTCAAGGAGGCTTCTCATACTCAATACTGGGGTTCTTTAAGTCTATAGTTCTGGTGGGGAACATTGTAAGCCAAATGGCTTACTTCTCTTTCATATGGCTTAACTTCCTTCTATTCCAATTTCATAGAAGTGCCAACAGTAGGCAAACTAACTGACCCCTCGGGGAAGGAGAGCTGGCTTCTCCTAGGAATCAGCTCTTTTATTGGTTGTCCAATGCAGAAGAGCTCTGAAACCACATGCACACAGCAACCAACATAGACTTAATGAGTTGCATCCATATGACTTGCTGAAAACACCTACATGCATGCATACATACATACATATATACATATATACATACATGAAACAATAGGAATCGAATAAAAATAAGCCATCAATTAGAGATTGGAGGGGAATAGGAAAGGATTGAGGGAAGGGAGAGAGCTGGATGCAGAGGAAGGAAAGTGATGCCATTCTATTTTATTAAAAATATTCATTAAAAAAGAAAAGTAGGCTAATTTAAAATGCCTTTTTTTTTTCAGATTTCTCTGTAATTTTTTTCTACTTCAAATTTGTCACAGAGAGATCCATGTGCAAAAGTCAGGCAGTGGCCTTTTGCATCATACCAATTTTCACTTATTCCCTGGCTCACCATCTTGAAATTCTCCTTTGTTTCTCCATTTCTCAGTGTGTGAGTGTGTGTGTGTGTGTGTGTGTGTGTGTGTGTGTGTGTGTGTGTGAAAGGGATCTTGACTTCTTGAGGGAACCTATGTCATCAAAGCAGTAGAAAATAAGAAGTTATGTGTGAGGTTCACCATTTTCCTGTTTTCTCATTTTTTATACATTTCCTTGTCTTTGTTAACTTGAAACTTTAGCATTTAAATGCAAGAGTACTTGCAGAGACTATAAAATTATACCCTACTTTCATAACTGCACAAAATCAAACATCTGCAATGCATTCCTTAATATAAATATGTGAACATACAACGAAAGAAAGATAAATGAAATAAACTTGATAGTGACAATCTTCCAAAGACAGCATTGGATACCACCACAACTACTATTGCTCCTGGCCTGACATGAACTGGATTGGACTTAAAATATCCTCCCCAAAGCTTGGTTACCAGCTGATAGGCTTTTGTGAGGTGATTGGATCATGACCTGAGCACGGATTTAATGGATATATCCATGGATAAATTCATAATTTGATGTCATTGTTGGGAAATGGTTGGATTTTAGGGGGTAGATTCACATTGCAGGAAGTATGCCATTAGAGGTATTCCATTGAAATGGATGTTTGTCTCCATTCCCGTCTGACACTGTTTCCTTCTGGCTGTCATGAATTGAACCATTCTATTCTACCATACTCTCTCTGCCTCAACACAGACCCATGTATACAGAGCCAAGTGACCATGAACTGAACTCCCTAATCCATGATTCATAATACATACTTCTTTCATTATAAATATTTCTGTTGTTTTCTCAGCCATTGTGTCACTGTGATAGACCATGACAAGGATATTTTTTTAAGTACCTGTTTTTCTGGGCGTGATATTTTAATCCCATAACTCAAGAGGCTAAGGGGGAAGAGAGTGAATTCTAGAAGAGTCTGAGCCACATTGAAAGACCTTCTGTGAGTGAATGAAGAAAGAAAGAAAGAAAGAAAGAAAGAAAGAAAGAAAGAAAGAAAGAAAGAAAGAAAGAAAGAGGAAGATGGTTGATTCTGGGAGAAAACTATTAGTCTATTTATCTCATTTTTCTTTTTTCTTTTTTTATTTGTTATTTTATTTATTTACATTTCAAATGCTATCTGCTTTCCTAGTTCCCCCTCTGAAAATCCCCTATCCCTTCCCCCTCCTCCTACTCCCCAACCCATCCACTCCTGCTTCCTGGCCCTGACATCCCCCTATACTGGGGCATAGAACTTTCACAGGACCGTTATCTCATTTTTAATTCTAGTCTCTTGTAAAGATTATTGATTCATTCAAATAAACTTACATTTTTTAGTTATTTTATTTATTTTAATTTAATTACTTGAGAATTTCATATGTAATTACTATAATTACATTCTTTTCACCCTTCCACATCCTTCTTTAGACCCCCACTGCTAAAATACATGACCTCATTTTAATTATTATTACACACACACACACACACACACACACACACACACACACACACACACCATAGTCCACTAAGTTTTGCCCTTATGTGTATGTGATTATGACTAACCACTTAGAATTAAATAACCTATGAGGAATCTTTCTCTCATAAGCCATCAAATACCTATAGCTTTTCACCTAAGAGTGTGACCCAGTGAGATTTACCCATCTCCACTGGAATGTCACCCAACATCATCATGCAGGCTTCATTTAGGCCATCATATTGTGAAGATTTAATTCATTATATCTGGTGGACACTTTCTCTCCACTGATGTTCCTGTACTCTGCCTCTTAGAATGTTTCCACTCCTTCAGTGATATTCTCTGAGCTGTCGGTGTAAGAATTTCAGCATAGATGTACCAAATGAATTTGGGCACCCCATGATCTGCTGTCATATGCATTTTGAACAGCTTTGGGGTTTCTATAATAGAAGCTGCATAGAAGCTGTAATAGAGCCTGATAGAGAGAACTACATTCCTCTGTGAGTATAAAGGTAATATGAGGATGCTGCTAGAAAGCAGATCCAGTCCACCTGAAATAGCAAGCTCCAGATTAAAAAATAATAATAATAAGGTGAAGAATGATGAAAGGCACTCTATATCCCTTTCTTGTCCCCATGCATGAACATGCATCTTCAGAAATACCTGCTGCATGCATGTATGCACCACATGCTTATACACAAAAGGAATATAATTTAAAAATAAAATATGACCACATAAAACAAGTCTCTTAAACTATACAAATATTTAAAATTTCAGTCATTGTAAGGTATTTATGGAAGTCAACAATATGTGTTGCTGGTGGCTTCTGTATTAGACAGCTGGATTTCAGTAAACCTGTTGATGGAGGCGCTAACTTTGAATTTTCATACTAAACTCAGGAAGCAAAAGTACTAGATAATTTCCTCACACCAGTGATTGCAAGGTACACATCAGTCAGAAAACATTTTAATCAACCTAGTGTTCCCTTCTGTTTACTGAGGAAAGCAGTAACTGAGGCAGACTGGATGAACTCCACCATGATCATTAGTGAAAAGCCAAGACAGAGATCCCACTTGGACCACAATTGAGATTGGTAGGATTTTTATGGGTATATGTGACATCAGCATAAGCCTGCTTTGCAGTCTGACTGACAGCTTAACAGGGTTCCCAGGAAATTACTATGGCAAATGGTTGGAGCTTGTAAAGAGTTCATTTCTGTTACAAGTAGGTTCAACTGAACACTTGGCCAAGAATCAGATGGCATACACTGGTTGTGCTACGTGCCATTGCCAAGAGGTTGCTTAGGGAGGAGTAACACAATAAGAAAGTAGATTCTAAGGACAAAAGACGTGAGACAAAAGAAGTTTCATGCTGATCAAATTGATATATCACACCACAGATGTGTCTGAAATTCATGAAATGGCCTAAGGAACAAACAGGTGCAGGTGAGGGAAGTCAAGCTTCTTCATTGGGTCTCACTCACATTGCAGATATGTCACATTGCAGATATGTCAGATCCACTCCAACAGTAATGATACTTATCAAGCACAGAGTGTCCATCAGAAACCACAGTGATAATCATTACAATAGCCTACATTTACTAAATGCATAAATTATGCCATTATCTGTGCAAAGTGAATCTAGATAAAAGTGTATTTTCTATATCTTAAACTATTTCTCTCTTCCTTTAAAAGAGCAGTAAAAATATAGTTTTTCCAATGCCAAACTGATAGAAAGAAGGCAATAAATACAATGACTCCATATAATGATAATAAATTATGCATTAAAAGTTAGAAGCAATATAAAAATTGCAGCATCATGAAAGAAAAGGTGGGGCTGGAGAGATAGTCAATGTTAAGGCTGCTCTGCCAGAGGTCCTGAGATCAATTCCTAGCAACCACGTGGTGGTTCACAACCATCTGTAATGGAATCTGATGTCCTCTTCTGATGAGTCTGAAGAGAGTGACAAGGTACTTACATACATAAAATGGATAAATAGATCTTTTTTTTAATTAGATAAAAGTAAAAGAAATGTTTCAGCAAGCAAAGGACCTATTGTACAAATTCACTGACCTTACTTAGATCCATAGGACCACAGTGGAAGAAGAAAATAAGCCCTCTGGAGGAAATTTGTCCTCTAACTTTCACATATGTGCTGTGGAGTGTGGTGTGCATGTGACACAAACACACACACACACACACACACACACACACACACACACACACACACACACACACACACACACACACATGCACACACATACACACCAGCTAGGAAAAGTTTAAAAAGAAAATAAGACTTTATCTTTCGCTAAATTTCTTCCCGCATGTTGGAGGGGACTCATCATCTCCTTCAGCATTTATAAGAAAAATACCATAAATCGGTTCATTGTGAGACTGTAAAAAACAACACTTCCTATGAGACAAGAAGAAAATCCTTACCACATGATTTACAGATCCTTGCTTCAGGTTTCTGTCCTCTAGTACTTTGTAAAGAAAATTTCTGATGTTTGCAATTCCCCGGTGACTTAGATCACTTCTGATCACATTGCTGCAAAGTTAATCAACATGGCTCTAACTCACTGCTTGGTGACCTAAGATATGTAATTTACTTCTTGAGAGCCAACCCCCAGTTACAATTTTATTAGTATGAAGTCTACAACCTTTCTGTTTTAATCTGAATGTTTGTGTCCCCATCTCCAATTAATAACGATACTCAAAGGGGTTAGTGTTTAGAGATGCTTTTTACCATTTACCAAAAGAAAGGAGGGCTCTGTGGTTTCCCCATTTACAGCAGCTTTATGAGCCATTTCTTGGTGAGAACTTTAAAACTCCAGGGAAATTGTGAGGATATTTTAGCTTGCTCTTTGCTTTTTCTGTTGTCTAAAACCTGAACTGGACAGTAAGTTGGTTCTAATTGTACATATAACAGCACCCAACTCGTCACATAATTTTATCTTAAAAGGAACTTGATGATGATACAAATGGGCATGAAAATGGAGCGGTTTCTCCATCCTGAGCCGTTCACTATATCTTATAACTGTGCAAACGAACATAATACAGAAGAAATTAAGATTTATATTCCAAACCCCATTTTGTTTTGTTTTTGGTATTTTTGTTACTATGTCATTTCTTCTATCTTGTATTTCATAGAGAAATCTGCCACTGCCAAATGTAGCTATCTGCGAGGACCCCCCCCCTGAGAAGATGATGGCTTATTTCCATATTAAATTGGAAGACACAATTACCCTCTAAGGATTAATTATTCTTGCTCAAAAGAATACATAAAGCATAATCTTTCAAGATATGTGTTTTTTCTTCTGATGAATTTAAATACATATTTGAAAAAGCGTATTACATTTGGTCATAAGTTTGATAAATAAATGAGATGCTACAATAGTATATTCTTGTTTGCCTATGTGTAATGCTTAATTTAATTTACATATATTATTTAAAACCCAAAATAATGAGAAATATAGTGTTTCAAATGTCAAGCTGAAAGAAAGAAGGTAATTAATTCAATGACTATATATAATTATTATATATGTATACACACATACACAGTATAGCAAAGCATAGATAGATAGATGATAGATAGATAGATAGATAGTTAGATAGATAGATAGATACATAGATAGATAGATAGATAGATAATAGTTGAGGATTTAGATAGATGATAAGTAGATAATAGTTAGATAGGTGCTAGATAGATAGATGATAGCAACAATTAAAGAAAAGGGGGCCATCCCGGAAAGTAAAGGGGCTATATGGAAGGGTTGGTGTAAATATTATATATATATAATATATATATATAATATATATAATAAAGATATCAAAAGCATGCTTATTAACATCCTTTGTTTCTCTTGCTATATTAGAAAACTGCCCACTTTTCAACACCAAGACTAATTCTTGTAAATCGCTATATTTCACAGCCACTTCACATACAAAATGACTTACTAAACAAAACAATATTCAAATTCATTTGATTATAGTTGAGACTAGCAAATTCAGAGTTAAGTAGAACCAAGTTATCTCCAGAATACTGTATATTTGCACAACCCAAAGTTCCCATAGTGTTCTCCTGGAAGAAATGGGAGTGATCCAGCTTGTGTTTATAATTATGTCCTCAACAGTATCCTTATGGACATCTAATAAAACAGAGACTATTATTTTGAAATATTTCAGTGACTAAAACTAATTTGGAAAATACATATCAGAAAGATACAAGAGTTATATCAATTTTTCTTCTTGGTTATGATGTTCAATGATGTGTAAATGTTGAAGTGTATATTCCTTGGTAGTGCTTCTTGGACCCAAATTGTCTGGATAACATATGTTTGTGAGACATGCTGTATGTCCACCTCACACAACCAGCTGCCACAAACTATTTGCAAGCATATACTATATTACAGAGGATAAAACTAAAAGTGTAAAAATAATATTTTGGAAAATATTTAAATAAGCAGATTTTAGAACAGATTCTAAGACTGTATCATGATTTGGGTCAAGCCACTTCAAAAAGAGGTTAAGTATTTACAAAATAGGAATGTTGGACAAGGGAAATGTAGCATAGGTTTGTACTTTGAAAATTCAAGAGACAAAGAGAAGCAGGGGATTTCTCCAAGCCACATTTTGTTTTGTGTTTTGGTTATCACATTTAGTCTTTCTAGGACATTATAATATAGAAATATAACATTCTTCATTTTATATGTGAGGAACCTGAGATCTGAGATAATTAGCATTAGGTGACTTGCAGAGCAGATGATAAAATCTATCAGTTTAAGATAGCTGCTCTGACTTCCTGTCCTAATACTAATTACCAGATGAAACTGAGTGGCACCATCTATTCTCTCTCCCCTTCCTCCTTCCTTTCCTCTGTCTCTGTGTGTATGTGTTTGTTTGTCTTTCTGTCTGACTGTGTATCTCTGTACCTCTGTGATTCTGTCTATCTGACTGTGCCTCTCTATGTGTGTGTTTGTGTGTCTCTCTGTGTCTCTCTGTGTGTTTTTGTATCCCATTTATGTCTCTGTCTCTCTGTGTCTCTGTATTTGTGTGTCTCTCTGTGTCTCTATCTCTGTGCCTCTGTCTTTCTGTGTGTGGTGTTTGTGTGTCTCTGTCTCTGTCTCTCTCTGTGTCTCTGTCTCTATCTCTGTCTCTCTGTCTGTCTGTTTCTCTCTGTCTCTGTCTCTACCTACTTGCTTGAATCTGGGTGGATCACCACAGCCACTTGAATACTAAACTCCAGTATCATGAGGGAGACTGACACAAATTTAGAATTTCTAAAGTAAATATGAAGGATATGACTGCGTGTCAGAATAATCTAAGAATTTATGAAAGCCATACATTCATAAACCCCAGGAACTCCAGACATTGTTTTGTATTCTGTTTGGAGGCTGTTCTGGAAACTTGTCAGCATAAATTTTTTTCTAACAGTAGTATAGGATTGTTAACAGGTTATCCTTGTTTTGCTGCATGACTTGGTTAATTCTAATGATAAAAATCATTATCATTATATCTCTAAGTTCTTGTCATTATTCATTCAGCAAGCAAAATTATTTATTTTTAATTTGTATTTGTATGTCTGTGTATGCCTCTCTGTGAATGCCATTACTATCTGGGTACCTACAGAGTCTGAAAGAGGGCATTGACCATCTCTAGCTAGAGCTTCAGGCGGTTATGGGCTACCTGATATGAAGAGTGGGAACCAAACTTGGTGTCTTAGTCAGGGTTTTACTGCTTTGAAGAGACACCATGACCAAGACAACTCGTATAAAGAAAAAACATTTAATAGGGGATGACTTACAAGTTCTGAGGATCGATCCATCATTATCATGGCAGTAGCATGGCAGTGTCTAGGCAAATGTGGGGCTGACAGTTCCACCTCTTGTTACAAAGGCAGCTAGCAGAAACCTGGCTGCTAGGCAGCTAGTATGAGGGTATTGAAGTCCAAGCCCACAGTGACACACCTACTCCAACAAGGTCACACCTCCTAAGAGCACCACTCCCTAGGCCAAGCATATACAAACCATCATACTTGGCTCCTCTGGAAGTGAATAGCAAGTGCTCTTAAGCCGCTTTTCTTCAGTCCTAAGCATGCAAAAGCTTAATAGAGTACTAGGCACTCAATGTGATTGTCTTAGTCAGGGTTTCTATTCCTGCACAAATATCATGATCAAGAAGCAGGCTGGGGAGGAAAGGGTTTATTCAGCTTACACTTCCACATTGCCGTTCATCACTAAAGGAAGTCAGGACTGGAACTTAAGCTTCAGGAAGCAGGAGCGGATGCAGAGGCCATGGAGGGATGTTACTTACTGGCTTGCTTCCCCTGCCTTGCTCAGCTTGCTTCCCCCCCCCCCAATTTTTTTTATTAGGTATTTACTTCAATTACATTTCAAATGCTATCCCGAAAGTTCCCTATACCCTCCCCTCACCCTGCTCCCCTACCCACCCACTCCCACTTCTTGGCCCTGGTGTTCCTCTCTATGGGGCATATAAAGTTTGCATGACCAAGGGGCCTCTTCCCAATGATGGCTGACTAGGCCATCTTCTGCTACATATGCAGCTAGCGACATGAGCTCTGGGTGTACTGGTTAGTTCATATTGTTGTTCCACCTATAGGGTTGCAGACCCCTTCAGCTCAGCTTGCTTTCTTATAGAACCCAAGACTATCAGCCCAGGGATGGCACCACCCACAATGGGCTGGGCCCACCCCACTTGATCACTAATTGAGAAAATGCCTTACAGCTGGATCTCACGGAGGCATTTCCTCAAGGGAGGCTCCTTTCTCTGTGATAACTCCAGCTTGTGCCAAGTTGACACACAAAACCAGCCAGTCCAGTGAAGTGGCAAATTTTGAAATTGAAAAAAAAGAAGCAGCTGTTATTTTGAGTGGTCTCTGCTTATAGAGATATAGTGAACAGCAACACTGGTACAGAGGTAGCAGAAAAATCTATTTTTTTTTTTTCCTACCTAAATCCACTGAGATCACCGAGGACTTTGCAGTCTCCTGGCTTCCGTCACTTTCTCTGGCTCTTCCCTCAGACATTTCTTCCCACACAGTCTGCTGAAGATTTTATTGACGTCACTTTATTTAATTTTTCACAACAAGCCCAACAAGGCAGAGGGAAGTGATCATAAAGATAAGGAAAGTGAGACTTAAGAGGGAATTAAGAGATCATCCAAAGATACACACCTAAGCAACAGAAAGAGACTTTCAAACCACAGCTATTCATCCAAGAGTCTGAAAGTATGCTCTTCACATGCCTCAAATTGCCAACAGTCTAGGGGATGTTTATCTCACAAAACAAATACTACAATCAATTCTTTGCACACAGAAATGGCCTTGATTTCGAGCTCATTGCCCAATATCAATAAGAAGAGTTCACATCTCATATGGTGAACAATGAGCCAATTTACAATAACTATAAGAAACAATTTAATGTCAGGCACAGACTCACTTTGCTGGCATACATTTGTCTTGGTCCCTGTGTGAGTCAACCACAACTTGTGTTCTTTTCCAAGGAAGCAATTTTGCATCCTCTCATTAGAATCTGTGTCTATATCTACCGCAAACTGCTACACCAAGGAAGAGCTTGTAAATTTGAGATGAATAGGGGCAGAGAAGGAGTTGGAGGGAGGGGAACAAGTTGCATAAAGGCAGTACTCATAGATGGAATTCTGAAAACTTTAAATAAAAATAATATTTTTTGAGTTGGCTTAAGAAAATGGAACAATTCACAAGAAGACTAGAGGGAAATTTTACAGGAAACAAATCCTCTATTCAAAGTGTCATATTAGATATGATGCTGGAAAAACTTGTTAATTAACTTTAAGGTTGAAACTATTCTTTTCTGGTTTAATATTTTAGTCATGTTTTGCCATGGAAAGAATAAGTTCATCAATGGTAGATAAATAATTAGTCAGTGAAGAGGAAACTTCACCAGAACACATGCAAAACGCCACGTGAACCAAAAACTGCCTTTTATCATCAGAGTTTGAAGGAAGGTCACTAACATAATGAATGGGACCTTGAAGATAATATTTTAAATTCAAATATTCAGTACCTCAATTTAATGGTAATTAGAGGGAAGATAGTTGAAAGAGTTATAATATAAATATAAATTAATAGGGACCATATGGATAGTGGATGTGAGTGTGTGTGTATGTGTGTGTGTTTGTGTGTGTGTGTGTGTGTGTGTGTGTGTGTGTGTGTGTAACAGTATGGTGTGTTTCAGTTCTCCATCTCACATTTTCATTTTATTCTCTGTGATAAGCTTTCCCACATTATTATACTAACTCCTAAAGTAATAGACACTATTAATATCTAAGATAAAAATATTCCCAGCTAACTTCTAATGCATAAACTATCTAATGGATATATGGGTATGTAATTAGGATGGTTTGAATGTCTTTTCATTTTTGGCATAGCATATACTTTATTTTATCTGAAGACAGTATTTAATACTAACATAGAATTGTTTTCTATGTGTTTTCAAACAAAGAGGCAATTCTGAAGGCTCATAAAATAAATGCTAAAATGATTTTGGTATATATCAAATGCTGGTAAATGTTTCTTAATATTTAACACTGCATTATCACAGTGAGGTTTATTTTTTTCTAGTAGATTAATTCAATGTAACCTCAATGCTAAAAAATTTTACCCTAAACTGTATTTTTTTTGTTTTCCTCTTTTCCAGGAACTTAAGAGGGATTTTTCGTCTTATTTTGTATTCAATTTCTCTAATGATAAAGTAATGAAATCCTGTTCCAATTCAACTGTACTGATAATATACCCAAGTAAGGAACTATAACAGGAAATATTAAGTTGAAATATGAAAAAAGTCAATCCTGTTATGATAGCCTTAATGTTAGGGATAAAGATAAGTCAATATAACAAGTAACATCTATCAGACACACAGTGACTCACAAGTATTATCCAAATACAATACCCAATGTTTCCCTCAGATTATAAGGAACCAAGAGGGTACAATAGGAAAGTTGGCTCTTCTTTTTTCTCCATTAATTAATTAAGATATGACAAGGATTTTAAACATGGGATAGAGGGGTAGACTATGGACAGCAAGAATTATTCTCAAAGAAGGTTCATAGGAAGAAGAAAAAACAGCCATAAATTGTAAAGGTATTTTTATGTACCCCTCCCCCTTCAAAGTTATGTATTACTTAAGACATGAAACTGATCATCTTTATACGGCTATAACTTAACCTGACTCCCAATGCACAACATAATGTTTTATTGAATGAAATGTGTTTTAACATTTTGTACAGTGGTTAGAATGCAGTAATTAATGGTGAGGACAAAATAAAGGTTATAATGATTCTGCAGCTAAAAGAAAAGGTGAAAAGTCCCTGAAGAATTCTGGGTCAATGCACACAGAAAGTATATTTTGAGAAAAATAGTCTGGCTCCATAAGGAAGATTATGATAACAGACTGGAGGAGGATGTCCCATCATCAGTCAGCAGCTTAGTGAGCTGTGGGCATAGTGTTATAGAGAGGAAATAACCTGATGGGATTCCAAGCCTTAGTTGGCTGCCTACTGTGTTTGACTCACAGAAACTGAATACCTGACCCTGTCTGACTCAGCTCCAAAAGGTTGCAAATCAGGATATGCATGGCTTTGTCCTGTGGTTGACTTTGCACGTTTAAAACACTGTGAGGGCTGGAACTGGTCACTCTGTGTAGATTTAGTCTCTTGATATCTGGATCTTTCTGCATCCACTCCAACTGTCTTCTGTGACTAGCCTGGCAGATGGCCCTTCTTTTTGAGTCCCTGAAGCTCAGTTAAGTTTTGTGACAAAACTAGAGACCTGTAGTTATACTATCTTGGAAAGCTGGGACCCTCTTCCAGATATCCTGCTTCCTTCCAGTTTATCCCCCAAAAATCTTTGTGCTCATACCTATTTTGGTTGTTTGTTTGTTTGGTTGGTTGTTTTTATGTTTTTTTTCAAGACAGGGTTTCTCTGTGTAGCCCTGGCTGTCATGGAACTCACTTTGTAGACCAGGCTGGCCTTGAACTCAGAAATCCACCTGCCTCTGCCTCCCAAGTACTGGGATTAAAGGTGTGCGCCACCACCGCCCAGCGTGCTCATACCTTCTAACAACCTTCCTAGCATAGGGCTCCATTCCTATACTATGGCAACGAGAGATGCTACCTCAAAACATTCTCACCAAACACTTTCCTTATTCTAGATCAGAAAACAATTTTTCATTAATCTAGAAGTAATGAGTTGAAAAAAATTGATTACCCTAACTTTTTGCCTCTCTTTTACTAAAAACCTTGTGTGCAAACTGAAAAGGCCATCTCCTGTGTAAGGAATTCAAAATTAATATAGTTCAGAACCTGGATGAATAAACACCATGAAGTTTTCTAGAGTCAAAATCAAGATAAGATCTTGGAACATGGATGGTTTCCTTAACTTAAAAGGGGTCCGAGAGGGACAATATGGGAGGAAATTCATAGTGATTTACTTGAGACTATCGACATCTGAGATGTTAATAGAGCAAGTGAATCAGTCCAGATGTAAGAGTACATCAGGCGCTTAGACAAAGAATGGTTGAACCTAAAGACAGACGAATGGCGTGATTCTGAGAGCTAATCAATCCATTCTCATGACAGCTACACTGGCAACATCACAAAGGAAAAGTTTCTGTCGGATGGTAGAAAACCTCATAAATGATTAGGGAAGATTTGGAGAAGCAAGACTGAGGAGAGGTAAAAGATTTGACAAGGAGAATATCAACTGTTCAAATGTCAACAAGGTCAAATGTTAGGGCTGATGGAAACTTTTTGGTGTTGTTCAGAGGGTAGAGTTGATCTTTGTGGGTATATTTTCAAAAGAAATTAGTGGAAGAGACAAAAGTAGTGAGAGGCGCTCAGGTAGGATAAGGAGTGGGTCTGCATAATTTTTAAGAACTTGTCATTCAGAATAGGAATTATTTTAGTAAATGTAAGTTACAAAACCTGCATCTGATTCTCCAGTGACCCCACACTGCTACTGTGTAGTACAGTTTATTTTTGAAGAGATGCAGGGAACTATATAAAGAATGCCAGAGTCGGGCCGTGGTGGCGCATGCCTTTAATCCCAGCCCTTGGGAGGCAGAGGCAGGGATTTCTGAGTTCGAGGCCAGCCTGGTCTACAGAGTGAGTTCCAGGATAGCCAGAGCTACACAGAGAAACCCTGTCTTGAAAAAACAAAAACAAAAACAAACAAAACAAAACAAAAATCCAGAATTTACTGGGTAAGTTTTCTTGGAGGAAAAGGCATGAAGGTAATATTATAAGCTTAGCCTTCTGATCTTTCTTAATTCTTTTTCTCCCTGTTTCTGATACTATGCTTTATGTAACTCACACCGACATCAATCCTTAACCCTTCCGGAAAATATGACAAGACTTCGAACAAGCAAGTCTTACTTCACAACTGCCATTTGGGAGCTGGTCGTATAGAATACCTCCCCAGACTCCTGACACTGGTGCTGTAAGTTTCCTATGAGCTCCCCCACAAGATGTTATTTATGCTTTTGATAAAATTGCCAGTCTGGGAGCTTTGTTCTAAGAAACACAATAATTCTGCTCTGTGTACAAGATAATCCCCATCCCACCTAATGCTCTGTTGCTGTAGAACTATATATCCATAGCAATCAATACAGTGTGAAGGACGGGAGGGAAAACTCTACAACAGAGCAATAACAGAAAGCAGTGGTGAAATATGACTCTTGAGTTTAGGTTTTAGCTCTAACCCTTACGAGTTGTGTGGTTATGAAGATGACTTATATCTCTAGATCTTGAAACACCTAGGACTTCCTTAACTTAAAAGGGCTCAGAGAGGGACAGACTATCTCTTGATAGAGTATGCATTTAAAAAATGATAATAGCTGAAATTGGTATCCTATCAAGACCAAAATTATGACTAAACCTTAACAGATTATTCTACAAAATCACACATTCTACTCAAATTTATATTAAGAAATATAAAAGACTTTCAGTTGTATTAAGATAATAATAAGAATTTTATAGATAAAGATCTGTGAATCCTAATGTCCCCATGATTTTGAATGTTACCATTTTATTAGATTTTTGTATTGATTTTTTATAAATTGAAAATTTTTAAACCTTAAAAATGAGACCTATGTATCAAAATACTACAATAAAACCCATTATTTGTATACTAACTTCAATAGATTTAAAAGAAATAAAAACCACATTTACTTACTTAATTATTAATGACATCATAATGCTCATTAAGCCATGTCAAATTACCTAGTACATAATAAGTAGGTGATCAAAAATGATAGCCATTTATTCAAACAGTAGCACAGATTCATGCATAAGGAGAAGTCAAGTACAAGCAATAATTTGAGTGTCACATAACTGAAACAAAATTGTTGTGAAAGAGAGTAGCTTTCTTTTGCATTGCTCTGAACCCTAAAACATAAAAGTCACACACCTACTTGCTACCAGAACCCCAGGTGATTAAAATATTGACTCAAATGCTTCTATACATGTAGTTTGAATTCCTGATATCTGACCTTTCTGCCAAAAACTTCTTGTGTTCAGATTTACATCTGTCCATCTATCTTAGTTCTCCCAACTGTGACTTGCTCCATTTATTTGACATATACACCCTCTACTTGTTGATACAAATTGAGATTCTTCCAGGCAAAGATGCTCATATACTTCATCCCAGGCAACTTGCGTCCTTACATGAGTGACTCATGGTCCATCTTGGACCTTGTGCTAAGTCAAGCCTCAGGCCTCGTTCTTGTGCCCATGCTCTGGTCATGGATTACAAATGACCCCATACCTACAGTCATAATCTGACGTTGATGTGCTACTTAGGATTCCTGAATTTCTTCTTGACCCTGCTCATGGTAATCCCCAGGTGCCTTGTCATTAGCCAGAGACCTCAGAATGATAGATTTCCCTTCATTCTGAAATAGTCTGCATTAGATGATGTTATTCTGGGCAACCATCCCAGAGTGTGCGTACTCATTCTTAATCCCAGTCTGTTAATATCTTTAGCCTTGCCCCATGCCACACATAATATGCACTCACACCCTGAAAGTCACCAGCAGCTCTATTTGGCTATCTTTTTAGTTATGCTTCTGGCATTATAACAATACTCATCTGACTTCATACAGAATAGTGAACTTCAAAATAATAAGTACATGTAGCCTATGAACACAAACTCTTTGCACGTTTTCATTGAATTGCCTAATGAGTATACAATATTATTCAACAATCTTGATTTAAAAGCTAAAGTGAGAACAGATTATAAAATCTATTTTCTCATTTGTCTCCAAAGACAACAGCAGCAAATATCTCGAAATGTTATTGTTTATCCTACTATAATTCTAGAAAAACTTAACAATTTACCCATAAGCCAGCTTTCCTATGTGTTTCACAGTTCTGGAATCCAAAAGTCTGAAATCAAGGTATCCAAGGTATTGTTTTCTTTAGAAGGCCCTGTAGATGAAACTACAGATGACTTGCTCTGATATACCCCTGTTGAGGATTATCACTCTGACATTTCTCTGCTGTTGCATGATATCTCTTTGATGCATGTCCCTCTATCTCTGCCTTTGTCCAGTACGCAACCATTTTAATTTAATCATATTTATCAAGACCCCTTTTCTAAATAAAGTTCTATGCTAAAGTTTCAAGTGAACATTAGTTTGAATATTAGTGATAACATTAGACACCTTACTGGGACACATGAGACATAATTAGAACTTAATAAATAGCAATTACTAGCATTTATGGTTTACAAAATTGGCCAGTTAGCACTGAGTAATGTTCAAGAGTACAGAGTATGTAATAAAGACCCATAGCAATTTACTATGTCAATGACTGTTTTCCTTACATCATTTTCTGCCCAATACTACCCAGTTTAAGAGTAGGGCTCAAGTGAATTAAGTTCAATCCTGAAATCAATTAGTTTGCTCTAGCTTTTATAAACCACATCAGTCTCCCTGAAATACAAGCAGAGAATGAGCAGATCCTCCTTGTGCCTGGAGTCAAATGTTGGGCCAAACAGTTCTTTGCACTAATAATAGGTTGCCCAGTGTTTCATTAGCAAAGGGAGGATCCAAGGCTGCTTCAAATTAAGCTGTGGGTTTTCTGTTTGTTTTAATTACACGTTAAGCTCTGTTCAGTCTTAGTGGAGCCAATGACTGCTGCTTCGTTGCTCCTTTCAAAAAATTTAGGAGTGCAAAACTCAGAATTTTGATTATTTTTGTTTTATCCATGGGGATCTCCAGACGAAAAGTAGCCTTTCCCTAGAGACTGCTGTGACCTGGAGCTTCCTCCAGAAAGGGCTCACTTTTTATCTCCTTGGCCTAACTGCTGATCTCCTTCTCAAATCACTTCCTAATTTGTTACTCAATTCTTTGAAACAAGTCATTGGGGGCTTTTTTATTTAAGCTTTAAAAAATAGTATTGACAGCTTATTACAGCTCAAAGTCCTTTCAAATGCCATTACATAGATGAACCCGGAGGATGAAGGAAGCAGGGAAGGACAGACGCTGTACCATCACACACGGAAACAAGATGAGAAGAGGATTGCCTGGAGCTGGGGTGAGGGGCTAGAAATGGGTGGGCATTGCTTGGGGAGTCCACATTTTAAGAGATATGAAACTGGCAAGTCCTACAGACTTGATGTGTGACAGTGTGTTTAGTTCTGGGAACTGTGATGCTGAAACCTATACCAAGGACAGATGTTATGCTGAGAGTTTTCATCACAACACAGAGTGTATCCTCATAACGCACTCTGTGAAATGACAGAGTATGTAATGACTACAGCAACAGTTATTGGGGTCTACATGCTAGTCATCAATTATGCTGGCTTTAAAATTACGTTATTTCACTTTCAGGACATCCTTAGGAGTAAGTATTATTGCTGTTGTCATGTGTCCAATAATGGGATGGAAAGGCAAGTGACTAAGTGACTTTTACCCAATCATCTAACTAGTGAATTCCGAGCCCTGTGCAAAGGCAGGCAGTGCAAAAGGCTAGAATACAACAATAACTGAAGGAAATAAAGACAATACTAAAACAAAAAACTCAGAGCATCCGAGTTTGTGAAATTTTGTCCCCAGCACCTGAGCTGAATGACTGACAGTGATAACTATAGCTCCAGGGTATTTGACACCCTGTGGACACTCACATGCACCTACTCACAAACAGATACACACATATACATAAATATACTAAATCTTATAAAATATTAAATGGAGGCAAGTAGATTATATTTACAGAAAGTGCTCATAGAACAGATAAAAGTGTTAACTTTGGGAACTGAGTGTAACAGGTGAAGAGATTTCAGTCTTTTAATTTGTACAGCTTTGTTTTGGATCTGGAAAGGTGGAGATACTCAAGAATAAACAGGTTCACATAATTCTCGTTTCCTTGCTTTGATAAAGAAGTACATTTGTCCTACATTACATGATTGAAGGTCTTGGTGACATAAAGTAACAATAGTGATTCACGACTTCTCTACACTCTTTAGTAATCTCGACAGGCTATAAAATAACAAAATAAAACACCCACTCACATACCTAAACTAGACTTTGTCATCCTACAGATTGATTTCGCCTTTCTTTTCTTACCTCTTGAACTATTCTATGACATGATGCCTGTCAAGGACTTTGAGGAACCATATGTAACTGTATCGTTGAACGTTCTTGTATTGTCTAAGCCATGTTTTAGAAAAGCTCACACATCAGAGTTTTCTGTAAAGTCAAACAACTAAACTGTTTCTCGATGCTCAAGCTCGGGGATTGTTGTGTTCCTACAGGTGAGTGCTGTTCTGTTATTGTAGGACACTTTGGGAAAACTAATTAACCATGATTATGTCTGTGTGCTTATTGGGAGTTTGACAATGCACCAGAACACTGACCTTTCACCTGCAGTGAGTACTTTGCCTGTGAGTTATACTTAATTTCATCTTTTTCTTACCTATTCCCCTGGGTCTATTAATCGTTTTCAAAAATATCTTTTTGTCCTATGCTTATTAATCTTAACAGTGATCTTAAATCTTCTTAAACATCAAAAAGGAAATATTTAAATTAATTAACTTGAATGTTAGGTTTTAGAAAATGCAGTTTAATTAAACCTAAAAATGGTTATAGTACACATTTTCAAAGAAGGCCATTAAACAACGATCTTAAGCTGATACTGTTCCAGTACACTTGTACTCAGACTATGGCATCTATAAAGAAAAGGATAAGGCTAAATTATAAATCATTGAAATTAATACATTATTAAAACCATTTTTTCAAGGCCATTTAGATGTGATATAGAGAAAGTAGGCTTAATATGTTCCCCTCAGGAATTCAGAATTATGACTATAACATAGTATAGTATATCACCATCTAGCAATTAGTGTCCCCAAAAGATCCATTCTGTATTTTATCTCCAAAAGACATGAAAGTCTCATCAACTTGATTGCCCATGTGGGAGCTGAAGGGGGACGACTCCAGTGGACATGAGAAGTAGACAGGGGAAAGCCCACGAGGACGAGGACTACCATACGCAAAGAATACAGGCACCAGGGAGAGCGGGGAGCAGAAGAGCTGGTCTTCCCCATAGAAGAGAACACCTATTTGTCCCTTGTCCAACGGTCAGTCCCGAAAACATACAAAAAGCTTACAGTATACAGCCTGAGGTTATATTTAGGAATACATATGTATATACATATATACAGATATATACATATGAAATATAAATACACAAATCCTATAACAATTAGTGTTAAACATGTATGGGAGGATTTACTAAGGAAGAAAGGGCAGGGAAGAGTGTTCTAATTATATTATAATCTCAGATAAATAAAGGGGAAAGGAACATGAAAGGGGCATTCAGATTGTGTTGAAAATAGGTGCAGCAAAAAACTATTCAAATGAAGCTTTTGTCTCTTTGAGACAAACAAGTAACAATTTTCAGGAGCCACAAGAATTTGAAGAAGTTCTATATATTTTTCTTTGTATTTTCATATTAAATTATTCAGACACAAATTCCCTAGGAGACAAAAATAATTTCTGTAATGTGCGCAATAAATATGCATGTTGTATGTAATGTATAAAACATGTAATAAAGCTGTAAGTTTATTATGTTTTAATAACCCAAGTAAGTACATCTAAATTTCAAACATCTTAAAGTAATTTCAGTACTTTCGTTATGACAAATGAAGTTTTCTGCACTAAATCCCAGCATGAAGAGACGAGATGAAACCATTTCTCATTGGTCATCCATCTCTTCCCTCCACAAAATAAAGATGCAGTAACCATCTTGAGTTGTCAGCATACATAGTTCCATGTAATTGCCACGACATGCCACAAATATAGACAAATATACCTCTGAATTAACTGCTTTCCAGCTGCCAGAATCGTAATAATTGAGATACACAAGCTGTTGATACCACATTGTCTATCATTCTGGCTGTTACGGTAACATAACTAACCATACCAATGTTATCAGACCGAACATCTTATGCTCACTATTATCGTGTCAGAAGGGTGGGGAAAGGAAGTAGTTTTGTTAGTCTTATAGAACTGGAAATTATACATATTATAAATTTAAAGATAGGCATTCGGGGGGGAAATCTTTATATTATATTATCAGTCCCTGAAAAGTAATGATTAAACACTGGAATTGTGCAGATGAATTCCACTATACAAATGTATGACTAACAAAATTATATCTCCTTTCAAGAACTCTAACATGAATTCTATATCAAGCAAATTATTCTGAGATTAACGCTTTAAACTTCCATATAAAATTATTTATTTAAATAATTCAATAGTATATTTTCAAAACTGTGTTTGGTTTGATGCCCTTATCCCCCTTGACTTTGGGAAAGAATGTTGTATCTTTTAAAAATTTTTATGCAGTTTTGAATTTTTAAAAAGACTTTTAGTCTATGAGACACATTTGCACAATGTGTACTGATTATATCCATCCATCAGTACCACCATCCAACTCTCCCTAGTGTCCCAGACCCTATCTTCTTACCAAATGGCATGTCTTCTTCTTAATAAATCCCTGACTCCAATTAGTGCTGCCTATATGCACAGGGATATGTGTTCCCCTACTGGACATGAGCAGCTTACCATGGCCAAGTCCCCAAAGGAGAGGGACTTTTGTTTCTCAGAATCCTGAATTTTATAGCTTGATTAAAAAGTATCTTCCTTGAACATTTGATTAAGTAAAATAAATTTTAAGGCACTATTTCTTTCTTTTTTTTTTTCTTTCTTTTAAGGCACTATTTCTAAAAAGGATACTTCATTCTTGATGTAAATAAAAATTATTCACCAAGCTATACGCTTTGTCAAATGAGATATTCAGCCTATATATACTACTGAAAGAAGTTGGTAAAAACTATCTTCTGCCATCGGTTCACAAGACTCTATGATATTAGTGATTATCCTGAAAGTCAATTGAGCTTCTTCTTTTTGGAAAATTGTAGCAGAAATGTGGGTTCAGTTGATTGGCAGTTGGCTGATATGACATGCCGTTCATGAAAGTTTACTATTATAATTAAAAACAGTAGAGAGTGTGAAATAGTTTATTAGTTTAATATGTTCCCCAGTATAGGGAAATGCCAGGGCCAGGAAGCAGGAGTGGGTGGATGGTGAGCAGGGGCAGAAGGGAGGGGATAGGGGATTTTCGGAGGGGAAACTAGGAAAGGGGGTAACATTTTAAATGTAAATAAAGAAAATATCTAATAAAAAGAAAAAAAGAATTTCTAAATGAAATAAACCAATTTCCCAAGATATGTACGTGTTAAGCTGTACACTGGACACACTACTAAAAGAAATAAAGTGTTCTGGGTAGCATGACAACTAATCGTGTTTTTATGTTATGACCTCATATTTCTGAATATTAGTAATCTACAGTCAAGTTTTTCATCTTTAGAAAATTTCTTCTGTTATTTATTTGTTTAGATATCATTTCTTTTCAAGGGCTTCTGGACTGATGGGTTTAATTATATTATTTAAATAAGTAATTTCTATCAGGGACCCGACAGAAGAATGGTTGTTAAATAGTTTCTGCACAGTCTTAAATTCAAGTTTTTTTTCAGCAGTGTCTGGTTTTCATAATATGAAGAGAAAGATCTATTGTTTCAAAATGTTGACATTTCTCTTTCTTAATTTAATTTGTTTTTTGCTTATTCACTTTAGACATTTCTTTTAACCACTAGAAGCATAGTTCTTTTTATTGATGTTTTAAATTTCAAATAGAGCCACTTTAATGTAACTAGAATTGCATTACATTTATTGTTTTTTTAATAACTTAAAGCACAGGTATTTGAATATCAAGAAATAAAAGTGAAAATAATATAGGGAACTACAAAAAATATATTTCTAAGTTTGAAACATGTTTTCACTTATTTGAGTAGTATTTCACAACATATCAGTGTTCAGTCAGAGTAGTCATTCAATAAATATGCTACCTAACTCTTGGTTTTCATCTTTATAATGAATTCGTGACTGCAGAGCAAATCCCAGTACCATGAACATTATTGTAGAAGGGTGAAGGCTTTAGGTAGGCACCATCTCAATTTCTCCATACTCAATGAGTTGTGTAGGTGTTGTCTTCTGCAGTCAAGTCTTAATACAAGTTTGTGGATAGCAACTAGTAAGAGGAGGAGGTGGAGAAAAAGAAGAGCCAGAAGGAATTTTGAAACACCATGGAAACCAGACCTTAAACACAGCAGCTATGAATCCACAGGGACTGTGGGACCCTGTACAGGGCCTGTATGGGTCTGCACTAGATAGTGTCCTAGAGCTGAAAGGAGAAGTGGGCACAGGCCTCCATCCCTAGCTAGAATTAGATAGTCCCACCGATAACAACTTGCAAATGAAAAATTCGTTTCCTCCAAGGAAGTCTAACTGGGAAAACGAACCACTGAAAGGGTGGGCCCTGTGCCCAGCAGCAGGTGGCCAATATAAAACAAACTCAATGGAAATTTTGGAAATTCTTTGTCTTATAATACTGTGTCAAGGAATTTTTTTTTTAGAACTTTACGAGTCCTCTGTGTATATATTATGGTTCCCAGTCATGTTTTAAAAGGATCTCTCTCTCTCTCTCTCTCTCTCTCTCTCTCTCTCTCTCTCTCTCTGTGTGTGTGTGTGTGTGTGTATACGTATGTATTTTTTTAATCTAGGGTTTTTTTTCTGGGTTTTTACTTTGGTCTGTTTGTTTTGTTCCATTCTGATTTGTTTCCTTGTGTCTTATTTTATTTTATTATTATTCCTTAGATTCCTGTTTATTTTCTAAAGAGAGATAGAACAGGTGTGGATGTAGATTAAAGAGTAGTTTCAGAATTAGAAGAAGTTGGGGAGGGAAACCATAATCAAAATATTATATATGAAAAAAACTCTGATCTCAAGAAAACGAAGAATCCATGAATATGTTAAGTATAATAAAATCAAAATATCTTAAGATTTCCAAGGAAATATTAGGAAATATCATTAAGATGTAAGTAATGAGGGACAACGAGTCTAGAAATTATAATGCCTTCTAAACTTCTTTAAGTGTATCTGCAAGGATATATACCTCATCACGGTGTGTGTAGAACAGGAAGGGTGACCGTCACATGGTGACTGAAAAGGAAGCCATGCAAGAAATCTAACACTGAGAACATGCAGGCATTCATCTCCAAGAATTAAAAGAAGAATCTTATAACAAATTAATATTAGAAAACAATACACAAATTGGGGTTGGCACACAGTGTAACTGAAGATGTGAGTGCTGGAGGGGTGTGTGAAAAACCAAAGTATTAGAACATCAACTCTTCAAGTTCACATGAATTAACAAACTGGTTTCAGAGTTAGTATTTTAAAAAGACAATAGAAATTAATGGAATTCTGTTAACCCTCATTCCTGAATCTCAATATCCTACCACCTAAAGTTCAGTAAGTATAAGATTATTCCATTTAATCTTTAGAAACTGCTCTAGTTTTTAAAGGTTAAATTAATATATTATCCCTTGGAATATTTTAAATCCTTGTACTACCAATCATGTGATTGAAGGACATTTCCTTTTTGTTTTTTTGTTTTTTTTAATTTTTTTATTATTATTTTCTTTATTTACATTTCAAATGCTATCCCGAAAGTTCCCTATACCCCCCCCTGCTCCCCTACCCACCCACTCCCACTACTTGGCCCAGGCCTTCCCTTGTGCTGGGTCATATAAAGTTTGCAAGACCAAGGGGCCTCTCTTCCCAGTGATGGCCAATTAGGCCATCTTCTGCTACATATGCAGCTAGAGACACAAGCTCAGGGGNTACTGGTTAGTTCATATTGTTGTTNCACCTACANGNTTGCAGCCCCCTTCAGTTCCTTGGGTACTTTCTCTAGCTCCTCCATTGNGGACCCTGTGTTCCNTCCAATAGCTGACTGTGAGCACCCACTTCGGTGTTTGCCAGGCACTGGCATAGCCTCACAAGAGGCCTCAATATCAGGGTCCCTTCAGCAGAATCTTGCTGGCTTCCTTTTTGTTTTATGTTGTATTATATTGTATTTTAAACTGTTTTATTAAAGAAAGAAAAAATTAATAAATTTTGTGCCACTTAAGTGCACATAATTCAAAGTCTGAGTAATGTCCTTAATTTCCACCATCCCTCAGTGTCCACTGTCCCAGCCACAGACACTGCCAGCTACATTCAGAATGAATGCCCTGCACAAGCCTACTGTCTTATCCCTTATCAGATTTCTACTGTGCCTGTCCTGTGTTTAAGTATGCTTATGTCTAGAAATTCCATTGTTATACTTGGTGCAGGAGTTAATGTAGTGACAAAATGTACAGAGTCACAGTCTGCAAGCAATGGCCTGTCCATATAGGCTTGCATGGGAATCTTTGGTAGGGCGAAGTAACCTGAGTTCTGGAAGTTCCATGTCTTAGAGGAAGCAGGTGTGAGGTGTTTGACTTCAGACCCAGTTGCATACACCTTCACATCCTGAAAGTGAGGAGCTTATTGATTAAGGCTTTGAAACCAAAGCCTTTGTTTTCGGTACCCATGACGGAAGCTTATTGCTATGGACATTGGCAATCAGTAACTAGGTGTTTGACTTCCAGCAGTGACGGGTGGCAGTAATGGATAGTGCTGGGTAGCAGCAGGAAGCATCTACTATTTTAACTCTCAAACTGCCCTTAGTTACAGAAATCCTCAGACAAGGGTTATAAGCACCACAGCATTCAGGTGTATGGGGTAAGGGTGCAATCTTCAACCTTTCACGGCTGTGAGGCTTACAGCCCTCGGGCCTCCAGTGCTAGGATTCTTTGTTCGTGACAGTGGGTAGAATGAATAGGAGCTCTCAGCCGTGAGATGTCTGGTACCATTGGTTTTTAGGGATAAGCAGCATCCTAGGACTCTTAAAATTAACAGAGGTGTCCTCTTGTCTCTCCATTGATTCTGCTTTCCATCATTTTCAGTTGCGCTCTGAAAATTTTCAGCTGCCCTATTACCGCAATGGTCTCTCTCTCTCTCTCTCTCTCTCTCTCTCTCTCCCCCACCCCCGTTACTGCTGTAGCTTTACTGTCATTTTTCTGATCACCTCAGCCCACTCTGCCAGTAAAAAGAAAAGTCAGAGATAGCAAAAAAGAGAGTTCTGGAGAACGCTTTTATCGGATGTCGCGATCCATTAGAGGATGCTTCTTCCAAGGTGGCTCATAAAGTAAGCTGTTTCAGCCAGCATACATATTGGGCAAGGTGTCTTCTCAAGGCAGGGCAACCTTTCACACAGAAAAAGGACACGGTCTCCCAAATAATCAACCACAAAGGTCCCTAATGCAAGTGAAGGAAAAAAAAAAAAAAAAACTGCTTGCACCAGTTACTGGATTTCTTTTGGGTCACCCTGGGAAGTGCTGCTCTGTTGGCCTGACTACAAATTGCTACACAGTCATCTAGATTTCACAAATGCTGGTGATGACAAAGTCTGGCATAAACTGTTTACAACAGCTGGGACTTGGACATTGAATTCCAGAGTTGTGCCCTAGCAGCAAACAGCTGTCCTTCCCATGCAGCGTCCACAAGTCATCTGCAGAGCTCCTCAGACAGCTGGGGCTGTCAGAGGGTTTTCTGATTGGTGGGTTTGCTTCATGTGAGGAAGCTGGGGAAACTGGGAAGGATGTAACCACTCTTAAAGATTCATGTTGACCAATCACAATCATCCTGAAATACAGGGAAAATAAACATTAAAATGAGCACTTGGTATCAACAAATTTTAACAATGCTTTAACAACCTTCAATTCCTGTCTTGATGTCCCTGGCAGATGAAATTCTGTGTCATTTCTCAAATTTGTATTATTCCATGCTTTTCAGCATACACTGGTTTTAAGTAACTGTAACTAATTGCCAAAATAAAACACACTCTTCTACTACTGATTCTATTTCTTTAAAGATTTTTAACTAATGTGAAAGTTAATAACAACAAGAGAAGTAAGTTGCAGCTGCCATAAACTGCAAACATGTTTAAGAACTTTTGGAAATGCCCAAACAATAGAGTTTGGAAGGATTTTTAAATGCATTATGGAGGCCAATATTGCCATAGAGTTTAAAAGTAATATATGTGGATATCATATACAGTGAAGATTGTTTTTACTTCTTAATGTCACACAAATAATCGAGTAGGAAATACTTGCTGTAATATGGGTAGTAAAGGTCATTCTGGTGAAGCTGCCAATAAAAGTGAGGAACAGAATAAATGACTGGTCAATAAATTAATTAGTTAATTGACTTTTCATAGCAAAGAGAAACATAGCTAAAATATATTTCAATATATGAACATATATTTTGGTAATGTTACATGTCTTCCAGCATATATTATGTGCTTTTGGATCCATTTTATACGAAGCTTTCATTACTTTTTACAAATATATTCTTTAATAGAATTAAGTATTCTATGCTTAATCTAAGTTGATGGTAAATCTCAATAATGAAGGATAAGAAATCTGTTTAAGGGTATAAATATTAATTTTATAATACCTATATGGCATAATTAACCCAGCAGAGACTTGAATATAATTGTATGCACTAGATCACATGTCTAAAGATGAATATGCAAAATGCCAACATCGAGTGGAGTGGCCATTCTCATAGAAATGGGAATTCCTGCAGAATTTCTTCAGTATTCTAGACTGTTCTATGCTTGACTACAGTAGTGTTAATACAGACTCATTTATTTCCTTCTCAACCTTATCAAATACATTAGGTATATGAGTTTAATGTATTACAGGTGAAATAACTCAATTATACTAGCATGCGTTGATAGATTATATATGTATTATATTTGAGATCCAAGGGGTACAAAGCATTTTTTTCCAAGTTACCAACAGTATCTTCCAATTTTAATCTCTGGTAGTGAAAAGTACTTTGATGTCCAAAGCCTTCATCACCCAATCAAAAATGTTACTCTTGAGTGTTAGTGTGTTAAGGTTGTGGGATAGAGTAATCATTCAGCATGAAAACAAGAACTGACACAACTTCAAAGTGTGATTTTATAAGTGTCATTCATGCCCTAAATCCTAAAGGGCAGTAGTTTAACTGAAGGACCATAGCTCACGTCTCCAAAGCACTTAACTTAAGGACCATCTGGCCATCTTTATTGCTGTGTTGTAACCATACAACATATAAACCCTGATGGTATCTGGAAAAAAAATCACAAAACACTATAAGGATTTAGTGCTGAGCAGTTATTTTTAAATTTATGTATTTGGGGTTAATATTCCCAACATCTGGGTGCCTTCTCATGGTTAAAATAGAATAGAAATTCTTAATACATTTGCACCTGTGAACTGACGAGGCAGATACTCCTGGGCTTGTTTCTAAAGTTAGCATCACGTTTGCTCTCAGCCTAGTACTGGGGCACTATGTGCAATTCTTTCTTCTGACACTCTCTTGTCTGATACATAAAGCATGTATTAGGAGGACCAGCCACATATGTGGTTCTTTCTGCGGTATTTTCCATTATAGATCATGAACATATTTACATTATACAATTTATCAGAAAAACTTGACATTATCCATTACTTTAAGAGTGATAAAAAAACAAAAAAACAAAAGGCCCCTTTCATACAAGTTTTTCTTAATTTTCTGTTACAGCTGAATGGAGGCTTAGAGTTGGGAGGGAAATTGTCACCATTCATTTAAAACATTCAGGGCACTTGCCATCATCAGATCTGGGATCTTTCTATAAAAGTGGCTACTCAGGGTTTAAATTTTTTTAAAAAAAGTTGATGGTTGATTTGTTTGTTTGTTTTTATTGAAAATAGAATCTTCTCTCAGACAATGCATACTGGTCACAGTTCCCCCAACCCCGCCATTCCTCCCAGCTACCCCATCTTCCCAGCAATACCAAGTAATTTGTCACCACCTTCCAGGGACTCTTTTTTTTTTTTTTTTTTTTGTCTCTCTTATAGAAAAATATATGTAATTATGAAACTTTATATTTCATAGTATCAAAAGGGTTTTGTTTATTTTGTTTTTCATTTGTTTATTTATTTGTTTACTTTACACCTGAATCCTTCCTCTCCTCCCAATTTCACCATTACAAATTCTAAGCATGACCCCCTTCCTTTCTTTTCAGAGAAGGTGAAGCTGCCCTTGGGTACCATACCATCCTGGGAAATCCAGTCTTAGTAAGACTAAGAGCATCCTACCATACACTGAGGGCAACCATGCAGGCCAGCTAGCGTAAGGGGATTCAATGGCAGACAACAGAGTAAGAGGCAGGCCACACTCCAATGGTTGTGGTACCTACATGAAGACCAACCAAGCTACACATCTGCTACAAATCGGTAGGGAGTCTAAGAGTACTTGCATGCTTGTTGATTAGGGGTTCAGTCTCTGGAAGCCCCCAACAGCCTCAGTTCATTGACTCTGTAGGTCTTCTGGTGTCCTTGGCCACGCCATCTCACCCAGTCCTACCTCCCACTCTTCCACAAGACTCCCCAAGCTCCACCTTATGCTTGGCTGTGGGTCTC
Source organism: Mus pahari (assembly GCF_900095145.1). Taxonomy (NCBI): domain Eukaryota; kingdom Metazoa; phylum Chordata; class Mammalia; order Rodentia; family Muridae; genus Mus; species Mus pahari. The sequence continues at coordinate 52,681,641 of NC_034600.1, read as the reverse complement.
TGCACCTGTTTCCATAGGCTGCTGGATGAAGCCTCAATTATGCTAGGCTCCTGTCTGCCACCATAGCAGAGTATTATTAACAGTGTCAGGGGCTGGCTCTCTTCCATGGGATGGGTCGTCAGTCAGTCATTGGTTGGCTGCCCCCTCAGATTCTGCTCCATATTTAACACTGTATATCATGTGGGCAGAAAAAAACTTAGGATGAGGGTTTCCTGGGCGGGTTGATATCTCCCTCCTTCCACTGGAAGTTCTGCCTGGCTACAGGAGGTGGCCACTTCAGTCTCCACATCCCCAGCTGCTAGGAGTGTCAGCTAGGGTCATACCCCTAGACTCTCAGTAGCCTCCCACATCCCAAGTGTTCGGCTAGTCTCAGAAATGCCTTAAATTCCTATTCTCTCTCCCATCCCTCTCCTGTGCAGTCTCCCAACCCTTTCCCTCTTCACCCTCTCTCCCACCCAGTTCCCTCCCTCCATCTACCTCCTATGACTATTTTGTTTTCCCTTCTGAGTGAGTTTCATGTATCCTCCCGTGGGCCCTCCTTAATACCTAGTTTCTTTGTGACTATGGATTATAGCATGGTTATCCTGTATTTTATGGCTAACATCCGCTTATGACTACATACCATGCGTGTCTTTTGGGTCTAGGTTACTTCGCTCAGGATGATTTTTTTTTGTTTCATCCATTTATTTGCAAATTTCATTACGTCTTTGTTTTTAATAGCCAAATAATATTTCATTGTATAGAAGTACCATGTTTTCTTTATACATTTGACAGTCAAGATATATCTACATTGTTTCCAGTTTCTGGCTATTATGAATAAAGCTGCTACAAACACAGTTGAATAAGTATCCTTGTGGCATAGTGAGGCATCTTTTGAGTATATGCCCAGGAATAGAATAGCTGGGTCTTGGGTAGAAAATTCTCAATTTTCTGAAAAACTGACAAATTTATTTCTAAAGTGGTTGTACAAATTTGTACTCGTACCAGCAATGGAGGGATGTTCCCCTTGCTACACATCCTGGCCAGAATATGCTGCCCTCACATCAGCTTTTTAACTTAGCCATTCTGATGGGTGTATGACGAAATCTCAAGAGTTATTTTGACTTGGATTTCTCTGATGACTAAGGACACTGAATATTTCTGTAAGTGCTTCTTAGTCATTACAGACTCCCTTTGAGGAGTCTCTGTTAGTGCTGTATCCCATTATACCATTTTTAAAATTTGGTTGATTTTTGTTTGATGTCTAAATACTTGAGTTCTTCATATTTCTTGGATATTACTAGTCATCTGTTGGATGAAAGGTCGGTAAAGATACTTTTCCATTCTGTAGAATTGCCATTATGTCCTGTTGATGTCCTTAGCATTGCAAAAGCTTTTCAGGTTCATGAGGTCCAGTTTACTAATTGTTGATCTTAATGGCTGAATAATTTGTGCTCTGTTCAGGAATTTGTCTCCTGTGCCAATATGTTCAAGGAAGTTACCACTTTTTCTTTTATTGTATTTAGTGAGTCTGGGCTTTATCTTAAGGTCTTTGATCCACTTGGACTTGAATTTTGTGCAGGGTGATTGATATGGGTCTATTTGCATGCTTCTACATGCACATGTCCAGTTGAACCAGCATTATTTATCCACAATGTTTTCCTTTTGCTATTGTATGGTTGTTGGCTTCTTTGTCAAATATCAAGTGTGTGGGTTTATTCTGTGTCTTTGATTCTATTCCACTTATCAACTTGGCTCCCTCTCTGTTTATACCATGTGGATTTTATTACTACTGCTTTGTAGGATAGCTTGAGATCGGGAATGGTGATACCTCCAAAAGTTCTTCTATTTTACACAATTGTTTTGTCTATCCTCCATTTTTTTTTATATTTCCATATGAAGTTGAGAAATGCTCTTTCAATGTCAGTAAAAATTATGTTGAGATTTCTTTTTTATTTTTTTTATTTTTTTTATTAGATATTTTCTTCATTTACATTTCAAATGCTATCCCATTTCCTAGTTTCTTCTCTGAAATCCCCTATACTCTCCCCCCTCCCCCTGCTCCCCAACCCACCCACTCCTGCTTCCTGGCCCTGGCATTCCCCTATACTGGGGCATATAATGTTTACTAGACCAAGGGCCTCTCCTCCCAATGATGGCCGCTACATACGCAGCTAGAGAAACGAGTTCTCAGGTTACTGGTTAGTTCATATCTTGGATCCTTCTATAGGGTTGCAGACCCCTTCAGCTCCTTGGGTACTTTCTCTAGCTCTTTCATAGGGGACCCTGTGTTCCATCCGATAGATGACTGTGAGAATCCACTTCTGTATTTGCCAGGCACTGGCATAGCCTCACAGAAGGTAGCTATATCAGGGTCCTTTCAGCAAAATCTTGTTGGCATATGCAATAGTGTCTGGGTTTGGTGGTTGTTTATGGGATGGATCCCCAGGTGGGGCAGTCTCGGATGGTCCTTGCTTCACTCTCAGGTCTGGACTTCCTTCAGTCTCTGTAACTCCTTCCATGGGTATTTTGTTCCCCATTCTAAGAAGGAACGAAGTATCTACACTTTGTCTCCCTTTTTCTTGAGTTTCATGTGTTTTGCAAATTGTATCTTGGGTATTCTAAGTTTCTGGGCCAATATCCACTTATTAGTGAGTGCATATCAAGTGACTTCTTTTGTGGTTGGGTTATCTCACTCAGGATGATATCCTCCAGATACATCCATTTGCCTAAGAATTTCATAAATTCATTGTTTTTAATTGCTGAGTAGTACTCCATTATGTAAATGTACCACATTTTCTGTATCCATTCCTCTGTTGAGGGACATCTGGGTTCTTTCCAGCTTCTGGTTATTATAAATAAGGCTGCTATGAACATAGTGGAGCGTGTGTCCTTATTACCAGTTGGAACATCTTCTGGGTATATGCCCAGGAGTGGTATTGCTGGATCTTCAAGTAGTACCATTTCCAATTTTTTGAGGAACCGCCAGACTGATTTCCAGAGTGGTTGTACGAGCTTGCAATCCCACTAGCAATGGAGGAGTGTTCTTCTTTCTCCACATCCTCGCCAGCATCTGCTGTCCCCTGAATTTTTGACCTTAGCCATTCTGACTGGTGTGATGTGGACTCTCAGGGTTGTTTTGATTTGCATTTCCCTGATGATTAAGTATGTTGAACATTTTTTCAGGTGCTTCTCAGCCATTTGGGACTCCTCAGTTGAGAATTCTTTGTTTAGCTCTGTACCCCATTTTTAATAGGGTTATTTAGTTTTCTGGAGTCCAACTTCTTGAGTTCTTTATATATATTGGATATCAGCCTCCTCTCGGATGGGAATTGTTTTTAATCTGTGGATTGTTTTTGGTAAGATGGTCATTTTTATTTTGTTAATCCTACTGATCCACAAGCATGGGGGACCTTTGTATCTTCTGACATCTTCCTCAGTTTGTTTCTTCAGAGGCTTGAAGTTCTTTTCGTACAGGTCTTTCATTTGCTTGGTTTGTGTTACAGCAGGATATTTTATATTATTTGTGACTATTGTTATCGATATTGCTTCTGTAACTTCTTTCTCAGCCACTTTACCAGTTGTGTAAAGGAGCGCTACTGGGTTTTTTTTTTTAATACAGTTAATTTTGTATCCAGCCACTTTGCTGAACATGTGTGTCAGCTATAGGAATTCTTTGGTAGAATTGTGGGGTGCACTTGTATATACTATCATATCATCTGTGAAGCATGATACTTTGACTTATTTCTTTCCAATTTGTATCCCCTTGATCTCCTTTACTTGTTTTATTGCTCTAGCTAGAATTCCAAGTACTATATTGAATAAATAGAGAGAAAGTGGGCAGCCTTGTCTTGTCCCTGATTTTTGTAGAATTGCTTTACATTTCTCTCCATTCAGCATGATGTTGGCTATTGCATTGCTGTTTATTGCTTCATGTTTAGGTTTGTGCCTTGTATCCCTGATCTGTCTAATATTTTTAACAGGAAGTGGTGTTAGATTTTGTCAAAGGCTTTTTCAGCATCTGATGAGATGATCCTGTGATTTTTTTTTCTCTCAATGTGTTTATATGACAGATTACATTGGATACTGTTTTAGCATCCACTCTGTTAGCCTGTCTTTTAGTAAGGAACTGAGTCCATTGATGTTGAGAGAAATTAACAACCAATGATTGTTAATTCTTGTTATTTGATGTTGTTAATGTGCTCTCTCTCTCTCTCTCTCTCTCTCTCTCTCTCTGTGTGTGTGTGTGTGTTTGTGTGTGTGTGAGTGTGTGTGTGTGTGTGTGTGTGTGTGTGCACATGCACACGCACATTGGTCCTGCTAGAGTAGAATTATTTATTTCCTTTGATTTCCTCAGTGTAGTTAACTTCCTTCCGTTGGAATTTTCCTTCTAGTGCTTTCTGAAGGACTGGATTTGTGGATTGATATTTAAATTTGTTTTTGTCTTAGAGTTTCTCCATCTATGGTGATTGAGAGTTTTGCTGGGTGTTTTCATCTAGATTGGCATTTATGGTTTCTTAGGGGCTGCAAGGCATCTGTCCAGGCCCTTCTAGCTTTTAGAGTCTCTGTTGAGAAGTTGAATGTAATTATAATAGGTCTGCCTTTGTATGTTACCTGATCTTTTTTCCCTTGCAGCTTTTAACATTCTCTCTTTGCCTGTAGATTTTGTGTTTTGATTTTGATGTGGCAGGGGATTTTCTCTTCTGGTCAAGTCTAGTTGGTGTTCTGTAAGGTTCTAGTACGTTTATGGGCATCTCTTTTATAGACTGGGGAAATTTTCTTCTATGATTTTGTTGAAAATATTTTTGTGTCCTTGGAGCTGGGACTCTTTATCTTCTTCTATTCCTATTGTTCTTAGGTTAGTTTTTTTCATAGTATCCTAGATTTCCTGGATATCTTGTATCAGGAATTTTTTTCTTTTAGATTTAATATTTTCTTTGACTCATGTATCAATTTCTTCTGTAGTATCTTCTATTCCTAGGATTCTCTCTTCCATCCCCTATATTCTGTTGGTGATGCTTGTGTCTGTAGTTCCTGTTCTCTTCCCTAGGTTTTCCATCTCCAAGATTCTCCCAGTTTGTGCTTTCATTATTGTTTCTATTTCTATTTTCAGGTCTTAAACAGTTTTATTCATTTCCTTCACCTGTTTAATTGTATTTTCCTGCATTTCTTTAAGGTATTTATTAATTTCCTCTTTAAAGGCCTCTACAATCCTTATAAGATTGGATTTAAGGTCATTTTCTGGTACCTTGGTTATGTTCAGATATCCAGGGTTTACTCAGGAATTACCACATAGCCCTGGCTCTTGTCATTTAGCCCTCTGATTGTATCTGGATGTCCTTGGTACAGCAGGCCTCCCTGCACAGCTTAGGGCTGAACGATGGAACTCAGGGGGCATTGTATGTGTCAGACCAGCTGGGTATATCCTAGGGGACACAGCTGACAGGAGCTCGAGGGTAGAGGAAAGTATCTAATCTGCGTGTTCCTGGTGTAGCAGGACAGATGAAGGTGGGCAGAACAGTGGCAGAAGAATAGACCTGTGAAACAGGGTGCAGCATTCAGCTCAGTGCATCTGGGCCTCCCTCAGAGGGCTGTGTGGATAAGGGACTGTTGGGGTATGTGCGTGTGCATCTAACCTGGTTGTTCCTTGTGCCCAGTGATGACCAGACAATTGGGATATGGGTGATGGCAGCATGCAGTTCAGGGCGACTGGGCATGCCCCTGGCAGACTCAGTGGGTATGACAACATGGGGGCTAAAGGATCTAACCTGGCAGTTTCTGGTGCTGCAGTCCTGGTGAAGGCAGGCAGAGTGGTAACTGGGCAGTGGAGCACAGGCATCCAGTCTTCATGTTTAAAGTAAAAAAAAAAAGTCCACATGGTGTTCTGAATTTTTCACATAATTGACTCCTGGTTTCTGAAGCACCATAAATACTGGACCATTGCCAAGACTCATTGTCATGTAAGCTACACAGGGCCTCCGGGGCAGGTCCTGTGTGAGGTCCTGGTTGCCTCATACCTCCATGCCCTTAATGTCTGCCACTCCAGGCTCATCAGGCTCAATCTTCCTCCCAGCAGGGCATGCAACACTGCCACAGTTGCAGCAGCTGGATGCTCGGCACCAGCCTGTGGGCCTAAGGCCGACCTTATTCAGTTAGGACATGTTTCCAAGGGACCCCTAGGTTACTGCACAGCACCCAGACCTTGGTGCCATCTATCCTGAGAATCGACTCACCAGTCACCACTGGACCAAATTAATGCCCCATCCACTCTACCCTCCGTTAGGGAAAGCACCACAGGCTGCAGCTATCTTGGCTCTATGTAGGTGAGTGGCTGGTCAGCAGACCTAGGGCCAGCAACACTTAGCAATGACCTTGTTTTTGCAGGAGCTCCAAGGACTGCACATATCCCTGTTGTGGGTGGTGGCAGCCGTAAGGCACATCAGGAATGACTTTTGTCCTTGCAGCCTGTTGCCCGAGACTGAGCAGCAGAAGCTATGGATTCATCATTCTCCATGGTTGGCTCTGTTCAGCCAGCTTTCCTCCCTCTTTTGTGACTCCACATTTTAAAAGCATATTCCCATAAGGCTTGTGGAAGCATCCTAATGGAAGTACTTTAATATAAAAGAGGCCCAAGGGCGCTAACTTGCCCCATGCATCATATGACTACATAGATTTTTTTTTAAAGAGGCCCTCTGTAAGAGAGAGACCCTCAGCAGACCCAATGTGCAGTGCCTTGAGCATCTTGACTTGAGCTTCCTCCTCCTCCTGGACCTTCATCCCATTTCTTTGGGATACCAAGAAGCAAGATGCCCTATTCCTAACTTGCTTTCAGAAATTAAGCACTAGGATGCAATCATGTCAGGGTTGGTGTTCTAGAAATGCTTTCCTGGCTCCATTTGCTTCTCTTTCTACTCAGCCTACAGAAGCCTCACAGATGTACAACAGGGAATCTGAGCAAGTGCACTACGAACATTAGTTATGCTGCCCTTTATGTCTCTACAGCCACTCCTTCTGTTTCCAGGATTATGGTTAGGTGCAGGTTCAGGATGGGAAATAGTTCAGGGGGCAAAATGCTAACCTTGTAGATCTGACAACCTGAGTTTAATCACTCTTTTAAAATTTTTAAATTACGTTTTATTAGTTGAAACAATTTTCAAATTTAAATATATTTTGATCATATCCTTCTCCTCTCCCAAGTCCTACCAGGTCCTCTCTCCCTCCCTATCCAGCCACCCAACTTTTTCCTTCTCAAAACCGAAGAAAAGCACAACATAAACCCCCACCCCATAACCAAGAAAATCAAATAAAAACACGCTCAAAAAGAAAACGAAATAATAAATAAACGGACAAAAGTCCATCAAACTATAACCAAATACAAGCATGCAAACACCTGTGAAGTCCATTGCACGTTGGGCAACCACTGTTGACCGTGGGCTGCTCTGGAGTGGTTGAACTGTGCCCAGTGTCGTCGCTCTCCTGGGGAAAACCACTGGGTGGAGGGAGAGAGTGTCGGGATGAAGGTCTACAATTGGAGGGAATTTGGGAGACAATGTAGAAACCTAGTGCAGTAAAAACTCCCAGGATTCCATGGGGACGACACTAGCAAGGGATCCTAGCAATGGAGGGTTCACGTGGTGTGACTAAGAAGCCAATTGATCCACAAAAGCTTGAACCTACAATCTATCCTGCTGTAAGATGTTCTGGGGCAATGGAGGCACAGAATGTATGGTTGTGGCCAGCCAATGACTGGTCTAATTTGAGGCCCATGTCATGAGAAGAAGCCTATAACTGATACTGCCTGGATAGCCATGAACTGGAGGCTGGATAGTCCAGAGACCTAGGATAAAATAAAATAAAATAATGCCTAATGATATATTCCGCTATACTCACAAATGAGTTTCTAGGCCAGTTATCGTCAGAGGGGCTTCCTCCGGCAGCTGATCAGGGCAAATGCTGAGACCCACAGCCAGACATTGGGTAGAGAGGACACAAATTGGAGGTCACCATCAGGTCTCTCCCCTTGGAGCTTGGGGACACCCCCAGAAGAGGTGAAGGAAGAGTTGTGGGAGCCAGAGAGGTAGAGGACACCAAGAGAACACAACCCACAGGTGTCAAGTAAATGGGGCTCATGGAAGCTCACAGAGCCTGAGCCAACCATCACAGAGTCTGCTTAGGTTTGAGCTAGGTCTTCTGCATACATGATATTGGTTAGCTTGGTGGTTTTGTGGGACTCCTAAAAGTGGGAGTAGGAGTATCTCTGACCCTTTGCCTCCTCTTGGGACCCTGATCCTTCTACTGGGTTGCCTCGCCTAGCCTTGACATGAGGGTTAGTGCCTAGTCTCGTTGTATCTTGATATTTCTTGTTCAGTTGGTATCTGTGAGAGGCCTGATTTTTTTCTAAAGGGAAAAGGGAGAAGAGTGGATCTGGGGAGAGGGGAGGTATGTGTGTGTGGGTGGGAGCACTGACTGGAGTGAAGGTCAGAATGTATGGTATGAGAGAATAAATTTAAAAAGAGAAAAAGCTTAGCATGTCAGAAAACATAATTTCGTTTCAACCCTATTTTGGCCCATTTTGGGGTGACTTTCCTTTATCAACTCTGTTTGTAAAAGATAGAGCTCCAAACAAAATAAACCATTATGGTCACATATAAATATTTAAGGCACAGAATCTGAGCATGGCCTAAAAGATGGTTCTAAGTCAGGGTTTGCATTGAGTTTCTGGCCTAGACATTGCATCCCTCAGGCTTGGCTTGAGCGGGAAGATGTTGCAATACAGTGTGGAGAGAGCGACGGCTGAGGCACTTAATAGAAAATATCAAAATGAAAGAACTAAGCGTTAATCACTGTCGGGGTGGGATATATACAAGAGGTAAAAACCACAAACAGCATCGGTTCTTCTTGTTGCATTCTCTTGCATGGAATGGAGTACACTGGTCAACTGTCAGTTATAGCCACACGGACACGGGCTTTCGGGCTGTTACGGGATCCCGAGGAGGAGAGCTAAGTGTGGAAAAATACTGAGTATTGAGAAAGAGTAGGGAAAGGATTTACCTCACCCTCTAATAAGGAAGTCTCAGAAAAGGCTTCCAGCTTCCCAAGAGGACCTCAGATAAACAGTCCACGAATGGACAGGAATGCAAATGTGTGGAAAAATTGCCAGCCAAATGGCTCAAGCCCCTGTAGCAATTTCCTCTCGGAGCTGTGGGGCACCGGCTGTGGCTCAGGCTTGCTGAGAGCAGGCGCGCCCTGGACACTTGCTTCTGGTCAGTCCTGACCATACATCCAGCCCTTTGAAGGATTCAGATTCCCCCAGCATCTGTTCCTCAGTCGGCTCCCTCGCATGGCTCTCGACAGGAAGCCTGCATTTCTCACTATATGGCTCTTCCCACAGACTTGTTCATTATCCTCAGAGGTCACTTGTCTTCCCCCTAAGACCAGATGGTCCACAATAAAGGATAAGGAGGAAGCATGAAGGTCAACTAAACTTGATATTTCATCTAAGCCATATTTTTGTATTTAGAAGCAAATTATTTAATCAATTCGCACTAAAGAGAAAGGACTTATTTAATGAAAGTCTCTGCTTTCTGAAAGAAAAAAAACTGAAAAAAAAATCTATGCACCTGTTTTAAAGCAATAGTATTTAAATAGTTTGTCCTAAATTGAGATTAAGAACAGGCTTATTCCCAGGGCTATACTGTTGAGCTATAGGACATAGTTTGTGCTTGGATTGTGTGTATTTTGTTCTGTTGCCAAACTTATAAAAGAAAATAAGGTATGGCAGAACATCGCTCTTAAATCCAAAAATAAAATAGAAATTTCATATAGTTAATATATTTCACTCCATCTTTAAATTCATTCAGTCCATCTGCATGGTGGTAGATAATGAATCTGTTTTTTCATGTGATCACTTAACTGATTGGTTGATTATGGTTGACTCTGAGCTGTGTAAATATGACACTGGTGGGATTGTTTTCACTTAAAAGTATAAGATACCGCCGTGACGGTTAACAAAAATGTCACCATCTGAGAAAACAACCTAAGAAAATCTACAAACACTGCATCTTTTATAACCATTTCGGGGTCGGGGTGAGGATGTATCAGGACAAATAGTTGGCAAAGACAGGGCTCCTCCTTACAGGAATGCTAGCTAGCAAGCCAGTAAGCTAAAAGTATTTTATTTACAACTGAAGGCAAGATGGCAACAATCTTTGAGGGTTTGAAGTTTTGTTTTATTTAACGTTAAGAAATGTTGGGGAACTCTCACTTCCTCTCACTTTGCAACTCCTGGTGCAGTGAATTTCCTGGAACAAAATTTAAAAAAAAAAAAAATGCAGTTTGTAAACTCTGCTTAGGGAATTAAAGCAACTTGAAATCAATGATGGCATTACTTTTGTAAGGAGTTTCCTGACTCTTGTGTTATGCAATGCAGTCTCACTTGAGATTCCCCCTTCCCTGACCAGGACAGCAGCTAATCCAAACAGAATGCTTTGGATCCCTGCAGAGGATGGAAAAGAACCGGTCCGTGCACATTAAACATGACGCTTCCAACGCGCGCGCATCTTTTCCTTTAACACTGCTGTCCACTGCCCATCAAATAGTCTTTCTCTCTGTTTTAATTACGTAAACTGGGAAGTAGAAAAGGGAAACAGATCTACCCGGAACACGATGGCTCACTGTCCTCATGGTCTCCATAGGCGTGCAGTCTCAGCTTTCTGACTATGCGTCTGATCAAGAAGCAGGCCCAACTTTGTCTCTGGCACCTTGTTTGATGACCTGCTAACTATAGAAAACAGCGGTGGACTAAATTAGCAAAGGCTATCCCTTTCCTTTTCTTGTTTCTTTCTTTGACAATGGGTTTCACTCTGCAACCCTAGCAAGTCTTCTGCCTTAGCCTCCCTGAGCTAGGGTTATAAGCATATGCCATCACTCCTGGCTGGGGACGGCATTCTTTAGCCCACAAAAGAGAAACACATTGACTATGGCCTCCCCACTGTACTTGAGAGAATTCTCCACAGGCTCACTATCCTGAATGTATGGAATTCTAAAACAAAGGTTTGAAAAGAGGATATTTGTATTGTTAACTACTGTGTAATCTATGATTTGTTCAAATCTCAGAACAGTGGTGATAATTATATAATTATTGCCTGCACAGTTTGTTTCAAGTGCAAAATCTGAGAAACATAGTGAATTGAAGGTAGCCGAACTGTGCCACACCTAAAAGATGGCGCTGACTTCTTGTGTATGAGTCAGCAAGGCGAGGCTGTTTACCACCTGAAAGGTACCAGTGCGCATGTACTAACTATGTCACAGCCCACTCTCGGGGCATGCAAATTGAGCACCAAAGCTGAAGCTAATCAGGAGCTCCCTAAGCGTATATAAGCAGCACCTTTTCCTCCTTCAGGGTCCTCTCCATCACGTTAAGAAAACTGTACAATAAACGCTTTCCTGCAGAAGAATCCTGTTGTCGGGCGTCGTTCTTGCTGGCGAGGTGGTGTGCCCGACAGTGAATGTAAACTTTTAGCTTACAAACATAGTTTATGTGTTTACATGCTGGGTGAGCACTAGGAAGACCGAGATGCTAGGTAGATCCTGACTGTGTCCTCTGAACAGGGTGGCTCTGAGCATATACCACAGGAGAAGTTCATTGGTCTAACGGGTGAGGGATATGTTCCTGGAGGATAGAGAAAATGGAATTAGTAATTTGGCAAGGAAGTGGTCAGAACATCCAGGAGACAGAAAATGGTCCAGAACGATGGGAAAAGAAACAATGAGGTACATCTGTAGAAAGACAGGCTTGTTTTCTTCTAAGCTACTTGAAGGCAGCTTAGAGAAGATGGCCCTTATGTCTGAAGGTGACTGTCCTGCATTGTATTACACCCAGAAGAATGCTGTGAATAGACAGCGGAATGCCTGTGATGCATCTTGAGATTAAATTGAACATTTAAGTAGTAACTCGCTGGCTTTGTTATTGTTTTCCCATACTTTTAAGTGGATTCCAACTTTGGAAAAAGAAATGACATAGTACCTTACTTGGTTACAAACTTTTTTTTTTTCCTGAAAGAGGTTTACTTACTCTGTAGATGAGCAAAAAGAAACTCATATATAAAAACAAGCTTAAAAATACATTGTGTGACTACAGTGATCTTAAAAGATCAGCACTCACATGCAATTTTCTTTCTTGGTCAGTTTTACTAGCCTGTAATACACACGGGGCGTAGCTGCATGATCATCTCCTCAGTATCGTGTATATCTGGAGTGTTTCTTGTACCCGGTGTTTTAGGTACCGTACTAGATTCTTTGTATAATATTTTGCTTAATTCTCCCAATGACGTTAAGTATTGAGGAGTTTAAATCTCTGTTTTATGGGGGGTGTACTTAAGGCTTACTGATGCCTAGTAACTTTTTCAAATCCACAACTACTTAAATGGCCAATAAGCATTCAAACCCACATATCTGAGATCTTAAACAACACAATATCACTTTTGCAATTATAGCTGAAGGGTTCATATCCTCATTATTCTGACCTGTCATATTTCGCTGCAATTTTGAAGGAAAACCGATTGTGCCAAGCTCTTGTAAACTATGTGTAGCTATCATGCACACATCAAACCTGTTGTTGTTCCCTTCTATGTAAGGAAACAGTAAATCCTATCTGGAGCTTTTGCAAATGTGGCCTGACACAGCTGTAGCTAATTATAATGATGTGACCTGTGTTGTTTGGCCTGGACCTGGGACTCTCAATCTTTCCTTTGGAAAGGGGCAAGGATTGATCAGCAGGTAAGGGCCTAACAGTATTTTCACAAGTTTACAAGGACCACAGCCAAGGACTGATAGGCCTGTGTTAGGTGCTGCTGTTCTGTGAGCCACTGGAAATGTGGTTGTCATCACCCTTATTATTAATCTTCTAAACACAGCCCCAGTAGCAATGCCACCTACAGAGCATATGCGGGAAAAATATTCTCATTTAAAAACTTGTGAGTTTTCTGAGCTTCTGGGCTAATATCCACTTATCAGTGAGTGCATATCAAGTGTGATTGGGTTACCTCGCTTAGGATGATATCCTCCAGATCCATCCATTTGTCTAAGAATTTCATGAATTCATTGTTTTTTTTAGAGCTGAGTAGTACTCCATTGTGTAAATGTTCATATGGGTTTGCCATCTCCTTCAGCTCCTTCAGTCCTTCCCCCTAACTCCTTCTCTGTCTAATGGTTGGCTGTTTAAGGATCTGCATCCATTTCAGTCAGCTGCTGGTAGAGCCTCTCAGAGAACAGCCATTCTAGGCTCCTTCGTGTCTGCAACACAACATGGCCTCAGTTGTGTCAGGGTGTGGGGTGCACACATGGGATGGATCCCAAGTTGGGCCAGTCACTGGATGACCTTTCGTTTCTGCTCCATTTTTGTCCCTGCATTTCTATTAGACAGGAACAATTCTGGGTCAAACTTTTTGAAGGTAGGTGGGTGGTCCATCACATCCCTCCACTGGGGGTGCCCTGTCTATCTACTGGAGGTTGTCTTTTCAGGTTCCATCTCCTCCCTGTTGGGAATTTTAGCTAAGGTCATCCACATTGAGCTCTGGGAGCCTCACAAATCCCAGATCTCTAGAACTTTCTAGAGGCTATCCACCCCCCACCCCCCCACTGTATATTTCCATCCATTCTCCTGGGCCTCTGACATCTCTCTTGTCTCACCCCATACCTGATCCTGTCCCTCTCTTCCTCTCCCCCTCCCATTTCCCACCCAGGCCCTTCTTCCCTCTGCCTCCTGTGATTATTTTGTTCTTTCTTCTAAGTGGGATTGAAATATCCTCACTTGGGCCTTCCTTCTAAGGAATATATAAGTGTTCATGTATATATAACAATTAAAGAAAAAAGACCATGAATTTCATGGAGATTGAGGGGGTGGTATATGATGAATTATGGAGGGAGGAAAAAATAAACCAAGAGTATAAAATAGATAGCTTGTCACACATTCTAATCAACTCAATGTAGATAACTCAAAACTGTACACTACACACAGGTGGGAATCATGGAACAGATTTTAGATAGAAGCAACCTGGGATAATCCTGTCTACTTGCATTCAGCTAAAACTTAAGTATCAGATATTTTCAATTCCAAGCACTAGATAACCACAGCTATGGTTTCCACATTTTAATCACCATGAACTTTTATTCTAAATTTGCTCAGGGGAGATATGATTATTTACAAAGGAATTTAAACCATGAAAAAAAAAAGAGGTGAAATGTTAAATTTAAGAAGAAGCCAAACTAACAACCTCTTAGTATGCTCAAATTCATAACTTCATTAATTGTTTTCCTATTGGAAAGATATAGAATTAATGTAATAGCAAATTACCAAAAAAACTGGCATTCATATGACAGCCTTACAAGTGACTGTATCGACATTGGTTCAGTAAAGAACAACAATTAGCCCTAGGTTTAAATCAAACAATTTTAGAGAAAGAACATTTCTGGTTTCCATTCCAAAGGTAAATGCAGAGACGCACAGAGAGTGTAACAGTAATAGTGATATATGGGTTCGTCGTTTGTTTGCTCATCCCAGATTGTCACAGTTGGTGCTGGCAATAGAAGGCCACCTAAACCCCAACCAAGGCAGACTGTAATTTTTCATCAGATAACCATGGTGAAATTACTTTCCAAGTCTATGATGCTCTCTTCTAATGAAGAAGCAATTGTGTGTGAACAGGTATGCAGATAATATGCTCAGGGAATCGTGTTTGATTGAGTAGTTTTAGTTTTGCTCAAGACTATGTCTTTAGGAGTTACCATCAGGGAGTAGTAAAGCATAACGCCCAGGTCATTTTCCAGGCAATCACTCCTGGTTGATTGGAGGTGAGGGAGGGCTAATTTCTCTCTCCCCACACTACATGAGCTTTAACCAGTAAAGGACAATCACTGGCGTCTAAATGAGGAATTTAGCAGTAATTAACAGACATGTTTTCATATAAGATTGGAATAGGAAGCATCTCAGGAATGCTTTCTCCCACTGTGCTTGCAATCTGTATCCCAGCTGAAGACTCATAAAACCCAAAGACTCCTCTTCAAAGTGGGTTTGGCTTAATCCATGGAAACAGAGGAAGAGGAAACAGTTTCTACTTTTCAACATTGTGAAGTATCTCTTTGTGTGCCATTAAGAAAAGGAAGGAAGTTTTTGTTATCAAGGAAATGATAAGGACAATAAGGTCATCCAATGACCTGTAGCATCTCTTCATGAGATTAGTGAGGAACGTTACTCATGGAAATAAGATCCTGATTTAAAAGATACAATACACAGCCATTTTATTCTTCAGCAGGAAACACACTAGCCCTAGAAAAATATGCAGTGAGAATTTGTGAGCATCAGTTGTACAAGAGTTACCAATATCCCTATATCATATAATAAGGTTACCGTATCACCTTGTCATCACTGCTTCTAGAACCAACGAGAGCTGAGAGACTCTGCGGTCCAGCGACCAGCTGCCTGTTTCTTTCGACACTATAAAATAAGCCACGGAATGCTCTTTGAAAGAGGCAGAGTTTTGAAAACATGACACAAGTGACAAAGCAATGTCGCAGTTATTTACTCTTTTCCGTTATAGTCAAAATAAATTATTTAATGCAGGAAAAGTGGCCCCTTATGTTCCCCCAATTTAAAAAAAAAACCAACTATGTAACTACTATTTCTTTGACATTTTAATTATGAACACCATAAAATATTAGAACCCTGCATATGATAACTTTGGCCAATGCCAGCTGAGGAAAGATAATAAGTAAGGTGTGATATTGCATTAAAAAAGACATTATCATGAAAATGATAGTTTTAATCTGCAAGCTGGCACCAGGGCTGAAATCCATAGGGAGTATATGAACTGCTACTATGTGTCCCTCAGAAAATAGAAGCAGCCTGGTTCTGAGTAAAGCCACAGTACATAGATTAAAGACCACTCATACACAAGCAAGTTTTAAGTGACGCTAATTATAAATTTCCTTGTCTTATGTACTGACCCATTTTGAAAATGTGTTGATCAACTCTCAAACCAAGTCTATCATCTTTTGTTCTTGCCATTTATTGGTTTCTGAGATAGAGAACTACAACTCAACTTAAATTTAATAAATACTAACTATTATGTTGGATTTTTTTGGTGGCTAGAAAGAGACATAATAAATACATCTACACATTATAAATGTTTATGGACAATGTAATATATGCAGTGTTTTATGTGCTCAGTAGCATGAGCCTTTAAATAAGGCTACTGGATATATGTTTGATTGTTTATTTGAGACAGGGTCTCAAACTTTCATTGGTTTTAAGCTTTGCATCACAGTATGAACTGGTTGTACAGCAAAGACTAGCCTTGAACTTCTTATCTTTCAGCTTCTATTTCCCAAGTTCTATGATTACAGTCACATGTCCCCACAGTTGATTTTATGGATTTCTGCACATCAACCTCAGGGCTTCAGCTATGCTAGGCTAGCACACCATTAACTGAGTAGCAACTCATATTATCAGTATGTTGTAGTTCAAACTCAGCTCTGCATCTACTTATGTAATTTTAAGCTGATATCTTTTTCTGAGTCTCTTCTTAAAATTGCAACCAAGTATATCAACCCAAGAGTTACTGTATGGGGTAAATTAGAATAGAAGCTGTGTCATGGCTATTCAATTACAATAATACTTTGAAGTCAGATGGAATGATGCTCTTTTCTATGTCAATATATACAAAAGTGCCTTTGATAAAAATCCCAAATTCCTACATGATAAAATTCATGTATAGACTCTTACACTGGTGACAATCTAATTAGATTTGAAGCTCATTACACATGAGTGAATTCATACCTCATATAAAATAATTTGACTTCACACTATAAATTCAGTCAAAAGGTCATGGGTGAGGAGGTTAGATGCCCTAGGAGAAAAAGTAGTAGTGATGTTTAGCTGAATTATCATGCCAACAGGTATGATAATTCAGCTAAACATCCTATATTTATCCTCCTAATATTTACGTTCATATCCATAGACAAAGGCTACTCTTGTCTTTAACCAGAGAAACCTTGTTTTTGATTGAATGGCAGCAAGTACAGAGATGTATAGTTGCTCAAAGTGCTCAGAGTAAGTGACTTTTGAGTGCTCAACCATCAAGAGGGCATTATACAATCTCTGTAAAGTTCAAGTGTAGCCCAGAAGAGGAGACAGAAAGAATGTGAGACTCAGAAATTGAAGAAAGCGCTATAAAGTGTTGAATTCTGGGAATGACATAGCCAGAATCATCTGTAGCCATATGCAATGGATCTACACAAGACCAGGACTAACATAATCAATCACGGATCCAGTAAAAACTTATGGGGCCCTGTGTGTTATCTATTGACTACTGGCTCCTGATGGCTTTTGTGGAGAGGAATTCAGTTATGAGTTCACTGCTGAGGCTACCAACCTCCAGCAGACAGTTCCATTTCACACAGAAGTTCCTGGTTAACTCAGTGGACCTCAAAAACAACAGGACATGAATGCAAAAATAGGGCCTGTTGGGAAGAGGAAAGGTCGGAAAAGTGGGAAGGAGACTGGAATATCACAAGAATATATTATATATATATATATATATATATATATATATATATATATACACACACACACAATTGTCAAAAGAGCAAACTCAATAAAAGTTTTTTTTAAAAACTAAACTTGTAAACATGATTTAGCAAGAGTTAATCTTACCTTATATAGCAAAATTGTAATTCAACTTTATATATATTGACAGGAGGTGGCAGCCTCCTGTCCCCTCTGGTCCTTCACTGTCCAGCCACCTCTCTGTTCACCTTCATCAGACCTACTGATCCAGAACCATATAGGTTAGACTCCCTTTCCTGCACCCATTTCCCTTCCCACTGAGTTCTCTGGGCAAACCCTGCTGCCTGGAGTAGCCTGCTGTCTGCCCAGACCCCCACTGTATGGTCACCTCTCACTCTGCATCTCTACTCCCTAACCTCCTTTCTGCCCTGTCCCCAGGGGCATACCCAACTGCTTGCAGACTTGCACTTCCCTATGAGTTCCATTGTGCAGCCCAAGGTTACCCATCTGAGGCCTGCCACAGGAACATCAGTGTTAGGTCCCTCCCAATAACTGTTATATCAGTAATATCCAGGGACAACCAGATGGCTAACAGTCAGCATAAGAACACAATCAACAAAATCCAAGGCAGTATGACACCTTCAGAGCACAGCTATCCTATTAAAGCAAGCCCTGGATATCCGAACACAGCCAAAGCACAAGAAAATGACCTTAAATTCAACCTTATAAAGGTGACAGAGGCCTTTAAAGAGACAATGAATAAATCCCTTAAACAGGTACAAGAAAATACAATCAAATGGGTAGAGCACTTTAAAGAGGAAACAAAATAAATCCCCAAGAAATCAACTGAACATCCTAAAGCAGGGATTGTATCTTGTATTGATGAGGCCTTAGATTCTAGTAGCAGTTTTCTTACAAGTATAGCAGGAAAATAAAATGCACAGAGAAGAAAATATAATGATGAATATAGATGAGGAATAGGTCAATATATGATGAGTATCTTCCAGAAGCTAGCAGAGATAAGAATGAACCTGACCCTAGAATTCCTAGCACCTTCATACCAGACATGAGGTCTCCAGAACTATGGAAAATCTCTGTTGCTGTAAGAAACCAAAACTGTAGTAATCTATTAGAAATCTCCAGGAAACTAGCAAATACACAAGCAATATCATTGGGTTCTTGATGGTAGCAATAGCCACTGCCATACGTTTTGACATAGTGATGAAAGGATTTCTCGGTCCTAGGCTCAACTACTGTTAGCACTGTGGTTGAGACCTTACACGTATCAGCAAATACTTCTTATAATTTTTCCTTATCCCACAGAACTCCTGAGAGGACATCGTGAAGATCTACAATAGACACACAAATAGAATTTAGCAATATGGAGAGAAAGAAAACAATAAGAAAATTCTAAACAATGTAGAGGATGTGAGAGAATGGAGCTGATTTTGTTAGGTAGTAACTCTTGCCTCTGAGTGCAACAGTAGAGATTTTGAAAATGTTAGACAACCTTAGAATCTCTGGGAAAGAATCCATAACATTGTATTCTGCAGGCAGGAAGCTGAGTAAAAGTACACAAGCTAGTCCTACCCCAAATAAAATTATCTTTATGGGAAGATGTCCTTAAGAAGTGGGTCAGAGAAGAAGAGGCTGCATCATGAAATTTCAGCAGTGTGCAAAAGTCAAATCCGAGTACGAAGTATTCCATTCACAGGCTCAACTAAAGCCGAGTGTCTCGTCAATTCCGGTTTTAGTCTTGCAGATTTTCACATAACTAGACAATACAAGATATCCATCATGGCTAGCTGAGAAGAGAAAAACAGAAACGTTCTTCACATATTGCAGAAAATGACTCCCCTTTCTTGTCTTTTATGGATGGAGGAAAAATTTTGTTTGTTGTCATTTTCTATTTCAGTTTGAGAGCTGTATCACTGTGACTTCTCTCTGTTGGAATTTTATAAAACCTTCTCTTGTCCTATGAATTAATCAGAAATATTTAACAAGTACTTTAAGGAGAACCTCATTTACTTGAGATATATTTATTATGGGGCTATTAAATATAACTATAAACTTACGCTGGAATGAGATATAATTCAGTTCAAATTCTGGCTATCCATGAGATCAGCATGCAATCTTGGAAGCATTGCTAAGATATCTAAATCTTACCTTCTCTATAAAGTTGAAATGATTAAATATCCTGAATCAAATGAAGTAATAAGCACAAAGCAGATAAAATTGTGTGTGTGTGTATGTGTGTGTGTGTGTGTGTGTGTCACAGACAGAGAACAATTGTTACATTTTCTTTTTCCAGCACCAGCCTTGTATGTATTTAAGACACAATTCTTACTGACTTGCAATTTTGGAGACTTAGACTGACTAGCGATCCACCAGTTCCCACCTCTTCTCCTTTGAGATGACAAACACATGTTCAATTAATATTGTTCTTATCCTGCAACCAGTAAACAGAAGCCCAGTTATCCATTCTAGATGAGTGAGTGATATGTGGGGATAGTCTCTGGAGAACTCTTTAATGTAGGATCTTCTAGAAATCACCAAGACTCATGCATTGAATGTCATAACCAACTACTGAATAGAGCTTAGGTCAGAGTTAGCCAGAATGCAACCATAGTTAAAAATCAGACTCTGTTGAACACAATGCTGTGATGCAGTTCTGTGTTCACCTTTGTGGCCCAGCAAGAATTTCAAATAAATGACATAGAATTGTCTTGTGATAACAAAACACTATAAAGTCTGTAATGATCAAAAGATTAAAATGAGTTAGTGTTTATTATTCAAGGCACGCTGCAAGACAGGAAATAAAAGAACTAATCAACTTCCCATGTCACTAATGATGTCTTTGGCTGTGCAGAAATTTGAGTTGGACACAACACCTTTTGTCTATTTTTTACATCTTGTTGCCTGATCTTTTTGGGTCATATCCAGCGGTCTTTTCCCAGAGGAACATTCCCCTGCCTTTGAATACCCAGAAATTAATGGTAGTTTTTTTCGTCCTTCTTGATATATTTATTTTGTTTTACTTCTGATAGTTTTCCATGAGAAATGAAACTCACTGGAAGAACTAGTCTAGCTTATAGTTTTCTTACAGATTTTGTCTATATGTGTGTTGGGGGAGAGACACATAAGCACTTGTGCTTGCCTATGCCTGTGTGTGGCCAGAATATGGAACTTCGGAGCTTGAGTTACAGGCATTTGCAAAATCTGATCTAATTTTAAACAAATTAATCTTCTTTATCTGATAATGAATGCATGATTTAACTAGGGTTTAACTTTATGGTTTCTCTCCTGAGAAATGACTTGCACAAAGAGCAAGAAGACCTTTCTGAGGTTGTCACTAGGCTTTGACAGGAACAAATGAGCCCCTTCATAGACTTTTCTGTACTAGTCCCAACTACAGGGGTTTTAGGAGATACTTCATAGTCTATATGTTATGGAAACCCCTTAGAACAAAATCGACCTTTGACAGAAGTCAAACCATAACAAGAAAACCATTACAGGAAAAAAAAAGATGGATTAGAAGCTGAAGAGATGTCCCAGAAGTTAAGACTGCTTGCCAACTAGTCATAAAAAACAGAATTTCAAAAGTATGTGAAACACATACGATTTCTTTATAGAATACTTGCTACTTGCCAAATGTATTCCAGACAATGTTTGTACGGGGTTAATTTCCTCGATACTCGAATGTTGAATGCTGGGGCTGCTCCCTCTTCTTCTTCTTTTCCTTCTCTGTCCTCTTTCCCCCTCTCTCCCTGACTCCTTCCTGTCTTTCCTGAGTTCTACCATAACTGAGTCGTTTCTGTAAACCTATCCTGTAATGATTTTGTTTTGAAATGTAGATACACAACATCCTATTTCTAATACAGTCATTTTGAAAAATTTATTTCTTTTAATATACAAAAAGTGTATAGGGTCAGTAATCCAGTACCATATGTGTTTACTTATTTTTTCTTTGTTTATTGTTACCACACGTTTTTTGTGGTTTGGGGACTCTCCTTTCACATATATTCAAATATTCAAGTCATTTATGGTTTGTAATAACAGAATCTTGCACTCACAAGAGGTAATAAGTAGCCAGGTCCTGTGTGACCATCTGTTCCCAGATATTACATGTACATAGCGATCTAATTTACCTTTAATGAATCAGTTCTTCAGCACTGTATGTAATTTTGCTGTTGTTCGATGGGTCCATATAATGACCTCAATGAATGCATAACTGACAGAATGGACCAAGATTTCAAATGTCTACAATGCAAGCTGAAGAAGGGCAATGAAGACAGAAAAATGTTGCCTCCAAGCCATGTGTTCAGCTGCTCTTATGTCAGGTCCAGACACTTTCTATGAGCAGCTGACTTCACTTAATTGTTACATTATTATAAAATGATACATTTATTTTTAGAATTAAAAAAATAAACCCTAGAGTTTAAAAAGTTGTAATCAGTCTATAGTCATAAAAGGGAAAGTTGAGGTTTAAATACAGATGTGTTTGGCAGTGAAACAAAGCACAATGGGGAACGGAAGGTGGAAACAGAGGCCAGAGCGACACTGTAATAATGAAAGGAACCTTGACTGTGTTAACTGATCGTGGGAAGAGATAGCCATTACCCAGAGCATGGCCACCAGCGTATGCTCTGGAAAAGCCACACATTACATTTGTTCTTTGTGCAAGGCAATTGTAAGATATTAAGAAAGTTAAACCCTGGTTAAACGGTACTTTCATTATCAGACAAGGTGGCCCCCAGTTGAGTCAGGGGGCCACCCACCCATCTTCAAAATTTTTAACCCAGAATTGTTCCTGTCTAAAGGAAATGCAGAAACAAAAATGAAGAGAGACTAAAAGAGAGGCCACCCAGTGATCACCCCAACTTAGGATCCTTCTCATGCACAGGCACCAAACCCTGACACTTACTGATGCCATGTTGTGCTTGCAGACAGGAGCCGGGCATGACTGTCCTCTGAGAGGCTCTACCAACAGCTGACTGAGACAAATGTAGATACTCACAGCCAACCATGGACCGAGGTTGGGGATCCCTAGGGAAGAGTTAGGGGAAGGATTGAAGGAGCTGAAAGGGATGGCAACCCCTCAGGAAGAACAATAGTGTCAAGTGATTGGGCCCCTCAGAGCTCCTAGAGACTAAGCCAAAAGCCAAGGAGCATACATGGACCGGTTCTTGTCCCTAGGCACACATGTATCAGAGGACTGCCTTCTATGGCCTAAATGGGAGAGGATGTGCTTAATCCTGTGGAAATTTGGTGCCTCAGGGAAAGGGGATGCTGGTGGGTGTGAGTAAGTGGGTCGAGTGGTAGACAGGTTGGGGAGAAGAGGCAGAGAGAGGGGTATGAAGAACTCAAGGAGGGGTGAACAGGGAGGGAGGCAACTTTTAGAATGCAAATAAATAAACTAATTTAATTTTAAAAATTCAGGATATGTACTGAGAACTATATGGTCATGATAAACATTTTGGATAGTACCAGTCATGTGGTAAAAAATATTTTAAAACAGAGTAGAGACAGGAGGATGAGGAGAGATGAAATCAACATGTCTCTGGTAAGAGAAATTACATCTGTGGTGGCAGTGGGGCTGGAAATGGCACAAATATCAAGAGAGGGCACCACGCTGGAAAGTGTTCAGTTAGAATTGGCAGTGGGACGAATGAGATGAGCAGGAGAGATAAAGGAGTAAATGTTCCCCGAGATAGCAATCAGGGCATGATTAAGACAAGGAGAGCTCAGTTGTCTCACTTAAGAAAGCTAGTCTGCTGCACACAGAGGGGCAGGGCTGAGGCTGATGTCCCAGGTTGTGTAACTCTGTTGCTACTGAAACATCAGAGTGATAACTATGGCAGACTATGGCTTCAGCTTCTTAAAGGCTAAAATTACTCCATAGTCAGATTCTTGGAGATATCTATTTCAAGCACTTAGTAATTTTATTTGGGGAGAAAGAGAAAGGGGGGAGGGAGGGAGGCAGGGAGGGAGGCAGAGAGGGAGGGAGGGAGGGACAGGGGGAGGGAGGAACGGAGGGACGGAGGGACGGAGGCAGAGGCAGAGACACAGAAACACATACAGAAAGAGACAGACAGACAGACAGACAAACAGACAGACAGACAGACAGACAGACAGACAGAGGGAGAGAGAGAGCACAAAACCAGAGTCTGAAGATGCTTTGTAAACTGTTATCGAACTGTCTGGATTCACAGAAGATGGAAATTAGTAGGTGCCTCTGCAGAACACATCTTGAAAAGTCAACACTTCTCATGTACCAATTCCAAGAAGTTAACTTTGAAAGATGGGGGAAAAATGTCAAGGGTCAGAAAGCCCAAAGCATTTATAAACCAACGTGAAAAATCAAAAAAGCTCACTTATCCTAAATGTCATCTAGGCAGCAAACCCAAAAGGGAAAACAGGAAATTAACAAAATGCAGATAGAGGGGTTCACCAAACAGAACTCAGCTTTCCTGTCAGTCTTAATACCAGGGTCAAGGATTTAGACTCTTACATTGATAGAGATATGCCTGTGTACATTAGATTCCACAAGCATGGATCTGTCAAACATCACAAAGAAGAAAAAGATCAGGAAAGTGGCACCTGAGAGAAGACTTAAAATGGTATGACTGTGTCATCGTTTACACTGTGCATAGAGAGGAAAGAAAAATATTTTTGAAATGTCAAGTGCGCTTTTAAATATGTTTACATTCTTTGGGGGGGCAAATCAAATTACACTGACAGCTTTTAAAGGAGTGTGTGTGCGTATCTATCTATATTTAAGGTTCGTAGGTTCAAATTAAAATGGGAAAGGTAGGGATAGTGGCGAACGCCTGTAACCTCAGCATAGGCTGAGGCAGGAGGACCACCAAGAGTTCAAGCCTGCTTAGTCTATCGGGTGCAATGCTGTCCCAGGACAAAACAAATCAAATGGTTAAAAGATATGAAGAAAAACTGAGGAGTTCTGGAAAATATTTTCCCAAAGATTTCCCCTTGCCACCTACCTGATAGTAACAAGGCTTTCACGAACATGATCACTTATTTAATACAGGCCTTTAAAGATTTTTCTCCTGAAAATAACTTATACTGTCTACACCCAACAAAGGTAAGTAACCATACAAAAATGGATAGGACTTGGAACACTTCCAACAGTTTGAGTAGTATATATGTAAGACAGAAAGGTACAATGAAGGAAACAAACTATGAAAGCCCACTAGAATCTAATCAAGACACATAATGTCATGGTTTGTGTGTCTGTGTTTATGTAGATTTTTGTAGTCACTTCTTACTTTCTATATTTTCTGTGTATAAGTGGTTTGTCAGCATGTATGTCTCTGTACTCTGCGCATGTCTCATTGCCAAAGAGACCACAAGGAGACATCGGATCTCCTGGGGCTAGAGGTGTGAGTGACGAAGTAAATTCTGGGAATGGACATAGGTTCTCTGGAAGAGCAGACAGTGCCCTTCAACCCTGAGCCTTCCATCCAGTCCCTGTTGTCATCTTTCAAATCCAATACCTACTTGAAATTTTCTTCTGGAGTCTTAAGGTCAACGCTTCAATTTTCTTTTGAAATGAAAACATAACTATATCATGTTCCCCTCTCTCTTTCCTCCCTATAAACCCTCACCTCACCCCTTGCTATTTCTCTAAAGTTCATGACCTCAAACATATATAGTGCTGATACACATGTGCATGTACACGTGCACACACACACATTATATATACTTTTTATGCAATATTACTTGTGCATATATTATTTTAAAGCTGATCACTTGGCATGATTTTGCCTTGTAGGAATGTCAAAGAAGCTACACCTATGAAGTATCATCAGCATGTATGCCTAAACATGTTGTGGGCAAGAATGACAGCGATCAACATGCTGACATAGAATGGGCAGAGCTCATGAAGCCTCAATCCTAGTTCAAGAACTATGAGTGTAAAAGTAACTTTTATTCACCTGATATGATTGTCATCTTGGAGGCTTACTGCTTAATAAGCCCAACTGGTCTAGTTCTTTTTGAACTCTGGCTGGCTGGTTCAACTTAGCTGTTCTGTCTCAAACTCTCCAAGCTGAGTGATTCAATCTGGCTTCTCTCAGTTTCTCACAGAATTGTTCCACTTGACCACAAACTACTCTGGCAATTGATTCCAATCTCCTGGCTCCTTATTCTCTGTCTTCAACTACCTCTGCTGGCCTGAACTGAACTACATGAACTTACGAATGAACTCAACACCACTGCACTGCATTCATTGCAGTCCCTACTGATTGACAAAAATGACTGGCTTTCTTCACCCTACCTGCATTGCGCTTTAGTAGCTCTTCTCCTGAGAGTTGGTCATACCCTCAAATTCTGTCAAATTTTTCACTTTGTCTAACCCTCAATTACGTGCCATTGTTTGTGATTAAAGGTATATACTAAGGGCATTTCTGCATTCCAGCAAGATCACAAAAACATAGAAGGTATTTGGATGTAATCAGAGAAGCCATGTTGCTGGATTAAAATAGTAAAATCTCCCTACAGAAGAGAAATTTAAAAATAAGAGAGAGTGATAATTGGTCTTGTTTGTTTCAATCATAAGATTTCTCTGGACTCTGACTTTTAGAGGATGGAGTATTAAACACAGTTCTCCATTTCTTTGTGTGCCACAATGAACTCATCAACCCTATTTCTTTAAAAGGATTTATTTATGTAAAATAGGATCTCATAATAAATTCTTAAAAAACTACAAAACCTTCTGGCATGGTGGGCATTGTTTGGGTATATGCCCCAGAGTGCTATAGCTGGGTCTTCAGGGTAGGTCTATTTCCATTTATTTAAGAACTGCCAGATTGATTTCCAGAGTGGTTGTATCAGTTTGCAATCCTACCAGCAATGAAGGAATGTTCCTATTTCTTCACATCTTCTCTAGCATCTACTGTTGCCTGAGTTTTTTTACCTTAGCCATTCTGATTGGTGTAAGGTAGAATCTCAAGGTCATTTTAATTTGCATTCCCCTGATGACTAAGGACTTTGAACATTTCTTAAAGTGCTTCTTGGCCATTCAAGATTCCTCTGTTGTGAATTCTGTTTAGCCCTTACCCCACTTTTTAATTGGGTTATTTGGTTTTTTGGAGGTTAATTTCTTGAGTTCTTTATATATTTTAGATATTAGCCCTCTATCAGATGTGATGATTATCCCCCACTCTGCAGGTAGCTGATTTGTCCTATTGACTATGCTTTTTGCCTTACAGAAGCTTTTCAGTTGCATGATGTTCCATTTATCAATTGTTGATCTGAGAGCCTGAGCCATTGGAGTTATGTTTAGGAAATTTCTCCCTGTGCCAATGAGTTCAAGGCTCTTTCCCACTTTCTCTTCTATTCAATTCAATGTATCTGGTTTTATGTTGAGGTCCTTGATTCACTTGAACTTGAGCTTTTAGCAAGGTATTAAATATAGATCTATTTTCATTTTTCTACATCTAGACCACCAGTTAGACGAGCACCATTTATTGAAGATGCTTTCTTTTTTCTATTGTAGGTTTTTTGGTTTCTTTGTCAAATATCAAATGACCATAGGTGTGTGGATTTATTTCTGGGTCTTCAATTCTATTCCATTTATCTATCTGTCTGCCTCTGTACCAATACTATGCATTTTTTGTTTGTTTGTTTGTTTGTTTGTTTTAATCCTTGTTACTTTTAGTATGGCTTGATCAGGGATAGTGATTTCTCCAGAAGTTCTTTTATTGTTGAGAATTTTGCTTTCCTGGTTTTTTTGTTTGTTTTTCCATATGAAGTTGAGAATTGCTCTTTCCATGTCTGTGAAGAACTGTGTTGAAAAGATGCCCACCATACCAGATGCTACAACATGTAATAAGGACACATGCTCCACTATGTTCATAGCAGCTATATTTTTAATAGCCAGAAACTGGATCAACTCAGATGTCCCACAACCAAAGAATGGATACAGAAAATGTGGTACATTGACACAATGGAATACTAATCAGCTATTAAGAATAATGACATCATAAGTTTTGCAGAAAATGGATGGAACTAGAAAATGTCATCATGAGAGAAGTAATTCAGACCCAAAAGGATATACATGTTATATACTCACTAGTAAGGGGATAATAGCCAAAAAGTATAGAATACCTAAGATACAACCTATAGAACTTAAGAACATTCAATAACAAGCAGAAAAGCCAAGTGAGGATACTTCAATCCCACTTAGTAGGGGGAAGAAAATAATCATGGGATGCAAAAGGGAGAATAAGAGGATCAGGATCAGGTATGGGGTGGGGACAGGAGAGAAGCCCAGAGAACAAGCAGAATGAATGGAAATATGCAGCTTCAGAAGGTGGGAGGTGGGGAGACCCTCTACAAAGTACCAGAGACTTGGGAGGTGAGGGTATCTTAGGACTCAGTTGGAGTGACCTTAGATAAAATGCTCATCTGTGAGGAGAGGGAACTTGAAGAGTCCACTGCCAGTAGATAGACATGGCCTCAAGAAGAAGGATGGTGTTTGTCTTAGTCAGGGTTTCTATTCCTGCACAAAACATCATGACCAAGAAGCAAGCTGGGGTATGAAGGGTTTATTCAGCTTACATTTCCACACTGCTGTTCATCAGCAAAGAACATCAGGACTGGAACTCAAGCAGGTCAGAAAGCAGGAGCTGATGCAGAGGCCATGGAGGGATGTTTCTTACTGGCTTGCTTCCCCTGGTTTGCTCAACTTGCTTTCTAATAGAACCCAAGACTACCAGCCCAGGGATAGCACCACCTACAAGGGTCCTCCTCACTTGATCACTAATTGAGAAAATGCCCCACAACTGGATTTCATGGAGGCACTTCCACAACTGAAGCTCCTTTCTCTTTGGTAACTCCAGCCTGTGTCAAGTTGACATAAAACCAGCCAGTACAATTGACCCCTTGTCAACTTGACACACAAACACATCACTATTAAGCCTCAAACCTTTAGTTCTTATTCAGCCCCAAGATCTAAATAACTTTAAAGTCCCACAGTCTTTACATATTAAAAGTTCAATACCTTTAAAATGTCCAATATCTTTTAAAATTCAAAGTATCTTAACTTTGGGCTCCACTAAAATATTTTCTTCCTTCAAGAGGGAAAAATATCAGGGCACAGTCACAATCAAAAGCAAAAATTAAACTCCAACTGCCCAATGTCTGGGATCCAACTCACAATCTTCTGGGCTCCTCCAAGGGTTTGTGTCACTTCTCCAGCCCTGTCCTTTGTAGCACACAGCTTGTCTTCTAGGCTCCAGCTGCCTGTACTCCACTGCTGCTGCTGTTCTTGGTGCTCATCTTATGGTACTGGCATCTCCAAAACACTGCATGACCTCTTCAGTCCTGGGTCATCAATTGTAACTGAGGCTGCACCTTCACTAATGGCCTTCCATGGCCTCTCATAGTGCCAAGCCTCGGCCACTCTTCATGATCCTTTCATGCCTTCAAAACCAGTACCACCGGGGTGACTCTTACACATTACCAAGTCCTGCTGCAGCAAAACCTTGACTGTCTCTGGAACACAGCCTCTGTGCTCTCAGAAAACACTTTCCAGAAGATGTCACCTCAATGATGCTGGTCTCTTCTTAATCACAGCTAATTTCTTAGCTCCANCTAATCAGCATCAATAGTCCCAGTAATGCAAAGTTTTCACTTTAGTAGTTCTGGTATCTTATTAATCACAGCTGATTCTTCAGCTCCAGCTAACCAGAACAACAGAATCTTCACAATCAAAATAGCAATGGCCCTGATAATAATCTTTCCACTGAAATTTCACGAACTATGCCTCCATTTTCTGCACTGTTCTCAACATTATCTTATACAACATTCTATACAACATTCCAAAGAGCTCTTAACACCGAATGGATCTTCTGGCCCAAAGTTTCAAAGTCCTTCCACAGACCTCCCCAAAACATGGTCAGGTTGTCACAGGAGTACCCCACTTCTGGTACCAATTTG
Source organism: Mus pahari (assembly GCF_900095145.1). Taxonomy (NCBI): domain Eukaryota; kingdom Metazoa; phylum Chordata; class Mammalia; order Rodentia; family Muridae; genus Mus; species Mus pahari. Next base: position 52,652,138 of record NC_034600.1, on the reverse strand, counting down.
TCTTAGTCTTGTCTATTCCTGCACAAACATCCTGCACAAACAAGAAGCAAGTTGGGGAGGAAAGGGTTTATTCGGCTTACACTTTCCACACTGCTGTTCATCACCAAAGAAAGTCAGGACTAGAACTCAAGCAGGACAGGAAGCAGGAGCTGATTCAGAGACCATGGAGGGATGTTTCTTACTGCCTTGCTTCCTCTGGCTTGCTCAACTTGCTTTCTTATAGAACCCAAGACTACAAGCCCGGGGATGGCACCACCTACAAGGGTCCTCCTCACTTGATCACTAATTAAAAAAATGTCCCACAGATGAATCTCATGGAGGCACTTCCACAACTGAAGCTCCTTTTTCTGTGATAACTCCAGCCTGTGTCAAGTTGACACACAGAACCAGCCAGTACAGTATTACCAACCCACAGTCCAAATTTCTAATCCAGAAGTGTTCCTGTCTAAAAGAAATACAGAGACAAAAATGAAGAAGAGACTGAGGGAAAGGTGGTCCAGTGACCAGTCCAACTGAAAATCCACCTCATGAGGAGACAGCAAGGGCTGACACTAGAACTGATGCTGTGGTGTGCTTACAGACAGGAGCTTAACATGGCTGTTCTTTGAGAGGCCCAACCAGCAGCTGACTGAGACAGATATAGATACTTACACCCAACCATTGAACTGAAGTCAGGGACCACTATTGTTGAATTAGAGGAAAGATGGAAGAAGTGGAAGAGGAGGGTGACCCCATAGGAAGACCAGCAGTCTCAACTAACTTGGACCCCTGGGAGCTCCCAGACACTGAGTCCCTAGCCAGATAGCATATAGAAGCTGGTCTGAGGTCCCTGATACAAATATAGCAGAGGACTGCCTGGTCTGACTTCAGTGGGAGAAGTTGTACCTAAGCTTGAGGCCCCAGGGAGGCGAGGCCTGGTGGTGGTGTTAGCATCCCCTTGGAGATAGGGGAAGGAGGAATGGGATGAGGAAATGTAGGGGGGGATGCTTGAAGCAGGACAAATGCTGGATTGTAAATAAAAAAAAATTACAAAACAGTATGACTTTAATACTCAAAGGCAGCTTTATAGCCACATTGTTTTGTTGTTGTTGAACTTTTTGTTTTTTTTCTTCTTCTTCTTCTTCTTCTTCTTCTTCTTCTTCTTCTTCTTCTTCTTCTTCTTCTTCTTCTTCTTCTTCTTCTTCTTCTTCTTCCTCTTCTTTTTCTTTTTTTTTTTTTGCTGTTAAGCAGTCTTGCCCAAACCTTCAATTTATCTTGGTAATCTCTAAGCAACTTATTTTCAATTCCGTACCAATAATCTACCACCTCAACAATTTCCACAAAGATAACCCTTTTCAAACGTGAACTCAAGACTAGGGAAATTCCAAATCAAAACCAAAGCTCTTTCTGCTTTTTCAAGTATAATTTTGTGTGAGTACATGTTGCCACCCTAAACTTTATATATACTAAATGAATAATTAAATCCAAGTACTTTGAATTAATATACCTGCAAAACTGCTCATTTCTATCCTTTCTTTCAATCATCCAGTGTACTGAATTTTAAAGTATGTTAAAGTTGTTTAGGTCTGGTTTTCATTTTAAGACAATATTTTGACTCCTTGAATGGTTCTGTGGGCCTGCATAAGTAGGACACCCTTTTTATTATGGAGCAATCACAAATCGCTCTTGTGGTTTAACTGAGCAGCAGTGAGCTCACTAAAGCATCTCTAAAGTTGCTTCTGCATTTTCAAAGTTCTGACTTCATGTCCCTAACCATCCCTGCTAAAGATACCAGCATGAATTACAAGTGGGAAGAGAATCATTCATGACTGCCAACTCAAATTGGAATGAATATCCTATTGTCCTTTCTCAACAACTTGAACACGTACTTTTGGTAGAAAAAGTAATGGAAACGCTTGACAGTTTCTTCTGTTTTGCTTTTTAACCACTTTGTGTTAGTTTTGAGATTACAATATTATTACATTTGCCCTTCCCATTCTTCCTTTCCAATTTCTGCTCTCCTTGAAATTTATGACCTCCTTTTACCCCAATTGTTATTGTGTGGAAGCTTTTGATTTGAAATTTTGGTTACAGGAGGGTCCTTTTCTGAGCATTAAAAACATGGCAACTAAGCAGAAGATCTCTACAGCTCCTCCAGGGTATCTCTCTCAAGTTCTCCTGTCTCCTCTCTAACTACTCTTTACCAAATGCTTCTGGTTTTAGATACTGTTGTGAATGAACATTTTCCACAGAAGTAAGATCTTAACATTTCGCCAAGCCTATCCTTAACTACCCTACATTGTTTCCAAAATTGGACAGTGATGTTACTCTAAGGTTTCCTGTATCTAAAATCAGTTCAGGAAGGAGAGTAAAGCTACATGATCAATAAAGGAGGAAATTTCCATGGGTAAAGGAAGACTGTCTGACTTTCAGTTGTTTCCATCACAGCTTCTGGGTCAACCAGAGGCATTATCATTAATGGTAATCATATTAATACTGATACAGTGCTGTCTGCCTCTAATTTGCTCACAAGATAACTGCACATATAGACCTCTCCCCCAATTTATTGTTCATTAATATCACGTCAATTGCATGAAATATGTCATGGGTGATGTATTCGTGGCATGGGCATTAGCAGATGTTCCAAATTAGGAAATTTTATTTTTAGAGAATCAGACAAGCAGATCCCCGTCCCTTAGAAAATTCATCAGAATGTAAGGGAAGTCTTATTTATCACACCAGTGCAGACCGGAGCCTGGGCGAACGGGAGCAAAGATCATGTAATTTTAAATGATATTGAAGATGCTGGCTTAACATACACATCACTTTGGGAAGTAGCAAAAAGTGATAGAAATGAGAAGCCAAGACTGATTTTTGTAATCATTTCATTTGGAAACTGCAGTTTACGGATACAAAATAATCAGGGATTTTTAGCAGCTTTATGTTAAATCCATTCTTTTAAAATGTATGAACCAAATGCTTCTAGAAATATCAACCCTAATTGTTTAGTTCCTGATCATAGATTTACCGATTTTGTTAAAATAACGAGGGAGAATAATTTGTAATCATAAAGCAAAACCTTTGGTTAGCCATGTGGGTGTGAGTTGAACCTTTATAAGCACAGTATCCTAGCCTTCCCCTTATTGTATGCAACCATGGAGAAATGACAGCTCTCTCTCTCTCTCTCTCTCTCTCTCTCTCTCTCTCTCTCTCTCTCTCTCTCTCCTGATCTACCGACCTTACATAAAGTATTATTTTACCCCTCCCTTTTAGAAAACTCATTTTCTGCCCTCCACCTACATATTGCCTTAAGGAAGTATTATTCTAGCCTTGAGAACATGATATTAAATCTAGGAATACTTCCCATTCAGTGGTGAAGAATTAAGAACTGCCTTCCACTGCAAAAGTTCTTTTCTTTTAATTTTGGTAAGCTTCACTGCATAAATAGTGGAAAAATTTTTCACCCAATGTTAACTTACCATTTACCATATGAATTAAACATGACCTGCTACTCTTGGGCTCACTGAACCTTGTAGTGAAACCCAAATTACTACATGACATTCACTGAGTTTTTCCCATATTCCAGGGCTATGGCTTCCAGCAGTTTTCCCTTGTTTAAGGTTTCCTATTCAGTTAATCATGTCTGCAGAGAAGAAAAATAGTAGCCAGTATCACAGTGAAAAAGTCTATCCATTGAAGTCACTTGAATTTTGGATCAGCCTGAGGAATGCAGACTATATAGTCACACTAGAAAAATTATACATAGCATATGTGAACATGTAAGTGTATGTATATGCACAGGTATATATGATATAACTATACAAATATGTGTGTATTTATATGTGATATATATTATTGTATAATTATATATACATATATACTGATACTATATATATATTATATGTTATAATTGTATATATATATAGTTCGTATATGACCTTGATGAATTGTGTAATTATATATTATTATATTTTGTATTTTTATTTATATATTTCATATATAATCAGTATATATAATTAGGCAGCATTCATCAAATGATGAATACAATATCCATCTGTGTCTACATGTATGAGTATAGATATAATCAATTATAACTTACAAGGAGTAAACCTACAAATTTATTTTATAATTGATTAATTGTGTACAAATGAGAGTTATTTTTTGTTATTAGTATGACTTTTAACATAATTTCGTAAAATGCCATTTTATGGTGAGTATTTTCAAAGTATTTCAAGTGAAGTTTACAAAAACAATTCAGTTTTTAATGTAGGAAAAATGAGACACTCTACAAATTTACATGGGAAAACCACATCAACTTGAGTGATTTATGAAGATGATTTCTTTCTACTTCCTGTCAATGGAGGTCATGAGTTTTAACAATTTTGTTGAAAATATTTTTCTCACAAAACATGATGAAAGCAATGTTCCTAAAGAAATGAACTTGCCCACCCAGCTTTACAACTTCTAGTGGTGCTTATTGGTGGTAATCATGGGTAAATATTTTGAAAAGGGAATTAATATCTGAATACTTCAAGCAACTCTGCATATCAAATGTTAAGATTTCAGCAGTGTCTGTACAAAGTCTTGTTCCTGTGTCTTATGGAACATCTTTGATGTGGAACCCTCAGCCACAAGTGCATAAAGGGAAACTACCAACGAGAATGTAGAAATCTCTAGCACAAACTGCTGTCAATTGTAACCTATAGTTAACTGAAATTCTTTGCTTTTAATAGTTATTAAAGATTGTTTTGGGTTTTTTTGTTTTGTTTTTTTGTTTGTAAAGAGCAGAATGTAGGCTGGAAAGACAGAGACGGGCATGTTCCTATGTTTTATGGAGTTAGGAACTCCGGTTCTTCTAGAGTTTTGAGTGCTCATTTTTATTGCTCCAGTGGAAATAGTACAGGAAAGGCACACAGACATCCACATTGAACCTTTGAGAGCAAATCCATCACACCTGTGCAAAGAGAAACCAATAGTGACGGTTTAGCAGGATATACACTAACCTACCCTGTAGTCTGAGACACAGAGCCTCGTATTTTCAAAAATACACATACTATCAAATAGTACATGTGCAAACAGTATCTTCAACACTGACACAGTGAGATCTGAAAGCAACAGTTCTCACACAGAGTATGGGGGGTCTCCCCTCTACTAATAACACTCAGGGTAGAAAAAAATCTTCCAACAAAAAATAAAATGTCAAAGGAAGATGGATAGATACTGTGAAATAAAAAAAAAATTATCTTTTCTAGGCTTAGATTTTGAACCTAAAGTACACTCATAATATACTTAGTAATTGTTTATTACTTTATACTCTCTAGAATATACTGACATTCACCTAGTGAATAATTGTGTGTCGCTCTGAAATTTTATTATACCTTCCTAAATATATTTTTATCACATAAGCCAAAAAATGATCATTACTGAATCCTGGAATATCCAACAGAAGGTTAGATAGTTAAATCTATTGAAAAAAACTATATGGTAATCAAGCCTCCCTCCAGATCAAGACAATTCATTTAGTAACTATTCAATAAACATTATTTAGCATTTTGCTATACAGTCTAATGAAATGTCAGGTGAAACATGTGCGTTAGACATTATCTGGCTGCTGCAGACAGTTTCTGCTGAAATGGAGATACCTGGGATTAAAAGATCATCTACTCATTCTTATTTCCAAGGCGTTCTATCTGTATTGAAGAACTCACTCCAGTAATGCTCAGAGTGTGAGAAGTGAAATGGTGCATGCAAATACACACACACACACACACACACACACACACACACACACACACAAAGAGAGAGAGAGAGAGACAGAGACAGAGACAGGCAGACAGAGAGACTGAGGAAAGACAGAGAGACAGAGAAACAGAAGGACAGAGGGATAGAGGGACAGAGAGAGAGAGAGAGAGACAGAGACAGAGACAGAGACAGAGACAGAGAAAGAGAGAAGAGGAGATTAAAACCTTTAAAACTAGCATGCTTAGCACTGACTGAAAATATATATTTTTTAAAAATAAAAGCTACATTACGTCTTTACTTAGAATATGGCAAGCATAGCAAGAAGTAAAGATGCACTAGTGGATATTTTTCTTAGGATGAGGCATTAAGTTATATTATATTGCAATATATTACTATTTGTTTGCATTAAAGGAATTTATTGTGTTGACATTTTTTCCTTTTTTATTTTTTATTTTTTTTAGAATTTTTTTTAGATATTTTCTTTATTTACATTTCAAATGCTATCCCGAAAGTTCCCTATATCCTCCCCCTGTCCCTTCTCCCCTACCCACCCACTCCCACTTCTTGGCCCTGGCATTCCCCTATGCAGGGTCATATAAAGTTTGCAAGACCAAGGGGCCTTTCTTCCCAATGATGGCCGATTAGGCCATCTTCTTCTACATACGCAGCTAGAGACATGAGCTCAGGGGGTACTGGTTCCACCTACAGGGTTGCAGCCCCCTACAACTCCTTGGGTACTTTCTCTAGCTCCTCCATTGGAGGCCCTGTGTTCCATCCAATAGCTGATTGTGAGCATCCACTTCTGTGTTTGCCAGGCACTGGCATAGCCTCAAAAGAGGGCGCTATATCAGGGTCCCTTCAGCAGAATCTTGCTGGCATGTGCAATAGTATCTGGGTTTGGTGGCTGATGATGGGATGGATCCCCGGATGGGGTAGTCTCTGGATAGTTCATCCTTTCATCTTAGCTCTAAATATTGTCTCTCTACCTATATCCTTTCATGAGTATTTTGTTCCATAATCTAAGGAGGAAAGAAATATCCACACAATGGTCATCTTTCTTGGTTTTCTTCTGTTTTGCATAATGTATCTTGGGTATTCTAAGTTTCTGGGCTAATATCCGTTCATAAATGAGTGCATATCTAGTGACTTCTTTCGTGATTGGGTTACCTCACTCAGGATGATATCCTCCAGATACATCCATTTGCCCAAGAATTTCATAAATTCATNGTTTTTAATAGCTGAGTAGTACTCCATTGTGTAAATGTACCACAGTTTCTGTATCCATTCCTCTATTGAGGGACATCTGGGTTCTTTCCAGCTTCTGGCTATTATAAATAAGGCTGCTATGAACATAGTGGAGCATGTGTCCTTATTACCAGTTGGAAGATCTTCTGGGTGTATGCCCAGAAGAGGTATTGCTGGGTCCTCTGGTAGTACTATGTACCAATTTTCTGAGGAACCGCCAGACTGATTTCCAGAGTGGTTGTACAAGCTTGCAATCCCACCAGCAATGGAAGAGTGTTCCTCTTTCTCCACAACCTCGCCAGCATCTGCTGTCACCTGAGCTTTTGATCTTAGCCATTGTGACATGTGCTGACATTTTTTAAAATATTCACAATATCAGTCATGTGATGTTTCCTCTTGTATAGTCCAGGTTACTTAACAACAATGTGCTATCATTGGCTGAGTTATACGCATGGCCCAATTTTTTTTCATAATTTCTGATAGGATCTGACCATATTTCTATGTTCCTAACTTATAACTCAAGTTAGTGTGACAGTGGAATTATACATAGCTTCCAAACACCTTTGCCCTGAGAGCCCAGTGCCGTAGAGGACTGGTGCAAAGCTAAGCTGTGTGCTCTGTCATCTAGGTGAATGTCATTGTAGCTGCCGTGAGCAGGTCAATGACTCCTTATCATAAAATATTTACTATTTGATCTTTAAAAATAAACATTTTCAAATTCTGACATAGGCTAGAGACTTAAATATTCTTAGCCAAATGTGGGGGTTGGGGACCAAAGCTATGGAAGGAATCTGGAGTCACATTGATGTTTAGTTTAGACTCATGTACCATCCCTTCTGCACTGTTATGTATAAATGGAGCTGAAGGCGGAAACTGTATCTTGGGTCTCTCATTTTGCTGCTGGCTTCCTGCACGGTTGCTGTTTTTCATTCGTAGATCTTCCCAGAGCAGCAGGAGAGAGAAGCTTCTAGATCTTGGCACAGGTCACTGTAGCGTGGAAGGGGCAGGACCCTTGCAGACCTGGTCCTGAGTGAGCAGTCATAGCTCTGTTTCTCCCAGGCCCAGGCAGGGCAGCAGGGGAAAGCACCCCAGGGGCTCCTATCAATAGGAACTAGTTATTGTATCACTTATACTTTCTTTCTGCTCTCTAATTGTCTTCTCTTCTATTTCTCTGGCTCTTTTATGTAGCTGGCCTTGACCAGTAAGTCATTCTTCAGTGGCAGGGTCCTCTGTGGGATGTGGCCAGTGGAATGAAAAGATAAAGAAGACAGAAAGCTGGTATCTGAAGGTCTTGCATAAGCTCTGTCTTTATGTCGAGCAAGCCCCTTAAAGAAATGCGGCATCCTATATACTACTTCCAGGGGAGAAATTGGACAGTCTTCAGAAACTATCATTCAATGAGACAAAGTCAGAGATGAGCTAGTCAAGCGATGTTACCCAAGAGGAACACAAGGGGTCTCAAGAGCATTGCAGACTGAGCACACAGTGACCCTGGGACTGATGAGTATAGCCCTGTAAAATGAGAGATTAGGTACTCTAAATCTGAAGACCAGCTCCCCCACAGGCCCTGGCCCTAGACCATAAGCAGCTCTGTTGAGCACGTGACTTGTCGTAAAGAAGAAACTGGGTTCCTTCTTCACACATCCTTACCTCAAGGAAAAGCGCCTAAGGCCCTAGCCCCAGGCTGTTATCGGCTCAGCTAGCTTGTTCCTGGTTGTATGGAGGTGCTATGTTCCTTCTCTGAATATGCTGGCCTCAGGGAAAGTCTCCAATCCAGTCAGTCCTCAGCAGTACCAACGTCTCTATATTAAGTCTCTCAGCCTTTTTAACCAGTTATTTTTTTTTAATACATGTAACTATGCCCTAAATCATAATCTCTCTAGGTCTCCTAAATATATATTGCTGTCATACATTTGAAAACAAAACACCACGACTCAAGCTTCTAGGTGGGACGATGAAGAGCGAGAGAATGAATAAGAATACATAAGGGCTGAAGTGGTACTGTCTCGGTGATCTCCGAAGCATAACATACAGAGTATTCTGTTCTTCCCTTTGGTGGATTGGAACCTTGCCAGATGCTACCGTTAGAGGTTGAATCATCGTGATCTTCCAGGTCTAAACTCCTTGGACGATGTCTAATTCATAATGACAGAGTCTTGACTTTGCATATCTCTGGGATATTAAATGCTAACAATTTCTGCTCATTTCTGATACAGATGCCATGTCATTTTCTGACTCTTCACTGATTTTTTTTTTTCTTTAGGTTGAAGAAGTCTCAAAGATATCAGTTTCCAACTAAATTCCCCAGTGATTGATATGGTGTTTTCTAATCTCAATATCCTGCCTTATTTTCATCTAAGAACCAAAACAGAATATTAATATTTCCACCAGTCAGTGCTTGTGGTCGCATTACTCATTTACTAATGGGTTTACTATAAGTACTTGCATTTTTGTTTCCAGGAAATCCTGTGTTTCTATCTTCAGAGATGAATGTTTTTAACATGTGTTAAAAAGACACTACTTTCTACACAGTGGAGTGTGTAGGGGTGACCTGAACTAGTGCCAGTGTAACTAGTTCCAATATTAATCCATTCCTACATATGAACAAAATGATTCCACAGAAACCTAAAACAACCATCTAACTGCAATATCTAGGGAACCTTGACACCTTAATCGTTTAGAACCAGCTACCAAGAGAAGCATACTGAAATTAAAGCAACACTGCTTTCCTCCAAGTAAGCTTAAGACAATTTAGCTCTTTCCCCCTTTGTCATGGATTTAATGGTTCTTATTTTTTTATTTAACATACAAAGTAGGAGACTGGGGCTTGATAGCCTACTCATCATTTTCCAGTATATGTGGCTTCTGCTTACACATTATCTTTTCCCTGACATCAACCACTGACCAAGTTTCCAGGTCTCTTCACGTGGAGCATCTCTATTTTGACTTACTGGCATGGCACCTGACTATATATGGTAAGCATGATGTGTGTCTACCAGGTCTCAGCAGCCTCAAAGGCAGTCAGGATTATGTTGACCTCTGCCACTTCCATCAGATGGTGATGTACTTTTATTGCTTTCCTGGGTGTTTTCCGTGTGGATTAGATTCTTCATCACCATCAACCAATTCTCCCTTTCAGCTTCTTGAGAGCATATAGAATAATTAAATTTACACCACAAGGAATTTTAACTTGGAACTTGGAGAATCTCAATATGTGCCCTTTCAACATGAATAAGATAACAGTGATAAGTAGGGTGCTTTGAGATGATTTAGGAAGGAACTGGATGAGAACCAATCAGCTAGTATGGCTCTAAACCTAGAACACAGTTCGTGTACGTGAACCTAGGCAATTCGTCATCAGCTCCTTCATGCACTGTATCTGTTTCTTTGATCTTTACAGTTTCTTAGTCTTTGGTCTGTATTCTTTTTGCTGGTGTTTTTAAGTTTTTATTATACTTTTTTAATTTTGCATGTGTGTGAGAGAGAGGGGGAAGGAGGACAGACAGAGGGAGAAAGAAAAATGCTCTGTGAGTGTGTGTGTGTGTGTGTGTGTGTGTGTGTGTGCGTGCGCGCGCGCGCGCGTGTTTGTATGACTAGGTCAGAGGACAACTGAAAGATTTGTTCCTTCCTTCCACCCTGTGGGATGTGAGGATCAAAATCAGGCTGTCAAATATAGCAGCAACCCTCTGGGCCATTTTACACTCCTCTTCTCTCTTTTCCTTAAATAAGACAAACCCTTGCTATGGATCCCATGTTCACCTGGAATTAACTTTGTAGCTCAAACATGTCTTTAGCTAATCATTCTCTTACTTTAGCATGCATTGGCTAGGGTTACATATGCGTGCTACAATTTCCTGCCGTGTCACTTTCCATCCTCACAGGAGGCTCTTGTTTTGCTGTTTTGTTCAGTTTACAGAAGATTGGCAAAAACATGACCTTTCTCATTTCCTCTCTGTCTTGGCCATCTACCTCTCATAGTTTTCTCTATCTCCTACCAGGCAAACTCATTAAACTCTGCCATTTTGTTTGTTTGTGGTTTTTTTTTTTAGTCACTTATATTTTAGTCTGAAAACAAGAATTTCCTCTTGACTGTCCCATACTCATTTTTAAAACCGAAATCTCTGGTCTTTTATAAAACTTGAACATTGATAGAAAGGTTTCTTTAAATTTTAATATATCTACTACGATACTTGCTTCTGAAATGTAAGCTAATTTTGTCACAGGCAGGTTTATGGCATACCAAGGCCAGTGCTGTCCAACTCACAGTTATACATTTAAATTTTCCAAGATTTACATTAAGTCCATGAAGTTTTGAATTTATTTTAGATATACATCATATTTCAGTTCAACAGAGTTCTAGACTGAAGTCACTACTCCAGGGACCCTCTAATAATATGTTCATCCTTGACTTTTTCTGAGATACCCATTTAAGCCTGGAGAAATGACCAGTGACGATGTCTGATGGACTTGTAAACTAAGTTGTGGCCAAAGCAATCAGGTCATATTTCTGGTCCAGTGAAATGGCATCCTAGAATGGAATTTCAAGTTTTGAGATAATCACTGTAAGGAATAGTCCAGGTGGCTTTATGACTCTTAACTGGTAGGGTGAGATTTTCACCAGAAAACTCAAAGAAAGTTTTCTGTTATTTGCTCGGTCATCTTTTGTGGAAGCCTTTGCACCAGACTTACCTTTCTCCATTTTTTTAAAATTTTGTCTCTGGACTTTTTGGGCATAGAGCCAATACCATGTCTACCAGAACTGAAGTCACTGGGTCCCACATATATCCTGTACTCATGCCTTTATATCTCGGTGTTGACATCTAACTTCCAGGAGAAGTGAAGTGAAAATAAATAGTGACATGCTTCATGCTATTTAGTTCATCTTCTCTTGACACCTCCATCAAAGATTAGAGGTGAAGAGGATGGTAGAACAGAGGAAGGGAGGGAACATGTGTTTGACTGATTCTGCTAATCAAATATTCTAAGTTCTTTTGTTAGGCTTGGGTCAGAGACTCTGTATTAAAGCCCAAGATGCAACAAGTTTGTCTTCTGCAGTCCTCTTTGATTATTCCATTTGTTATTTTTAGTGTCATGCTTACCTGTCTAAGTGTACAAAATGCACACCTATGAAGAAAGTTCTAAAGAGAAGGAAAAGTATGCATGACTACTTCGTATGCAATCTCATTACACATCTGTAGTGCTGGTTTCTCTTTCTAGGCTGATTATAGTCTTCTTCCAAGATGAATCTTATATAAGGAACTTACAGGCTTCAGTCCCACATCTGATATATTCCGGGTAGAAACAAGAATCTAGGGCTTGAGATTAGATGAATATTGTTAAATAACTGTTATTGGTTCTGAGGACTAAAGTTTTGAGAGGGTAAGCAAACTTAAGTCAGAGAAGTCTAAGGGAGTGAAATTCAAGACGTGGCCCTTGTTATAGATGAATATTGACGACTCGGGGAAAATAGAATTTAAGAAGCAAAGATGGACCAACAACACCACAAAGAAGAAGGTAATAAATGTCAATAGAGACAGGCTACTGGAAATAACTGTGGGACAGTAGAATTTCAAGTGGTAGACATAACACAGTCATGCTGGCACTGTACCCAGTTAATTAAGGTGGCAAAAGTGGTTCATTGTGGGGCATTAAGAAGAAGATGGCCTAATCGGTCATCACTGGGAAGAGAGGCCCCTTGGTCTTGCAAACTTTATATGACCCAGCACAAGGGAACGCCTGGGCCAAGTAGTGGGAGTGGGTGGGTAGGGGAGCAGGGGTTGGAGGGGTATAGGGAACTTTCGGGATAGCATTTGAAATGTAAATAAAGAAAATAATAATAAAAAAATTAAAAAAAAAAAGAGTTACTCAGTTGCTTTACATTATCTCTGTTTAACCAAATACAGTTTTAACCGAAACAAATTGCATTAATGATTTTGCCAACATGTTTATTGTTGTTAATAAACTCTCAATTATGAAACTATTGTTTCTTGAATAAAACACTGTCATAAATATTTCCAACATTTTATGAGAGTTTTCATGACACAAAAAAAAAGACTGAAAAATTAATGCTTTAAGGGGAAAGGGACTGGTCTTATTGCTTACGTGTAAGACAACTCTTAGAACCCTGACATGTTTTCCAAGACAACAAAATCTCTCTTGTTTTCTGGAAGACAACCAGACACACTTAGAGTCGGTTAGCATGGTTAGTCATGAGGAAGCCAAATAACATCCCGGCAGATTAATTAAAATATTTACTGCCAGTCTCCCATTGCAATTAGTTCGTAGACAGTACACTTCAGGTTTTCAGGGGGAAAGTAACTAACACAACTGAGAGCATAAAGTTAAACACAGTTTTTAAAATAAATGTTTTTTTGGGGGGGGACAAAAGGGTAGCATGGCTTTCATACACTTGACAGGAGAGACATAAGCTTTTTGTTTTACTATGACTCTAACATAAAAAAAAATATGTCACATTTTCAGAAAAATATTATTTGCTTTTCTACTTTGTTCATCAAAATAATTCCACATCCACCTTTTTGAAGAAAGATATTATAAGGGGCTCTTTAAATCTCTGGTTATTATTGGTGGGTCACAAAGCAAAGTGAGCAGACCTGAACTTGCAAGAGAGATTTGTGGGGTTGGCACACAGGAGTAGAATGGTAGGAAATTAAAGTGGTCAGTATCCAAAACATACACATACGAAATTGTAAAAAGAAAAAATTCAATTAAATATTTAAAAATTATGAATCAAATACCCCTCCCCCTTTTTTGCAAACCATATCTCAGGTTCAAGAGTGCCTTTATGAAAAGCTACTAGTGCAAACTCTAGCAGTAAACATTACCTGATCACGAGAAGTTGAGAAAATTATGGATGAAGAAATACTGGTTTATAGATGAATGATGAATTCTTTTCCTATAGTGGTACCTAATTCTTAACCTTGTAGGTGGTAGATTTTCTATGAAGCAAATTAATCAACAATTATTAGTAAGATATCTTTTGAGGTGATGAGGTTAGACACAGCTCTTGCTTGCTTTTTCTCATCTGTTCACAAAAGTGAATATATAGGTTTTAAGTACATACAAATATGTACAATGTTTGTCAGTGACATAAACAATGCTTGTTTCCTTCCACTATAAAATGTACATATTAAAGCATTACCCTCAGGTTATGGTGTTGACAGGTAAAGTCTTCAGAAAGTGGAAGAACATGAGGATGTGACCCACATGGAATGGTTTAGTGTCCTTATGACAAAAGGCCACAGGGAATTCGGTTTAACTTTTCACCATAGGGGAGAGAAAATAGACTTCAGGGATTGCTAAACCCCTAGAAGACACATGAACTGTGAATACCTGATCTTCAACTTTCCAGCATGCAAAACTTACAGAAATACATCTGGTTGCTTGTAAGATATATATATTGTATATAATACATATATATAATAATGTATATAATACATATATATAATAATGTATATAATACATAATAATGTATATAATAATGTAATATATATATATATATATATATATATATATATATATATATATATATAAAATGGGAGCATGAAGAGACTGAATAAGACCTCTAGAATATTATTTCAGTTGAGATTTCAGTTGAGATATAAAATCTATATTTTATATCTCTTAATTTTCATTCTGCATTTACAAAGAGCATTCATGTGAGCTTGTGGGTTCCCATTCCTGACTAAGGATTTATGCATAGGTAATGGCAGATGGGGAAGGGAGAGACTTTTCTTGAGTGATGTAGCCATGGATTGTAAACAAAGTCTCACCAATGATCCAAACACAGTTCTAGTTAAAAACTCATTGAACCTGTGTGTGTGTGTGTGTGTGTGTGTGTGTGTGTGTGTGTGTGTGTGTGAGAGAGAGAACAAGATTATAGGTAGGATATAGGGAGTGTTATATAGAAGAAAAGATAAAGGGGAGAGAATTGAGTATGAAGTATTTTATGTGTATGTATTGAGATGTCATAATGAAATTCATTATCATGCATATCTAATACATTAACATTTTAAATGCTAATTATTTTGTGACTTGGTACAATATTATCGGTTCTAATACCTTTTTGGAAGAATTTTAGAATTTTGTTATTATCTGATAACAGTCATAATTTGAATTCCACTTTTTACTATTTGGCTATTAAAAAAAATAATTGTCCTAGCCTGGCATTAGTGGCACATACCTTTGAAGGTACTCAGGAGGCAGACATAGATGGATCTCTGTGAGTTTGCAGCCGCCTAGTCTACAAAGTGAGTGCCAAGTTATCCAGGGCTACACAGAGAAGCCCTGCTTTCTTTTCTTTTCTTTTCTTTTTTTTTTTTCTTTTTCTTTTTGACTTTATTGGATATTTTCTTTATTTACATTTCAAATCTTATCCCCTTTCCTCGTTTCCACTCCAAAACCCCCCTCCGCATATGCCATCTTCCCCACCCCCTGCTCCCCAACCCACACACTTCTGCTTCCTGGCCCATGGCATTCCCCTGTACTGGGGCATATGATCTTCACAAGACCAAGGGGGCCTCTCCTCCCATTGAAGGCCAACTAGGCCATCCTCTGCTACATATGCAGCTAGAGACAGAAGCTCTGGAGGGTACTGGTTAGTTCATATTGTTGTTCCACCTATAGGGTTGCAGACCCTTTCAGCTCCTTGGGTACTTTCTCTAGCTCCTCCATTGGGGGAGCTGTGTTCCATCCAATAGCTGACTGTGAACATCCACTTCTGTATTTGCCAGGCCATAGATGCTTCCTCTCTCTCTCTCTCTCTCTCTCTCTCTCTCTCTCTCTCTCTCTCTCTCTCTCTCGGTTTATTCTGAGACAAGGTTTCTCTGTGTAGCCCTGGCTATCGTTGAACTCATTGAGATCTACTTGCCTCTGCCTTCTGAGTGCTGGAATTAAAGGCATGCGACGCCACTGCCCAGCCTTAAAAATAATTTGAAAGTTATCAATTAACTAACACCAAAGGCAAAAACTACACCTACGCAAAAATATTAGACTAAGAAATATCATTTAAGCCGGGTGTGGTGGCGCACACCTTTAATCCCAGCACTCGGGAGGCAGAGGCAGGTGGATTTCTGAGTTCGAGGCCAGCCTGGTCTACGGAGTGAGTTCCAGGACAGTCAGGGCTAAACAGAGAAACCCTGTCTCGAGAAAAAAAAAAAANTGTGTGTGTGTGTGATGTGTGTGTGTGTGATGTGTGTATGTGTGTTTAACAGTTCGTTTAGTTCTTTTGTAAAGTATTGTAAAGCAGTTGGGAATGTACTGGGTATGAAACTTTTCTTTGATGGAAGATTTTTAATTATTACTTCAACCTCTTTAAACAACTTGGTCTCTCTACTTTCCCTAAGTCTTCTTGCCATAATATTGTTAGAATGCCAAAGGATTTCTTCATTTTTCTGGAAGTTTCTACTTACTGGGGTAAAAGTTTTTGGTGGTTTCCTCTGAGTCTTTGCATTTCTTTGATAGAAGTTGAAATATCTTCATGTACCATAACTACATTTTGTAATTTTACTCTACTTATGCTGCTTATTTGGCTGAGAGTTTGCCCATTTTGATTTCCTTTTTCAAAAGACAACTTTTATTTAAGTGAGATCACTGTGATTTTTATTTTACCTTGGATTATGTTTATTTCCGCTCTGATTTTTTTATTTTGTTTTTCATTTTACTAATTCGGGGTTTGGCCCATCTTGCTTTTTATGTCCTTGAGGTACATTATTATGTTGTTTATTGGAAACACCTGTGGTTTGGATGCATAAAGTCCTGTCCTTTGTGTGGTGCAGGGGATCTAATGGGGGGGGGGGCGTCAGACATGTTGGATAAGTGCTCTAATCTGTGACACAACGCCAGCTTTAAGCTCCCCTTCGTGTTATTTGTCGTAGGTGATGGGCTCTGAGTTGTGGTATTTGCATTTGTTTTAAGACCGTTTTAATCTCTACTGGGCTAATTTCTGCTTCCTAGAATTGGAAAATATTAATTTTATAATGAAAATGAGTAATAGTATTTCACATGACTAGCATTTTATTTTAAAGTCACTGTTTTCAAATATTACCGTAGACCACAAGTAAATCAATCTGCTGATTTTGAGTGTCATAAACACATGAGATAGTACAACGGGTAATAGAAAAAGCAGCTCCTATGAACATCTCATCTAGGTAAAGGTTTGATGACCAGTTCTGTGACATTGCAGGGTAAATTCCTAGGGACTTATTTTCTACCTTCTGCAGTTGCCTTTAGTTTTGGAATAATGTTTCTTCATGCCTGTGTATGTGGTTAGTAGCCACTAACCAAGTGTGAGTTAGAATTTTTTAAAAGATTAATCTGCTCTAGTCATATCTACAATGTGAAAAGTGAACATTGTTTCTGTGAACTCCTTTGCCCAACAGCAATTTTTATTAATCTGAATGTTCAACTGGACTATGACTGGTATATAAATAGGGAATGAACTGAGGAACCTTCTAGTAGTGACTGACTTTCTAAAATACAAGTGTCTTTCTGGTGGTTAACATTTTAATTTTTGATACTTAAAAAATAAAGGTATTTTTACTTTAAACTTACTGCTGAACACGTTGGTTACTGCACAATTAAATGTGGCACGGGCCCTAGACCCCTTTCTCATATTTCCCCGCAGATTCCAAACTGCAGAAAACATCTAGAATTAAAGAGAATGTGGGCAACTAAATATAGCAGACAATAGGATTTATGAGCCCTAAAGCCTTTCTAGAAAGGAAAATCTTTGTATTAGCGGTTAAATTTTCACAACACTGAAAGTAACTAATGATCCTTCTGTGATGTTTTACCAATGTGAAGCGAAACCTCAGTCCACTGTAGTTCACCATAATTAGGTATTCTTCCATAACCCTTTATTTATTAGTCACGTGTTTAAGCAATTACCAGGTACTGTCTTCCCATGGATTCCACGTTTGTACACTTAACAAACTTGGATCAAGTTCAGAATATTCCAAAAGCCAAGCTTAAGTTTTCAGTGCACCAACCAGGAGTCAAAATACCCTCAGATGCCACAGTGCATGGGAGTATCATGGTGCCACAGCATCCATTGCTTCACAAATCCTTAGTCTCATATGAACACCCATCATTTCAACATCACTCCTCATCTTATATACTATGTTGTTAACCCATCACAGGTGTATCTTCTGTACTAAACTCAAAAGGACTATTTTCCCTTCATCATTATCCATTCACAAATAGAGTCTAGTCCCTATTTACATACTGTCTGAACTGTGGTACTATAAATATACTTTAGATGATGTAGTATATACAAGTTTGCATGTAGCCTATAGACAAATAATGTTTCATAAGTGGTACTTGAACATCTGCTGAATGGTAGCTGTGAGAGTCCTAAAGGCAATCTTTAATAGGCAGTGTAGACTAGCAAGGCTTCTTTATACTCATTCCTATATGGAGTATATCTGGAAACATGATCTTTCCTTACCAGAATCTTCATGGTCCTTCTGTGAAGACCAAATCCCCTTCCGTTCCCATTCCCCTTCCCTTTTCTTCTAACTCATTCTTATCCTTCAGTTTAAGCATTTGCTGGGAGTAAAGAATTCAAATGTTCATGTATAAACTCATTTAATTCACATAATCACTCTCTGTTCATAGTAGCTAGAGAATTTTGCCTGGGTTTTACAATAGCCCATTAGGGCAGGATATTAATTCAAAACATCTCTTCAATGTTTCAGGTTCTAATAGTGGTATGTGCAGAGATACTGTATTGACATATTTTCAATGCTCCTGCTTCTAATAGTTATGTACACAGACACTGCTTTGAGCCTTTCAAGTGTGAACCATCTATACTCTTTTATGTTACGTTTTTATATTGTAAACACCATAAGACAGACAGACATTATAGTACACCAAGACAGAAAAACCTGTCAAGGAGTTTCAGATCCTCTGTTCCTTAGAATTACAATATCTTAGACCTTCAGCCTAAAGATCATGTGGCCTTTCAGAAAAGCCCAGGGCATCACTGACATGCTGCCTGGTTAGGAGTCCGGGGGTCAGAGGCGATGAGTAGAGGCCAGGATATGAGGGTGATTATATGATCGTCTGTGCACCTCCAAAGGAGACTGAGAATGCAATTCACCTCTTATGCCACAAGGGAAGAAGACTTTGTCCTGCTTAGGAAATTTCTCCTGGGCTCAGAGTGCTTCATAAGAAAACAGTCTCAGAGATTCGCCTGAGGTTAAGCCCTCAGGAAACTGAAGAGGGAAATTCCCAGTCCTTGCCCAGAAAAAAAAAAAAAAAATCCAACGGCCTTTGAGAAAAGGGAATATCTTCTAAGTAAATGAAGCTGAGGAAACATGGATGAGAGGAAAATTTGCATACATTATTAATCATCTCTCTCTATGACCGCCTTTGACTTGGAACCAGGGCCAAGTGTTAATGCTGATCTTTTTGCACAGGCTCTTTCCCGACTTTCCCAAAGCAGGCTGTAACATCATATTGTACAGAGGTGGTTTAAAACAGAATAGCGAAAAGGAAGGCCAGGTGATATGTTATAGAACCCAAAGATATGGAAATGCTTCATCAGCATCTGCTGTTCAGGAAAGTCTCTGGATGAGGAACATTCATGTTAGCAACAGAGTGTAGGAAAACTGAGAGGGGTGATCGGGCTAAGAGATGCTGCTGTAGACCCTTGAGCTATGTTTCTCCTGTTGGATGGCTTGTCCAGCATTGATGTGACAACACTTGCCTTGTCTTGCTGGATTTTCTTTTGTCATGTTTGGTTGTTGTCTCTTGGAGTCTGTTCTTCCCTGAAGGGAGATGGAGAAGGAGTGGATCTAGAGAGAAAGTACGTGGTGGGGAGCTGGGATGAGTGAAGGGGGGAATCTGTGCTCAGGATGTATTGTGTGAAAGGAGAATCAATTTTAAACAAAAAAGAAAAATAGAAAAAAAAAGCATTAGAAAAAGTAGTAGTCTACCTTGGTTATAAATTTCCAGGAACTTTACCAAAAAAGAAAAGACAAAAAGATATAGAAATAAAAACCATGAACTAATGGCCATGCTGAACTCCAGAAAAGATCAATGAAGTTAGGGAGGTAAATATGGAGAAGGGAAGATGGAAGGGACGATTTGGATCAATATTCCAGTAGGGCAGCATCAAATGACTAGCAATTAATGGGTCAGGGAAATTAACGGCAGGTCAGGGAAAGAGAGAACATATATAGATTTACCCAGGTCTCTGGCCAAAGGAGTTGCAACAATTGGTAATGTCTTCGCAAGAGACAGCAAAATTCCTCTTATGTTGGAGGACAAGAATATCATTGAATTATTATCTCTCAGACATGTGCTTGTGGGGATATGTAATGAGCAGTGACAGAAAGAGACAACGGTCAAGCTAATAGCAGGGGTGTCTTGTTTTCAACCAACTCTGTATTGAAAAGAGTTGAAAAATATATCTGTACCAAATATGGATTTTTCACTGCATAACTTCTCACAATAACACAGGATAGCAATTACTTACAAATGGCTTTCACTATTGAATACAATATGTAGTAGAGATGTGATTTAAGCCACATGGAAAGGTGTGCAGAATTTATGAGATATTACATCATTTCATGGAATGGATTTGGGCATGCAGATAGTGTGCTAAACTTGGAGTGGGACTGGAACCAACTCTTGGAAGATCCTCATGGTATACTTTATGATATAAAAAAACCATGTGACAGTAGTGAATCAAGAAGGATCAATGTACAGGTGCTATGTGATGGTGTCTGTATAAGGAAGCAGGCAGATAGAGGTAATCAGGCTTAGTACTGACCAATTTGAATAATTTGGAATATGATTTGTCTGGTACTTGGCCCTGCACTGGTTAAGAAAATTGGATATTGACCCTGAATGTGAAAATCTGATTAAGAGACTGAGTGTGTAGTTTGGTTGCTACATTTTTAGGTGAGTTGTTTACTGTGACTACAGATTAGCCATTCTTGAGTTTTGAGTTCCAGTTCTCTTAGAGTCAGTGAGGTCCCAAGATGCCCAAGCACCAGAAAATGGAAGTCAGGGTCAATAACCTAGCAAATGAGATATTTGGATAAACACACCATAATGAATTGATTAATAAAACATAATTGATTATAAAAACTCTTAATTTTTAAAAGTTAATAATATTTTGTTTTGTTTTTATTTTTGTTTTGTTTTATTTTCTGAGAGGGTTTTTCAATGTAGTCCTGGATGTTCCAAGAACTCATTCTGTAGATTAGGTCTGGAACTCAGAAACCCACCTGCCTCTCTCTCCCAAGGGCTGGAAAGAACATTTTAAATGATAATCTATAATTGCACACATGTATGAGGTTAAATTTGATACTCTGATAATTTTATGCAAAATAGAATCCCTCTGTTTGAAGGGAATGACATTTTCTTCAATGCTGTAAACACTAAGTTTCTCTTGTTTTGGTAAATGGTCTGCCACCCACACTCAGGCAAGAAATTTGAAATAAGCTCAGTGGGTCACACGCAAAAAAAAAAAAAAAAAAAAAAAGGAAAGCAGGGTAGCAGAAGGGACGTCTTGCTGGAAAGAAGAATGAATTGAAGCAGAAGAGGGGGGTGAGTGGATGAAAGGATGAAATTAAAAAGAGCTAAAACTCATTCTATAAATATACGAAACTGCCAAACAATTGAATTTTTTTTTTTTAAGTATTTATCTATTCCACATTCGGCCCAAGAACGTTTTCCCCAAGTATTTCTCATCCACAGTTTGTTGAAACCATAGATGCAGAACTCAGAGGCATTAAGGGTTGAATGTATAATTAGATTTTTTTCCTATAATAATACAATTCAGGGTTGAAAACCCTAGTTAATAAGCAAGCCTGGCCTGCTGCTTTGTGTTTGTGCATAAAGTCCAATCACAACAGAGATCCATCTGTATAACCACTGGCTCCAGCCCTACAGTGATGGAGATGACCGGCAGCAACAGATACAAGACAGCCTGGACGACCAAAGCACAGAGAAGGCTCACCACCCGCTATGGGCTGCATTGTCATTTATATTGAAGCATACATTTTTTTTCCAATTCCATAGTGATGCATTACCCACATGTGCTGTAATTTGAAAAAGCAAGCACTGATTCTTAGACCATGCTACAATACTGTTCACTCTCAAAATTACAAATTTCAAATGTTTGCAGACTAAAGAGATGTCTAAAGCCTGCATCTTAAATAGTAGAATCATATGAGTATTGCTTATAAATAACTGTAAATAGGAAGCAAAGTATTAGCTGTGTATAATGCAAATTCAAAGAGTACCAAATGGTAGCACCTGAGTATTATGAAATGAGGACACTGTTAGTACTCACAAGAGCACTGGAGTGCCCACATCCCCTTGTAGCAGAAGAGCCTCTGCACTAGCTTGTTGCCTACCTCGTTTACTACTGAGTCATTCTACCCAGACGACATAAGTACAGACACGGAAAACAGTCCATCCTGCGATGAATATGGCACACCATAACAATTTACACTGGAAAAAAAAATCAAACCACAGACGTTTCTCTCACACACATCTCATGGTTGATGATATTCCTTAGCTTCATGAATTCCTATAAAAATCACAGAGCAGTTCATTGTTCTGAAACCAGTAGCAGGAGTATATCACAGTAAAGACAAGGAAAGAACTTCCAGGAAGGCCTGCCTGTATTTGCTGAGCAAGAAAGGGGTTGTCAAGGTTATTGATTGAAAAGCAATGTGTGAGAGATTTTAAATATTTTAAACTGTTATTCAATTCCCTTGCACTAACATTGTGACTTCATTTTCAGTCAGTGAGTTAACTGGCTTTATTGAAGAATGGGTCATGGGCTAGAGAGAATGCTCAGAGGCTAAGAGCACTGAATCCTCTTCCAGAGGACCCAGACTCAATTCCCAGCACCCAAGTGGCAGCCCACAACTGTCTGTAACTCCAAGATCTGACACCCTCACACAGACATTCATGAAGGCAAAACGCCAATGCACATAAAAATAAATTATACTTTAAAAAAAAGTGTCACAATATAATTAAACGTGTGCCTTGTAAAATCTCCCCCTCCCCAGATATTTTGTAAATTATTTTTTTTATTTTTTGAGATTATAATATAACTACATCATCCCCCCTTTTCCATTTCTCCCTCTGAAACATACCATATATTTCTCCTTATTCTCTATTAATCTGTGACTTCATTTATCATTTCTAGTTATTACACCTGCATGCACACACACACACACACATATATATATATATATATATATATATATATATATATATATACACACATATATGTGTGTGTTCCTAAATAAATAAATAAAACCCACTCAGTGTATATTACTTGTACATGTGTTTTCTTTATCAAATAAATGCAAAGATGAGTAAGCACTATATGTGCTTGTTAAATAACTCTAATAACAATGATTAGATAAATCAAAATAAAAGAGCAAGAACAGGGTTTACTTTCCTTCCTCTGTTTTTCCTTGTTTTCTCTTATCTTTCTTCTATCATCATTATTTAGGAGATGAGATAAACTTGGGGAAGGGATGATTCTAGAAAATGAGCCCCTGGTTTACACTGTCAGACATACTTCCCTAGTCCAACACATGCTGCGCTCCAAACTGACGCAGGAAACAGGACCCGAGAGGAGAGCTGAGGCTGGAATGTTCACAAATAATTATAAACAAAGGCATGGTTTACTTCGTCTTTAAAGCTTTGGTAGTTAATCATGTCCAGTATTAAAGTCCTTGCAAGCACCCAGCCAATGTGGTACCTGTCTCATTCCCCAGTGCACCGTGAGCTCCCCCTCACACACGTCTCACAGCTCAAGGGTTCGACTCCCTTGTGTGCTCTATTCCACCAGTTTGAAAGATGGCACAGCCGAAATGGACCTGTCAATAGATTACTATCCCAGCTTCCAGTGGTATGCTAGCATTCCACAGAAATATATACGGGGTTTAATAAATCAGTTGGTCGAGTCATGTTATTATTTTGGGGTGTGGGGAAGAAGTCATCTATAGAAACACACTAAACGCATAACAGTTGAGAGCCTACTTTCTCCCCACTTTGCAGAACATACTTTCTGGTGTCCAGAGTAGAGCCTTATTCTTGGGGGTAATTTAGAGTCACTGGAGCGTTATACTGAACCTGCTGCAAGCACTGTTTGTTACTTGAGGAAAGAAACAAAAGAGAATCCATGTTCTATCATTCTTCTGGTTTCGCTTTATTGCTTCTATTGTTTTTTTTCTTTTCCTGGTTGTTGTTTATTAGTTCTGAGAATCACTAAACAGCTCAGGCTGGCTTCAAACCATGACAATCCCCCTGCTTTGTCCTTCCAAATGCTGGGATTACATGGCTCACCACTTGCTACTGTATTCTTTTCATCTGATGTATTTACTAAATGTGTACTCTTATGCTTTAGAAAACATTTTCACTCATTGAAAAATAACCCAAAGACTACAGGGGTGAATAGCTAAAATAGTACAGATCATACAGCTTCTCCTTCCCACCACTGCCTGGGTCTCCAGTGCTCCCCTCCTTCCCACCACTGCCTGGGTCTCCAGTGCTCCCCTCCTTCCCACCACTGCCTGGGT
>NC_034600.1:52567607-52627336 GCF_900095145.1 Mus pahari | reverse complement strand
AAAAAAAAAAAAAAAAAAAAAAGAAAGATGTAAGGCTATGAGTATTTTGATAATTTGTTATTATCCTATTTTGTTTATTATTTTTCCCTCTGGTTCTGGGTTTATTTTCCTTTGGCATTTTGTTGCCACATAGTTCTGGTAGACCTTAAACTTCACTACATAGCCTAGCATGGACTCAAACTTCTGACTCTCCTGTTTCCACCTTACAAAAGACTCAGCTTTCAGATGTGTGCTATCAAACCCAGCTTCTACTCTTAGGAATGGAACCCAGAGCTTTGTGAAAGCTAAGTGAGCAACCAGAGCTACATTGTAAACCATTGCATTTCTTACAATTGTTTGCTTAACCATATACTATAAAGTGTATTGACAGAACTACCTCATATAATTAAATTATTATTTGTGTTTATGAGTGTGTGTACTCATTTGTAAGCCCTAGCCTATGTATGGAGGTCAGAAAACAACTTTCTAAAAGTGGTTTCTTCTTTCCCTTCCACCAGGTTTCTAGGGATCAGGCTCAGGTGTCCATGCTTGTGGAGCAAGCACCTTTATCCACTGATCCTTCTAGGAGGCCCCACCTGACATTCTTGAACAGCAATTCAATATTCCCTTTGGTCTCTAAAGTGATCTATTTAACCAGTTCTTTCTGAAGTATATTTTACAGTGTTGCTAACTCCACAATTCTGCATTTGCACAGCCGTTAACTGCTTCCTGAACACAAGCTGGCATGGGTCTCCTAGCAACAGCGAGACAATATTTACTATCTTCCAGACATTGTTACACGTGCTTTCTGCACTTGGTTCTCATAACAAGTGCTTGAATTCAGGATTACTTCTATCTCCTTTTATTTAAGACACCCAGGGTAGAGTGTGTGTATGTGAAGGGTTTTTTTGTTGAGCTACTAAACGGTAGAGTCAACTTTTAAACTTACACTATCTAGCTCCAAAACACAAAGGCAACCACTACATTGAATGTAAAGTTTCTTTGGCAGTGCATGCTTTTTGACCACTTGGTTCCTGGCTGTTGGTTCTTAGGAAGCTGGTGGAGCCATTGGGACCTGATGGGTGATACAGGCTTCCATGTGAGCCCCTTGAAATGTATTCCCTCTTTCCTTCCAAGGAGCTATCTGCTTCCTGATCTGCTATGAGGAGGGCAAAGCTTGCTACCCACTCTAGCTGTCTAGTTTGTAGCTTTCTCTGACCTTGTGAATCTGAATTCACCCACTCACATGTTTTAGCCATTGTAAAAAACAGTCCTCATTTTTGTATCCTGACAACATAAATGGACCAGTGATTGTTTTTTGGTTTTGGTTTTGGTTTTTCCCTTTCCTGTATCGATGTTCTCAAAGAATATCAAGAACATAGTTGCTGAGAAAAAGTCTGATAGTTCTGACTGTTTGCAGTGAGATTTGAATTTGATGTGTGATTCAAAATTTTCCAATGTTCAATATTTATACAGAAGAGCCAGAGTCCATTAGCCAAGACTGAAGCAAAAGTCAGACTGAAGTCTTCACACAGTGAGAGGAAGAGAACATGTAAAAATTCTGAGAAGCGAATAATTGAGAACTAAAAACCAGTCTGTGTGAGGAAACATTCACGATGAAGAGATTTATTTTCTTATTGAATTCAGACTGTAAAAATTTAAAGATTCGTAATTACGAAGCTGTGATTCCTAAACAAACCACAAATCAATTTACCACGTGAGATGAGAGAAGTTATTGAACATCTCTAAGCCTATGAACCCCAATCTGAACTCTAGTTTTCTGCTTTCTAGATGTCTTGTAAACATTAGCTGAACTGACATATTTGCAAGGGATTCATAAACTGTAAGTATAAAGCAAGCATTTAAGACACTCTTACCGTCAATGGACTGCAGTTTCCCAACTGGAACTTTATGTGCAGAAACACTTCTTACTGGGTTGATTCTCCACTATCCTTGGCTTTCTACTCCAAACAGATGACACACTACAGCTGAGTCATAAATATCCACCAAAGGGAAAATGCACTTAATTCCATTTGTTCTTTAATTGTTCTCAACCAGCTGTTCATACCACAAGGTCTGATAGCGGCTCTTCCAGCTTTCATAACCCGGTCTTTGAATTACTGGAACGTGTCTCTTATCGTTGAATCTTTTCCAGTTCTTTCATACCCTTGCAATTTATTTTTTTCAACTATGTGTCATTAAATAATTATGTAGCAAGAGAGAGGCGGATCTGCATGAGCTATGAAGCAATAGAATGCAATATAATTGGTGATAAGTGTGACCTCTCCAGAATTGTTTAGCCATTGCATGTCAATGACTACAGAAAAACAGCAGTGACAAATCAGCATGGAGCTAATCTGCTCTTTAGAAATCAACACATAAGCAATGTTTGTTTCCAACATATTGAGCTTATGGAATACTGCATACATTCTCAGAAGTCAGCAGACATGACCTGCAGACCATATGAGAAAAAGTACAATCAGTAAAGAAAGTTTCAAAGATCCAGGAGGGGAAAGTCAAATTGTTCATCTCATGTCAAAGTCTACGATTTGAGCCACGAGGACTGCCATAAAATAGGCTGAGATATTTGATTTAATGTAAGAAATGGTGCTGTAGAGACAGATTTTCTTTAAAAGGCCAATTTTCCTTTTTCAGTTTACTTAATTGTTCTCTAAAAATTATTCTGCCTCGTTGTCATGACAACAAAATGAACTAATAGAGATTTGCTCTACACTGTCCATGATCTTTTGTGTAAGTGGGTGAACATCTGAGTATGATTTCTTTTTGGTATGAAGTATAAGGGTTTTACTTGGCACAAAAGCTCACATTCAACGTTTACCAACTTATAAAACTTCTGCTCAATTACTCTAGATAATTTCTTTGTTGACTGATAATATGTTGCCTACCAGGCAACTGTCGAAATCCACTGTGTTCTTGAACCTGAATGCCTTTCATTAGACTTTAAGTTAGTTGACTCACTTTTATTGAAGATGGGTCAGAAATGTCCAGAGATTCTTGGGGGCTTGTCATAAAATGGGGTGTAATACTCACGTAAGTGTTTGCCATTGTTATACTGGCAGAACTTATTCAATATTTCCTCACTCCAGGTTGCCATTGTTCAGAACAAATTATAAAGCACTGCAGAACTCATTGTTTCACGAAATTTTTAAAAGAAAATTGTCCAAGCCTTTTCCAAGGTAGCCTGGCAGTTCATTCTGAGACAAGTCTTTCATTTCCTTTGGGTACAGCCCAAACGTGGAACCACCTGGTCTGAGTTTGTGGGGATTTTATGGTTTGTTTGTTCGTTTGTTTTGGGAACATAAAATTTACATTCCTAGTAGCCCTGTGTACATACTAATACTTGTGATAGTTTGATTTCTTAGCAGAATCCCTAAATCTAAATGATATGATGTCATACCAGGTTGTGGCGTTTATTCATCGTCCTTGGTGACTAGTTATTGTGGTCACCTTTTATATTCCCACTGGCTGTTAGTAGGAACTGGAGCAACACTTACACAGTCTCCGAGATCACCTTTGCACATGTTGCCTTTTCTTCCCTTTCCTTTTCTTATTTCTCCTTCAGTCAACATACGTACTTGTGTTACTGAGCTTTACATCCCTTGTACACTTGACTATCACCTGCCTAGTAACAGACTTCCTATTCCATTCTCTGGGTGCCTTTCATCACACTGCTTGCTTTGCTTTAAAGAACTACACAGTCCTCCTCATTTATTTTCGTCTGCCACCTTTGCTTGTCATATTTTATTCAAAACTCAGTTGTCAAGATCTATATGAAGGGCACTTGCACCTTTACATTTTCCTAGGGGTTTCATAGCTTCAGGTTTTACATTTCAATAATTATATTTTGACTTGACTTTGTAGGATGTATAGGTTCACTGTGTTCTTGTTGGTAGCTAGGTTTTCCAAAGCTACTTATTGAACAGAATGCTCTTTGCCCATTGTTTATATTTTGGTAACTTTGTCAATGATAATTAAAAGTAAACCCATATGTGCCTGCTTTTATTTCTGGGTTGTCAAGTCTGCTCCATTGAATCTATGTATCTATTATAAACTCAATATAGTTTATTCTTTGATATTTGTCACACTGGTACATGATTAAATATGACTCTACCTACCTTTCATTTCAAAACTCCTCAACTTCTCTTGTAACTCCCCCAACATATCACCCTCCTAACTTCATGTCTTCTTCTTATTTAAAGAGAACCCTCTAAGATTAATTGGTGTTATACATGTGCGCACAGGTGTGGGACCATCCATTGGGGATATGTAGGTTCCTATGAGAAACAGTCATAAATGATATCAACCATTTCTGGATCTTCTGCAAACTACAATATGTGTCTATTTTTCTGGCAATACGGAACTGTTTATTAGAGATTTGCAATATTAATTGAAGCCAGAAAATAAAATGTATTAAGCTTTGTTCTACTTGCTTTGGATTTTTTTTACTAAATCTGAGTCTTTTGCATTTCTCTGTGAATTTTACAACTATTTTTTTGAATTTCTGTGGTTTACATTAATTGATAGGGATTAGAGCAGACCTGTACACCTTTTTGAGTAACATGCATTTTTTTTCAATTCCGTGCTTCTCTCTCCAAATTGTGATCAAGAGATAAATTAATATTCATTTGTAGTTTGAATTTCTTTCATTGTTTTATATTTTCAGTGTAGAAATCTTTTGTCACATCAATTAAACTACATCTAAATATTATTATCCTTGTAATGCTGTTTATAAAGGACTTTCTTAAATTCATTTGACATAGTTTGCTATAGTGTGCAGAAATGCCACTAATTTTCATACATTTAACTTGTATTCTGTAAATGCACTGGATTAAATATGTGAGCTAGAATTAATTGTGTGAGCTATTGATTGTTTTCTAAATATTTTACATGCTTTTCTTTTCACTTTCCAGTTGCTTTTGTTGGGACTTCTACTTGAACAGAAGCAATGAAGACGTAAGTGTCTTTCCCCCTTGATCTTAATGAAAATTCTAGAACCTTTCTTTGTCCATTTGACTCCATGCTGGTTATGAGATTGCTATGTGTAGCTTTTAGTAAATTAAGGGAAATTTTTCTATATCTAATTTGGGGGGTGCTTACTTCTAAAACTATTTTACTTTATCCAAGTGCTTCTTCTCCATCCATTGAGACAATCATTTAAGATTAATTTTTGTTCTGTAATCATGGGAAACTAGGTTTATCAGTTGCTGTATGCTGAACCGTTCTTACATTTCCTGGATAAATCCCATCACGTGGTGGTATATGATCCTTCCACGACGTTGTCAAATTTGGATTTCTTACATTGTATTTAGGATTTCTGTATTTAGAGTCAATAGGAAAGCAGTTGTAATTTTCTTGGAGTATGTGGAACTGGCTTTGATATCAAGGTAACAGTAGTCTCATGAAAGGTATTTGAAAGTATTTCTTCATCTTCAGTAGTTGGACATAGTTGGAAAACTGTTGGTACTGTTACATCTATCAATGATTCATAGAATCCAATGGGGCCATCTGGACTTTAGATTTCTTTGTTTAGAGATTTTGATGATGGACGCATCTGATCTGCTCAGATTTCTGTCTTCTTTGTGCCCTGTCTCAGTGCTTCAAGGAAATGAATGAATTTCCTCTGCATTCAGTTTGTCAGCACACAGTTCTTCACAAATGACTTTTAAGATGCTTCGCCTCTCCCTGGCATCATTAAAACATCATCTCTTACAGTTGGACTTCAGTTGTTGGAACCTTACCCCCTTCTTTCTTGATAGGTCTACTTCTAGGTTTGTCATTCTGGTTAATCAAGGGAAAATCCAAATCAAACATTTAAATTTCAAATTATTTTTCAGTAGCATATATCTGTACTTCTTGACCAATCATTGTCTGTCTCCACCTGCTAACTTCATGGTTGTTTATTCATTTGTTTCTTATAGATCCCTTGGAGGTAAAATTAGCTTCAGGTCATTGCTTTGTCTTAATGTTGATGTTTATTCCCTATGTGTTCTTCTCTTACAATTGTTCATGTCACATCCCTTAGGTTTAGGTAAATTGTGCCTCCACTTCTATTGATTTATTATCTTTATAGTTCTCAGGGTTAAAAATAACTATGGATGCAGGAGAACTGTTCAAATAGACAGTTCCCACAAAATAAATTAAAATTTTAACTTAAAATTTTAAAATGGGGGTTGGGGATTTAGCTCACTGGTAGAGCACTTGCCTAGCAAGTGCAAGACCCTGGGTTCGGACCTCAGCTCTGACCAAAAAAAAAAAAAAAAAAAAAGAAATGAAAAAGAAAAAAATTTAAATGAAAATAAAATAAAAAGAGCTTGGAACAGAGATATACTTCACTGGCGGGACACTGCTTACTCAGGATGCAATTGGCCTTTACACAAAAACCACAATGCCAGGTACTGTATTCAGTCCTATGAGTAGAGAAGTATCCTGCCAGGCAGTGGTGGTGCACACCTTTAATCCTAGCACTTGGGAGGCAGAGGCAGACAGATTTCTGTGTTCAAGGCCAGCCTGGTCTACAGAATGAGTTCCAGGACATCCAGGGCTACACAGAGAAACTCTGTCTCAAAAAACGAGAGGGGGTGGAGGGAGAGGGAGAGGGAGCCCAAAATACAGTTCACTCTCATTGTTGTTCATTACTCAGAAGAACTAGATGGCAAGTCCTTATTTCTGAGAATGCCACACACATCAGTTACAGGACACACAGAAATCAAGTTGAAGCAGAGTGGAAAACCAATCACCCTGCTGCGTAGCACTCATCATACCAGAAACTGCTGTGTAGGCTCAGAGAAGACTCATGAGTGCTCTCATCATACTGTAGAACATGAAGACAGTACTCACCCCGCAGTCATGATATGCCCACGGGTGCAATAATAATGCGAGTGTTTTAGACATAACTGACACTGTGATTGGTTTGGAAACACACTCTTCACATGGGAATCCATACGTGCTAACTATAGCACTGAGCAAAAGCCTAAGATTGGATAAGTCAGGGACCAAGTTGGGGGGAGGAGTGTCATGCTTTCTGCCATTTTCCCTAACTGAGTCCATTGTGAAATCTCCTTACAAATATTTATGTTTATACTAATGGACTAGTGCCATTTTCAGACTGTGGCAGATAGGTTTCTTTTTTGCAGAGACTGATACATGGTCAAAATACTGAGAGGAAATGACCATAGAGTGCTCAGCCCTAAACAGGACAGCTATATAACCCACCTTAACAGCTTAAACAGCTCCAATGGACAGTGATTAGAGTTGCTCTAAGAGTCAGTGGCTGAGAAGGAGATCCATGAAGTGCAATCATCCAGACATAATATGGCTGCTAAAATCATGAGGACATAGCAGCTGTGGATATATGCACAAGATTGTCTAGTATCTGTTGGCTATTACCTTCATTCTAACTGAGGTTTAACTACAGTGTCTCCAGATTGATTTGATGCATGGAATATCTATCGTGAAAATAATGTTACAAAATCACCACTTTTCCTGTATTGCTACTTCTCCTTTGTATGTGTTATTAGTTAGTTAATGTACTTTTTGGGTTTCCCAGTGATGATTACATATACTTCTGTCAAGTACCACACACTATCATGAGCTTAATGACAACTTTAATAGAGATGATTTATCAATTTAGTAATAATCAAAATTCTTCAACCTTTATAAATATCATCTTTTTGTTTCTTATTTTTTTAAAAAAAATGATTCCCGGGGGGCTGGAGAGATGGCTCAGCGGTTAAGAGCACTGACTGCTCTTCCAAAGATCCTGAGTTCAAATCCCAGCAACCACATGGTGGCTCACAACCATCCGTAACAAGATCTGATGCCCTCTTCTGGAGTATATGAAGACAGCTACAGTGTACTTATACATAATAAATAAATAAATCTTTAAAAAAATGATTCCCTAATCATGACATTTCCATTAAACTTGTGATCTGTCTTTTATTTTTAAACCCTTTATCCAGTAAGAATTGACAGGTAATTTTTTATTTTTCAATAATCATATTCTTTACTGATGAAGGCACACATGCCCTTAATTGTGATCCTTTCACATACCTTTTTTTTTTCTAATCCATTAAATTATTACACTTTGGGGAGTTCTCACATGTTTGAGTTTATTGCTTTATTTACATTATCTTCATAATTAGGTGCCATGACTAAAAAAAAAAAAAAATATGTTCACAGAACTAGAATGAGTTTTGAAGACAAATCAATGTGAAGTTCACCGCTATTATCTTCAGCCTTAAATAACCTACTTCATGATTCTTTCTCTATTTTTTTATGTCTTGAGGCTCCTAGGAAGTTACTGAACTCTATGAATATTTACATAAAACGTGATACTATTAAAGATAAATATTAAAGAAAATGATCCACTGTAACAAAATAATTTTCAAAGTGTTAACATTGTGATATAATAATTTATGTGCTTTTTGATAGCCACATTAAGTAACAATGTATAAGAACCATCATAGGAAAAGAACCAAAATAGGCAGATAATTTCAAACCTATACAATATATTTAAAATAACTTCACATTACAATAAGATAAAATTCTTTTTGAAAAAGACATTTGTATTGATATGACTAGTTCTATTATTGTTGATGGTTTTATATAACTGAGTGTGGCCACAGGTGTAGAACAATACACCTTGCTTTGCAAGTCTGAAGGTTCCATCCGAGGTGGTCCTGTGCTTAGTGGCAACAAGGTCTGAATCAGCCTGCTTCAAGACTGGGGGAGGCAACATATAATTTTACTAAATTTTAGTTCAATATTAGTAAAAATAAGGAAGCAATTTTCCCTTCAAGTTTGTGACCTCTGTGTTCTATAATCTCCATTTATAAACTCCCCGTCTTCAGAAGCAATGGGAAATATTCCAACCATGGACAGAAGTTAGCTATTCTTTTAACATCAGACACAAAAATATAAAATAGCTTTCGGCATCAATATTTATACTTCTAAGTTTATGAGCTCTGTCCTTGTTTCTTTTCCTCTTCATTTGACAAATTATCTGATTGGAATCCACAATTGTATTTCATAATTTGCTAACGAACTATGTAAATTTGAAAATGGAAGAGTTCAGTCTCAGGTTATGTTTTAAGAGCAGGAGAATCTTCAAGCCTTTTTAATAACTGCATTTTCCTTC
Source organism: Mus pahari (assembly GCF_900095145.1). Taxonomy (NCBI): domain Eukaryota; kingdom Metazoa; phylum Chordata; class Mammalia; order Rodentia; family Muridae; genus Mus; species Mus pahari. The sequence continues at coordinate 52,618,200 of NC_034600.1, read as the reverse complement.
TTATAATTTTAGAGGTTTGTGTCTATTTTCTGAATCAGAATGACGTATTCACAGATTGTCACAGGTTCATGATCCTTTGACCTAATGGTCCATTAAAGATAAAGTGAAACCTTGTAAAATAGCATCCTCATCTTGTGTTCTCAGGCACACACTTAGCTATTGTCAGCTGCCTAAATGGGACTTGGCTCACTCAGGATGCATTAGTCACACATTCCCACAGTTACCCACAATGGTGCAGGATCTCCAGCTATTCCAGAGTTACTCCCTGCTGTTAACCAGTCTGACAGAAGTGCGATAGAGGACATTTGTGCTCTTCCATGACTTATAGGTGTCACCAAAAACTCAGTCCCTATCACGTGCTCTTCCTGGGCTCTAGACTCATTTGTCAGTTTGATTGTACATGTACTATGAATCACTTCACTAATTGATTGGCTTTTTGTTATAATTGATGCTTTGAATTTCATATTTGTATAGTGTATTTACATCATTTCCTCTCTCCCTCTAATTATCCTATACATGCTTGGGCTCCCTCACATCTCATTAACTCTTTTTCTTTAATTATTATTGTTATATGCTTATATGAATAAATATATAAACACAGATTGTTGATTTTATATAGTATTACTCATATGTACATGTGTTTATAAATGACCACTTGGTATTAGCTAACAATTTAGGAGGACCTATCCCTCGAAAAGGCTGAATCTCACTCTCAGCAGTATTAAATGCATATAACACATCATCTAGGGGTGGAGCCTTCTCATGATGTCCACATCCACACTGGCATGCTAACTGGTATTACTACAGTTCAAGTCTTATTTAGTCTGTCAAGTTGTCAAAATAATATGGGTGCAATTCACCTGTCATGTAGAGAAGACAGAATCTCATAGGCATTCTGGTCATCTGGCTCTTAAGGGTTTTTTTTGCCCCTAGTTTGTGAGGTTCCCTGACTGTCAAGTGAAAGGGTGGTGGTATAGATGTAGCAATTGGTGCTGGGCACCCTGCAGTAAATTGTCCTGTATATTTTGAGCAGGTGTGACTTTCTGAAATGGTTTGCTGCAGAGAGAAGCTTTGTTGATAGGAAGTGAAAGCTACCGAAATGGAAGGGCGATAAGGAGAATGCAGTCAGGATTTGGACTGGTTGGAGAAAGTGATAGAGAAAGTGATAGTGGTGAATTCTGCTCTAGGTTCTACAGCCTCACCAGCTGTGGGTAGTTAGATTTGCAGCACCAGAAACGAATTCCCTCTTACTGGGTAGGTTTTAGGTTGAATTAGTTACCACTAAGACATAAGTACCCTTTCTGAACTTTAGAGGATGTCTTTCCATTCTGGCTATTGTTCAGGTTCATATGTAGATTAATTCTTTACCTCATCCCCTCAGACATTTGCATAGCGCCTTCTCATACCATGAATGCTCCTCTTTTGTCTTCAGGAAGGATGCTCCAGGTCAGTTCTAGTTGAATTTCAACAAGTCTTGTTTCCAATGAATGGAGTGTCTTCAGCAATTAGAAACTTACCTTTAATATCTGAAAGAAAGTCGTAGGACAACAGTAATAGCCTACAAAGTTTCGGGAGTCTCCAACACTCCTTAACAACTCAAAAGGAGGCCTCTGCTGCCTGGTACTGGTTATTAGATAGTCTATGGCTTTAGGGGGAACATTATCATCCCAAGTTACATAATTTTATTTTTATATAGTATACATACATAGTATATATTGTATATCATATATCATACATTATCATGCATATGTATTTTACAATAATATATTATTATGTGTGGCTTCAATAAAAATTCCTTTAGTGTTTTTTATCTTTTCTTTCTAACTATCCCTCTGATTCCCTCCCTACTCTCAGTTAAAGCCTCCATCCATTTTCTTTCCCATTTAGCTCTTCGTAACTCCCATATCCTGCTATTTCACTCTCTAGGGTTTCTACCCTCTACCCCATGAATGGTCCTATATTGCTTTCTTAGTTCCTATGGTTACTCCAGGGTATATACTTATTTCTCAAGATTTGGAGCTGTGGACCCACCACGAGTAAGAGAATGTGTGGTATCTGTCTTTCCAGGTCTGGGTTACATCATTTTGTATGATGTTTTCTAGTCTATCATTTACTTATACATTTCACATTTATTTACTTTTATTTTTTGTTTGTTTGTTTTTTGTTTTTTGTTTGTTTGCTTTGGTTTTTTGAGGCAGGGTTTCTCTGTCTAGCCCTGGCTGTCCTGGAACTCACTCTGTAGACCAGGCTGGCCTTGAACTCAGAAATCTGCCTGCCTCTGCCTCCCAAATGCTGGTATTAAAGGCATGTGTCAACACTGCCTGGCCAGTTTTGTTTTGTTTTGTTTTTATACACTGAAGATAATTGCACTGAATATGTGTAACACATTTCATTATCATCAGTTGAAGTGTATTCAGGGTGTTTCCAATTTTTTTTTTTTAGCTATTATGAATAAAACATCAACGAACACAGTTGAACAAATATAAATGGAGTAAGATTTTGAGTCCTTTCGGCATATGCCAAGAAATAGTATAGCTGAGTAATGTGGTAGATTTAATTCTTGCTTTCTAGTTCTCTACACTTATTTCCAGAGTGACTGCACTGTTTTGCAGTCCCACCAACAGTGAATGAAGGTTCCCCTTTCCCACACTCTTGTCAGCTTTTGTTGCCATGTTTCTTGAAGCTTTCTGGTAGAATTTAAGTGCCTCCTGTGCATTATATTATTTCATCCGCAAATAGATTACTTTTCTTCTTCTCCAGGCTGTAGTCTTTTAATTTTCTTCTTTTTTCTCAGAGCTCTTGCTAGTGCTTTAGTTCCTTATTGTAGAGGAGTAGACACAGTGGACAACCCTGTTCCATTCACGGTTTTGATTGAATCGCTTCAAGCTTTTCTCCATGTAGGATGCGATTGACTGTAGGTTTGTCAGATATATAGCCTTTATTATTTCGAGGTATCTTTTCACACTCTTACTCTCGGGACCTTTGTGATGGAGGCACATTGGGTGTTTTTCTGCCTCTATTTAGATCATATGACTTTTATCTTTGAGTTCATTTATATAATTCATTGTATTCATTGGCTTAGGTATATTGAACTAGCCCTATACCTCAATGTAAAACCTGTTTGATCTTGGTGGATGATCTTTTGGTATATGCCTGCATTTGACTTGAGAATATTTAACTTCAGAGTTCTGCATATATGATCACCAGGTGTGTTAGGGTATAGTTTGTGTGTGTGTGTGTGTGTGTGTGTGTGTGTGTGTGTGTGTTGCGTGTTTACTTTGGTTTATTATTAGATCGATACTGACTTCACAGAGCATGTATGGGAGTGATCCTTCTGTCTCTGGTGTTTTTGCCTTGCTTTGTTTTATAATTATTGGTTGAAGATCGTCTTTGGATGTCTGGTAGTGCTGTGAATCTACCTGGGCCTGGGTTTTTTAGACTCAGAATGCTTATAACTCTTTTGATTGTACTCTTTATGGGTCTGTTCGGGGTTTTGATCTCTTTTTGTATTAATTATGGTGCTGTGGATAAACCTAGTACTTCATCTACTTCATATTTTCTAACTTAATGAAGTATACCTTTTTAAAGTATTTCCTTATAATATTCTGTATGTCTTAGGTTTGTGCTGTGTAGTTTCCCTGATCATTTCTGCATTTACCAGTTCACATCCTCTGCCTCCCTCCCCACTTTTGGTAAGTTGGGCCAAGGACTTATTGATCTTGTTCATATTCTCAAAGAACCACCTCTTAGATTTCATTTTAATTCCTTACATATTTTCATTCTTCTTCATTAATTTGGGTCTGACTTTTATTACCTCTTGGTATCTCCAAGATCTTTGCTTGTTCTTGTTTTCCAAATACTTGAGACATACCATTAAGTCATTTATCTGTGTCCTTCATGTTGGAGCTTAGAGCTATAAATTTCCCTCCTATGACTGCTTTTAATTTGTCCCAGAGGTTTTATTGTGTTGTGCCTTTATTTTCACATAGTTCCAGGAATTTTTTATTTATTTCTTGATTTTTTTTTCTCGACTGGTTCATCAGTCCGCAATGTGCTTTTGATTACCATGGCTTTATGCATTTACCTATTCACTGTTAACTTTAAGTTTTATCACATTGTGGTCACATGCATTACATGAAGTTATTTCTTTTTGTTTGAAATTGTTAATATTTGGTTTTGTGTTTCAGGATGTGGTTTTCTTTTAGAGAATATGGGCTGCTGTGTTCAGGTTGAATAATCTATAAATTGCTGTTAGGTTTATTCAATGTAAGATGCCATTTAATTCTGAGGATTCTCTGATTATTATTTTTTTCCAAATGGTCCTATATTGGAGAAAATAGAGTATTGAAATCACCTATTATTGTTCAATTTGTGTAAGTCTGTATCTTTAATTCCAGAAGTAAGCTTTTTGTGTGTCTACACCAAACCAGAGCTTAGTACACATATATTTAGGATGTTTTCTTAAAAGATCTTTTCTTAATTGTTGCCTTGGTTAAAGTGAAGTGTCCTACCTTGTCTGTTTTGATTAGCTTTATTTTGAAATCTATTTTATTAAGTATTAAAATAGTAACACCTGGTTGGTTTCTTGTCCTATTTTATAGGACTTTTGTCCATCTCTTCACTCTATGGTAGTACCTATATTTAAAGCTGTGTTTCTTGTAGACCACAGAAAGACACACTTTATTTCTTAATTATTTAGCTAATGTATCTTTTTTTTTTTTTAAGACAGGGTTTCTCTGTGTATCTCTGACTTTTCTGGAACTCATTCTGTAGACCATGTTGGCCTCTAACTCAGAGATGTGCCTAACTCTGTTTACTGAGTGCTGCGATTAAAGGGGTGTGCCACCCACCAACACCTGGCCAGAGACTTTTAATATGTAAAGTTATGACTGAAAGATGTTTGCTGATTATAGTCATTTTATTGGTAGCTTTGTGAAATGTTTGTTTTATGTTCTCATTCATGCTTTGTTTTAGGTAATTACAGATTTGTTTGTTTTCTGTCTGTTGTCTCTTGGCTGTTTCTTACTCTCTTTGATCTAAAGTACAGTTCTTAGTATTCTCTCTAGGGTCGGTTTGGGAGACAAGTATTCTTTCAGGCTTTGTGCATTGTGGATTTTCTCTCTACTTAAACTGTGACAAATAGTTTTTCTGGATATAGTATTTTAGGATGACATCTGTGGTCTTTTAGGATTTAGAGTACACTGCTTTAGGATCTTCTGGCATTTAATATTTTCATTGACAAATCAACTATCATTCTGATGGGTTTTCCTTTATATGTGATTTATTGTCTTGTTTCGTTTTGATTTGTAGCTTCTGGCTCTCTTTCTTTGTTGGGTGTATTTAGTATTTTAACTATGATATTGGAGGAGACTTCCTTTTCTGGTAACATCTATTTGGTGTTCTGTGTGCTTCTTGTATCTTTATGGCTATGCCTTTCTTTAGTTTAGGAATGTTTTCTTCTATGATCTTATTGAAGGTCTGGTCAGTGTCATTCACCTAGGATTCTTCTCTTTGATCCATGCCTATAATTTGAAGAGTGGGTGTTTTTGTGATGTCTTATGGCTCTAGATATTTCTTTTCTATGTTATATTGTTTGTTTGTATTGGCAGGCTTTTCAATTTTGTTTTTTTTGTTTTTGTTTTATTTTGTTTTGAGTTTTGTTTGATGTTACATGTTCCTTGCTTGTATAGTCTAAGTCCTCTATTTTATCTTTAAGCCCTGATAGTCTGTCTCATACTTGATCCATTCCAATTCTAAAACTTACCCATTCAAGAGAGTTATTGAGTGTTCAACCACATCTTCATTGCAGCTTGGATTCACTTCAGTATTTATATTTTTTTTCACGGACTCAAAATGTCAAGCCGTGAACAGTCTTCATCATTTCATTTTATAGTTTGTATTGGAAGACATCACTCAGATATTTATTGATATTGTGTTCATGGAGCTGTCTTGTTTTTTTGTTTTTTGTTTTTTTCTTCATGTCTCCTTTAAATTCCTTGAATGTTTTGACTAAGCTTCTCATTGTTCCTTTAAATTGTTTCCTGTGTTGCAGCAGGTACCCTGCTTTGGAGAGCACATCTATAGAACTGGTGAATGAGGGCAGGGTGATACACTCTGGGATTTTCCTGTGGTTTGCGGTTTGGTTGTGAGACCTTGGCATAGGGATTTCTTTCATCTACTGAGCAGCTGACACGAGGTTTTAGGCTGCCTCGGGTTAGGATGGTGTACAGGCTATGGGACTAAAGCAAAGCCTGAGGGTGCAGGATCAGACAGACGGACAAGTTTTTGGTGCCCCCAAAGCTGGATGAGGCCTAGATATGGGCCTTGGGGTAGGCCAAACTGGATGTGGGCGCAAGATGAATATCCTGCATAAGGCCTGGAGGTTGGAAGGGACACAGACACGCTAAAGCCAGGAGCGCTGATCACACTGGCAGCTCTCCACGGGGTCCTCAGAAGCAACAGTTCCAGAAATACCTCTTTTCCCTCTCCAGGGATGCTAGACTAGAGCAGCTCTGCTTTATCTTATTCTAAATGAGTATTTTTGCCTAAAGGCTGTGCATGGGACTGGGGACTAAAAATCCAGGCTAGAAGTAGATTCTTCCCAGTGGACAGCTTTGAAAGTGGATCTCTAGAATTTCATGGCAAATATGGATTACTGCTATTCCAAAGTTTCAGCTCATTTCCTAAGTGATATTAGGATCACTTCTTTCGGGGACGTATTATAGGAAAAATAGAATCTACTGCTAGGTGGAAATAAGCTGTTGTGGCAGTTACTAACTTAAAAATTCATCCAGTTGGTTGGGTTCATGACCCGGTGGATGGAGGGACTACCCCTCAGAAAGGTGAAATACCTCTTGAAAAGACAGGTTCACCTTACACTGTACTGAAGAGATGGAAAGCCGATTGTCCTTTCAGTGAGGTGACATGTTTTTCCTTCTGGGAATTCTACAGCCATGCTGCTTCATGGATTAGACAGATTCTGATTATTCAGTAAGCACAGCTTTGCCCTTTCTTCTTTGCCCTAGACCTGGGACTTCTTTAAAGTCCTTCTTCCCAGCATGTGGCTGCCTGCCCTCCACTTGGCTGACATGAGCCTGTTGAATTTCTCATTCTTTTTTCTCCTCCATTCTTCCTTAGGAATTTGCTGAGGTTTGCAGCTTTGTCTGTCCTGGTGTTTTCCTTTTAAAGTCTAATAAAGTTGCCTTCAAGTTTCAAACAGAAAGAACAAAAACAAAAACCAAACGAACAAAAAAATAGAAGAAAGAAGAAAAAAGAAAATTCCTCAGATTAAAAGTACAAAAATATTTTTCTTTATTTCTAGAAAAGGAATGAAAATGAAAAACTTAGATAACAATGTTTTTCTTAGGCTCTTGAAGGAAAGTTCTAAAATTAATGTATTTAACAAATTTTAAATTACCTATTAAATATGAGGAATCTTTTGTGATATTAAGGACATAATAGAGAACAAAGCTAACATTTCATATACATTTATTCTAGTAAAAAGAAGATTGGAAATAAACATATACATAAATATATATCATACATTTGAAATTAAAGACTAATTTTAGTTAATAAGTGCTTCATAAAAATGCTCATTTAAGAGTTGAGAATATATATTTACCTAGAACAATAATCACATGGATAGAGTTATGGGGGTTTTTTTTGTTCATTTGTTTGTTTGTTTTGCTTTAAAGTAAATGATATGCTTTTTTATGATGATTAATACAAGTTCTTTGGAAAACAGACAGTTATGTACCAAAAGTAAGATTAACCATATTACAGTGAACATTACTGAGAGCTATGCCAGACAGAGTTGTAGATGACAGGGACATTAGCTAGGAAATGCTGTCATTCTCTAGAAGCTGAGAATTATTCCCAGGCTGAAGCAAGAGAGGAAGCAATCTCAACATTACCAGCACAAGACACTGAACTTCCAGCGACGATTCTAAGCTCAGTAGTAGATTTGCCTCCAGAGCGGACAGGAAGAGCCACAGCTTCCCAGAAGACAATTTCAGTCTTAGGAGACCAAAAGCACAAGAGCAAGCTGGTCCTGGTGGACTTCTGAGGTATGGAACCGTGGAGATGACAGATTCATGTTATCTTAAGCTGTAAAAGTATGATTGTTACAGAGCGACAGAAGAATAAGCCATCGAGTCTCGCAATAAATTAAAAAAGAAAAACAAAAATCATGTCAGATCTCTGGCCCACTTATAATTACTATATGTCACTTGTAACATTTATCCTTCTTTATTTTGATGTGCTGGTATGACTTTTAGGTTATGCTGAACATGTCATTCCCATAGGATGCAATATTTTTTATGATACTCTGCATTTTAAGCATTATTCTTAAAAAAAATTTAATAGGTATTATTATTATTATTAATTTTGTTTTTTTTTAAGAAAGGGATTCTCTGTGTAGCCCTGGCTATCCTGAAACTCACTCTGTAAACCAGGCTGGCCTTGAATGTAGAGATTCGCCTGCCTCTGCCTCCTGAGTACTGGGACTAAAGGCGTGCACCACCACCAACCAGCTAATAGATAACGTTATAATACTGAACAGTTGCACAACAAGCTAATGCGGTAGATTTGAACACTTAGTTTGTTTCCAGTATTTTACGAACATTTACATAAACTACTTAAAGGAACTTCTTATCCTCAGGTTTAGGCACACTTTCTTGGAAGGATTGTCTACATACTAAGTAAAACAGACACACAAGATTTCCCGTCTTTACACAGTTTTGCGCTCTGAAAGCAGACCCCATCTGGCCGTGCCGCCTCTAAGCCCTGCCTCTGCTCCTGAGATATGACTTTCCTGCAAGTCCTCCCTCAAGCCACGCCATGAATAATAAATATTTAATTTATTAAAATTTTGAACAAGATCTCCTACAGTTCTTACCAGTTAATCCGATCTACCTTGTATAAATTGAAGTCAGAGGTTGAAAGTGAAAAATATTTTCATGCTTCCTATCACTGAAACACATGTTTATTATTATTATTATTATTATTATTATTATTATTTTCTTTATTTACATTTCAAATGCTATCCCGAAAGTTTCCCATACCCCTCCCCCCACCTCTGTTCCCCTACCCACCCACTCCCACTACTTGGCCCAGGCCTTGCCTTGTGCTAGGTCATATAGAGTTTGGAAGACCAAGGAGCCTCTATTCCCACTGATGGCCAATTAGGTCATCTTCTGCTACATATGCAGCTAGAAACACAAACCCAGGGGGTACTGGTTAGTTCCTGTTGTTGTTCCACCTACAGGGTTGCAGCCCCCTTCAGGTACTTGGGTACTTTCTCTAGTTCCTCCATTGGGGACCCTGTGTTCCATCCAGTAGCTGGCTGTGATCATCCATTTCGGTGTTTACCAGGCACTGGCATAGCCTCACAAGAGGCCGCAATATCAGGGTCCCTTCAGCAGTATCTTGCTGGCATGAGCATTAGTATCTAGGTTTGGTGGCTGATGATGGGATGGACTCCCGAATGGGGTATTCTCTGGATAGTCCATCCTTTCATCTTAGCTCTAAATTTTGTCTCTGTACCTATAACCTTTCATGAGAGTTATGTTCCTTATTCTAAGGAGGAATGAAGTATCCACAAATGGTCACCCTTCTTGATTTTCTTCTGTTTTCCATAATGTGTCTTGGATATTCCAAGTTTCTGGGCTAATATCTGCTTATCAGTGAGTACATATCTAGTGACTTCTTTTGTGATTGGGTTACCTCACTAAGGATGATATCCTCCAAATACATCCATTTGCCCAAGAATTTCATAAATTCATTGTTTTTAATGGCTGAGTAGTACTCCATTGTGTAAATGTACCACAGTTTCTGTATCCATTCCTCTATTGAGGGACATCTGGGTTCTTTCCAGCTTCTGGCTATTATAAATAAGGCTGCTATGAACATAGTGGAGCATGTGTCCTTATTACCAGTTGGAAGATCTTCTGGGTGTATGCCCAGAAGAGGTATAGCAGGATCCTCCGGTAGTACTATGTCTAATTTTCTGAGGAACCGCCAGACTGATTTCCAGAGTGGTTGAACAAGCTTGTAATCCCACCAGCAATGGAGGAGAAACACATGTTCTTATACATGGATCATTTTATCCATATACCCTTAGAATAAAGGCTTTGATCTCAAACTATGGAATTTAAAGTCTGCGTATGTTTAAAGCTTGTTCTTCACGATATGCCGGCTTCTTTCTCATAAATCAGTTGTTCAAGAACAAAGCAAATGGCTGACCGACTTGTTGCAAAGACATTTGCAACAATCCCAGAGAATTAGCTCATTTCTTACATTGCAAATAGTATAGTTTATCTGACTTGTGGTTTCATTTTCCTCTCCTTGGTAAAATGGGAGGTCTTGGTGGTAATATATACCATTATACAAGGCTTTAAAAAGCAAACTATGATCGTGTGCTCTAAGCAGCACATGGAAACAATGAGCTACGATGAAATATATTTCTTAAAACCATTGCCAGTATCACATTGAATCGTTTGGGGAGAAATTCCAAATGTGTCTCTACCTCTTATCTTATTACAGCATATTTCCTTTGCCAGTGTTTACCATGCAGGAAGTAGAAGGGGTTGGACCCTTTGGGGGATGCTATGCCTTTCCCATTTCCCTAATTATTAACAAATATTGTTCTTTCAGTATCAAAAATTCATTTCTGAAATCATAATTAAATGACTAATAAGTATAAGGTTTTATATCCAGTGAAAGAACTAAACAAATAATTTCCTGTACTTCATGGTATTTGGTTTTATTAGAAGTGCGTGACTATATTCTCTTCTGTGATGATGTGAGAGTAGCCTAGAGAGACATGATGAGATGAAGATGTGTTTGTTTTTCTTAAATGAATTTTAAGCATGAAATACTAAAATTTTACTTTTTTCTAAAAGAAAACAAAGGCCAGTTTTTATTCATTCGCAGAGGCAGTCTTCAGATCTGCCAAAGACAAAGGTGGTTCCTGGATGCACAGAACACACGCAGAGGGTGTTTCTAAACACAAGCCTAAATTCAGTTACTTCTCCCCTCAAGTACACAGTAAACTAGCTGTTTATACTATCTTTAAGGAATTAAATGTGTCCTTGCTTGTTAGTCCAGATTATTACCATTGAAATGTGCTTTCAATTGCAGCATCCTTTTTTATAGTTTTCCTTTTTAAAAAAAAACATCATTTTATTTTTGAAATTATAAAATAATTACATTATTTCCTTGTTTCTTTCCTCTCTCCAATCTCTTTCACAGGCTCCTGTTCTCTCTCAAATTCATGTCCACTTTTTAATTGTTTTACATATATATGTGTGAGTGCATAGAGTATATGTATATGTATATGTATGTATTCATAGCTTAAATATCTAAATATAACCTGTTCGGTCCATATAATGTTGCTGTATATTTATGACCACCTAGTGTTGAATAACCAATTGGGAGGACCTTCTCTGGAGAAGACTATTTCAGCTGCTCTCAGTATTCCTTAATTGCCAATTTGTTTTGTATAGAAATGATTTTGCTTATTCTGGATATGTTTTCAGACTATAAGAAATTCTAGATGCTACAAACCCGGGTGATTCTAATTAAAACGTGGCAAAATCCAGTTAAAATATGTGCCTATTTTAGTTAATAATACTAGTAGGACTTTATCTTGAGACTACACCTCTCACAGATTTGAATTTATGGATCCCGAATAGGAGAAATACCAAAGTGGTTTTCCAGATTTGATGGGTATCAAAATCTCCTGGGAGAATGTGGTAAGCTACCCAACATTCCCAGCTCTTCTTGACTCCAGTGAGTCTGTGATTCTGACCATCCAGCACATTCGACCACACACTGAAGTTGGAGAACCACTGTAGTAAAGCCTTGTTGTAAAGTTATTATTTTCTTTATTTAGCGTAAGCATTTGAAAAAAACAGGAGCCCATAAAATGGAGACTGTGGCTCAAGAGGATTGGGATAAGATCTTAAGAATTTATGCTTTCCATAAATACCCAACTAACACATGCACAATTGTCCACAGACCCTATTTTGACTTGCAAGGCAGAAGAGAGGTCCATGGTTTACATCACTCTAAATATGGCATCTTCCCACAAGCCAATGTGAATAAAAATTTTCCACTTCCAACAGCATTTGCCTAGGACATATTAAAGTGACTGCTGTATTTCATCACAGCTCTACACAATTGAAGTTTCTGTGAACTTTGAGTGACCTGAATGCCAGAGCTTGACTGCACCTAATAGAAGACACTTTCCCGAAAACTGAAAAATGAGATTATTTCAATCAAGTGCATGCAAACCTGCAGGCTCATTCTGTTCTCTCCAGAGTGCTGGTTTTTCATGCTTAGTACCATATGAACTCACTTTATCTAGCATATGAACAGCTATCTGTCCTCCTCAGTAAACGACCCTACATGTGAATCTCCTCATCAGCATACATTTTCTTACCTGGCACCTCAGTATCCAGATTTAGATTATAGATGCTGATACACTACTAAGAGTTTTGTTCTTGTGATAATTCCAGGTTTATCATACTATTCCAGAATACTTTTATTTTCCTTTATCAATAGTGTCAGTCCAGAGAACACTTTTTGCTCATAACAGTTCTGCTTCTAATTTCCCACTTGAAGAAAGTTTCTGAAACTTCTCAGCTGAAGAAATGTGATAGCCCTCTGTGTCAATGTCTGTACTTCTGACACACCTGTCCAGTGACAAGTCATTTGCTGTTTATATTCTCTTCACTATAAAGAGATTAGTTTGAAAGTGTGGGGACACATTTTGCTGTGATATAGTAATTTTTTTCTATATTGGATCCTCTCCTTTGAATTCAAATGAGGGCTGGTAAATTTTAATACTATCCACTACTTGTCACACAAGAAACTACCAAAACACTTATGATACAGTATGACATTTAACTTTTTTAAAACCCACAAAAGATTTTATGATATGAATCACAAGACAAAGACTAGAAGAATATGATTGAAGACTTTGAAGTTATCTGCTTTAATAATTAAGCATCTTAAAAATTACTTAAATTTACACATTTTTCTCTAGATACACACTAATTCTTTTAAACCCCAAAGTATATTAACATAACTATTTCTTACCCGTTTTTTAAAATTTTATTTTTAATTTATTTTTTACGCTCCATTTTCCATTCTCTGCCCCCCCCATCCACCCTCCAACTGCTCCACATCCCACACCTCCTCCCCACCCCACCCTGTTTCCACCTGGATGCCCCCAACCCCCATCTCACCTGACCTCTATACTCCCTGGGGCCTCCACTCTCTTGATGGTTAAGTGCATCACCTCTGATCACCTCTGAATGAACACAGACTTAGAAGTCCTCTACTGTATGTGTGTTGGGGCCTCATATCAGGTGGTGTATGCTGTCTGTTTGGTGGTCCTGTGTTTGAGAGATCTCGGGGGTCCAGATAAATTGAGACTGCTGGTCCTCCTGCAGGATTGCCCTTCTCCTCAGCCTCTTTCAGTCTTCCCTAATTCAAAAGGGGTCAGCTGCTTCTGTTCATTGGTTGGGTGCAAATATCTGCATCTGACTCTTTCAGCTGCTTGTTGGGTCTTTCAGAGGGGAGGGCTCCATAGCCTCAGTAATAGTGTCAGGCCTTGGGAATCTCCCTTTGAGCTGGATCCCACTTTGGGCCTGTCTCTGAACCTTCTTTTCCTTAGGCTCCTCTTCATTTCCATCCCTATAATCCTTTCGACAGGAAGAATTATGGGTCGGAGAGGTGACTGTGGGAAGGGAATCCCATCCCTCACTTGATGTTCTGTCTTCCTGCTGGAAGTGGGCTCTAAGTTTCCTCTCCCTACTGTGGGGCATTTCATCTAAGGTCCCTCCCTTTGGGAGCAATCACAAGTCGGGAGGGAGGGAGGGAACTGGGAGGAAAAGTGGATGGGGTAGGGGAGGAGTAAGGGGGGAGAGGGGAACCTGATCTGATATTGGGGGAGGGGGGGAAGGACTGAAGCACTGAGGGCCAGCATTAAGAATGTAAACAAGCAACCTCAGGAAATAGGAGGTTAGGGCCCCCCCCCCCAGAATTCTTACCCATTTTTAATCTTCCAGAGCTGTGGCTATAGTTGTATATGCAGCAGAGGATGACCTACTCGGCCATCAATGGGGAAAGCGGCCCTTGATATTGAGAAGATCATATGCCCTAGTACATGAGAATGCCAGGGCCAGGAAGCAGGAGTGGGTGGGTTGGGGAGCAGGGCATGGGGGGATATAAGGAGCTTTGGGGGATACCATTTGAAATATAAATGAAGAAAATATCTAATAAGACAAAACACCTAAAAGAGAGAGAGAGAAATTTTTTTTAAAAATCCCCTGGAATATATGATGAATATAAATGAGGTTCAGTACATTGTGTTGTTTATAAAATATTCCTCACAGTGTGGAAGCAAGTTCAGCAATACAAAAAAGCATATGGAAGAAAGGAGGTCTGGATAATACAGGAGCATTAATTAATCAATCATACATGGGCAGATCAAAGTAGAGTAGTAGAATAGAGGTATCAGAGTTTTCAACGATGCTCAAAACAATGTTCTCCTGAGATCCTGGCATCCATTCACCTGGATCTTCACTACCTTCCCAACTCTTCAGGTCTGCACTGCAGCTATAGAATTCATTTACGTTTTCACCTGTGCATCATAGAGCAGATCGATCTGACCTCCATTTGCAGCACTGTGGTAGAAGTTTAAAGCCCAACTAGTTTCATGATACCTAAAATGGATAGATATAATAATCGTCTTAAAGAGAGTTCAAAGTCAAGCTCACACAGGAAGCTATGTGTCCTCTAAGGAAAAATAAATGAATTTTTAAGATAACAAGAGTTCTAAGGAGCTCCAAAGAGATGATTTCCCCAGGGCATTTGTCAATAAATGGATTTGGTTTTTATTTCCTAAAGACCATTCAGGAAACAGCTTTGGGGAAATGAAGGCTATAACCCAAAGGAAAAACTATCTGCTTCTAAAGCAGGAAAATGCCAAAGAATCAGCTGTGTCTACCTCGACTTGATAATGAGAGAAATGGCTCCCCTGGGGACCATCTGCAACCTGATAGATTGGCCTTCAAGTTCACTGGTCAGTGTATGAGCAAGAAAGGATAGGTCAAAAAGCAAACCTTGCAGGGTTCTTTGGCTTCTCATAAAAACAAAGGCGAATGAACATTGCATCAAACCAAAGACAAAACCATAAAACCTGGAAAGGCAAAGGGGTAGCACCATCAAGGTATTGGTTATTACATTACCGCACCAGAAATGCAAAGTAAGTATATTTTAAATGGTTTGGAAATAAGAAAACAATAATCTGAGTGGGGGAGAAGCAAGAATCAATGAAGCAGGTTAACTAAATCGATTGGAAATACAGTAAAAGAAACTCACTGTGGTAGAATGATTATAAAATGAGTTTGGCTTCTCCCCATCTTTGATGTGACTTTGAAGATCTTTTCACAAGGTGCTAGTGCATATCCCCAAGATTGGTTTGAGGTTCAGTGGTGGGCTTGGCCATTACCATGGTCAGAAATGGCAGTGTGATGTGCAATTAGATTTGATACTCACTAGACTTAGAAAGGTTTAGGCCATAGTAATTCTGGAAGCATAAAAAGAGTTTCTTAAATTATTTCTTGATATTATAATAAAATTTCATCTTTTCCCCCATCCATATCCACCCTCCAAGCCCTCCCTTATACACCTCCTTGCTCTTTATCAATCTCCTGGCCTCTTTGCATGTATATACATATATATTTCTAAGTGTATCTTGCTCTGTCTATATAATGTTACTTGTATATATTTTTAGAGATGACCTATGGTACAGAATGACCAAGGCCAAGGATGTGTTCTTCCTTATCTAAACGCTACTTCTTTTTAGTTGCCTATAGTTCTTTTCTTTGCCTAGAGTTGAGGCCACCTGGGACTTCAGCTGTCCATATCAGCATGTTTATTGTTGCAGACCATGTTTAACTTATGATTAGGCACTTTTGTTGGTGAGACTTTATGGGTGTAGCTTCTGACATTACTAAGAAACACATTTTACAGCAAACTCCCTGATCTTGTTCTCACAATCTTACCACCCCCTATTTTACAATGGTTCCTGAGTTTTAGGAGCCAGAGTTGTTTTGTAGATGTATCCAGAGGAATTAGTTCCACAACTCATCACGTTGATTGGCTGTGGTTTTCTGTAATGGTCTTCATCTATTGCAAAGAGAATTTTTCTTGAAAAGAGTGAGGAATGAGGATATGAGGACAAATATTTAGGATGTAGGTGGGGGGTTAAGCTAGTTAAATAAAGTGGCAGTTGTGGGTTCTCCCTCAAAGATCTGTGATATCTCTAGCCATGGATAGTTGGCTAGGTTTCCAGTACTAGGTATGATTTCCTTCTTATTGAATGGATCATAAGTAGAATTAGAACACTGTTGTCTAGCACCAAGGCACCCATGTCCATGCCACTACTACATCCTTAAGATTAGTATGCCATGATGGTCATTGTTCTAGTTCATAAACATTATACCTGGGTAGGACAGTTGATTGCTTCCCTCCTTTGGTAGTATCTTTTGGTACAGAGGAGCCTTTTAGGTCAAATCTAGTTCAGGAGCTTCTTAACTCTGTTGTCTGATGCTCATCGTGTCTTCACCTCTGGAGTGGAACCAAGGGCAATAGCAATGGCTTGTAATGTTTAGGGGGTTTCTAGGACAACTCTCACTAATAACACAAAAGACCAAAAGATAGTTTCTCATGACTCATTAAAGGAAATTTTGTTAAATATTCTTTGGTTCTTGGAGCATTGTCAGCCCAGATGGAATTTTTTTATTTAAACTGTAATGTATATTTATACACAGATTTATGTACAACAAAAACATTATAGGTGTTTTTTTTAGGTAGAAGTCTAATAGTATAATTTCTTATGACATTTTGAAACATCCTTATTTTTACTCAGCCTCCACTCTCCTTCTGGACTTACCTCCATCCCTAATGAAAGCATCCCATATTTTCCATTTTATGCATCAGATAACTTTTATCTTGCTATTCCTCTCTCTATGGCTCCTAATCCCAACCTACACCCCAGGTATGCTCTCTTTTTACTTTCCTTATTTCTGCAATTTCCATATTTCAGATTTCATATTTAGATCTTTGATCATTTGGAGTTTGTTTTTGTGTGCAAGGTGATATATACAAATCTAACTTTATTCTTCCTCATATAAACATCCAGTTTTCTAGCAGTATTTGTTGAATATGCCTTTAATTTCTCCAGCATAGGTCTTTGGCATCTTTGTGAAATGTTACATGCCTGATGTTATGTGTACTCATGTTGCCCAAGTATGCTTTTGTTTTAATTTCTTTTAAAAGAGCTATGAACATATTTTTAATAGGATGATTCACAGATATAAAATGTGCAGGAATGACTAACCTAATGCTATAGTAGTTTTAACTTGGTCTTAAATAAGCCATGCGTTATCATAATCCCACTACCATTAAAATGGAGATATATAAACAAACATCAAGGATATAGGGGATCACATAAAGCAAATGGAACCTTCCAGTTAGCCCCTCATCAAACCTGACACCAGTCAAAATCAGCAAAGCCACATAGCCAACCCACAGCTGACAACAGCACCTCGTAATTATTGTAGAGTACTCTCCTTAGGATGGAGTGACAACAATCTTCATTGCATAGATCTGTGCCTCATTAAAAATGCCATCATACTGGGCTGATGACTTCTGACCTCAAGAGAATGAGAAATAACTGTACATTCACTTAAAAGTCCAACCATTTCTCTCATCCATTTGTATGCAATTCTGCTCTAACTGAATGTAGCTCTGGGATCTCTTAAAATACTGAAATACATAGACTAAAGGAGCTAACAAAGGGGTTCCATCTATGATGTTATAAAGAAAAAAATCATCAATGCTACCTGATGACTTTCTAGTGCAGCTGCTTTGGAAGTTACCTTTGCTGCTGTAATTAATACCTCCCTCATTCCCTGTGAGTATACCCAATAAATGCATTGGATCACAAGGTTAAATTATAGGAGAGTCATACAAACTTAGGTTTGGCACTGTGAACTTATGAGAAGAAAATAGTTCTTAATTTATTCCCAAGGAAGGAATTCTCATAATTCTTAGCCCTCCCAGAACCAGAAGGACCAGCCTGCTGCCTGGAATCGTGAAAACTAATAAAGTCTTTGGTCTTACATCATTGAGTTGGGAAAGTGGTTTGTGATGCAACCATAACCTACTGACACAGGCTGTGAACAACTGAAAGAAAGCTTCATGGCATGAGACTAAGGCAAAAATGGTAGAATTTTTCAAATAGGAGCATGAAAGATTAAATATACCTATTTTGGAGTTCTACATGGGAACTATAGAGGAAATATATTGAAGTAATGATGGCTACGATTTTTGCAATGAATGAAGAATGGTTATAGACTTAGTGTGGACATTAAACCCCAAAACATAGCTCAAAGGAAATTCTTCTCTCAATACATTCCAATGACTGAATATAAAATCAAAACCAAAACACAGTTAAAATATGTAGGACGCAAAGAAAGATTAATAAAAACAAAGTAAGAAATCTATAGAAAGTCAAATAATACCTTGAATTATATGCCCAGGCATAGACCAAAGAATCTAAACAAGCAGGAAGATCCAAGCGAGGATGTTTGAATCTCACTAAGAATGAGGAATAAAATACTCATTGAAAGCAGATGGACAGAGGGAACTATGTGGGAGAGGGGACAGGGAGGGGAATTGGAGGAGTTCAAGATCAGGAGTGGGGAGAGATAGGAGAGAGGGCCAGAGAGCCAGGAGAATGAAGGGAAATCTACAGCTAGTGAGAGTGAGGACTGGGGGGGGGGGAGGGGCATTGCAAGGACATTCCAGAGACCTGGGATGGGGGAAGCTCCCAGTAATCAATGGGGGTAACCTTAAGGAAGACTTCCAGCAGTGGGGAAGGATATAGAATCCAAAGAGCTCACCTCCTATAGTCAGGCAGGAACCCCATTCGAGTGATAGGAACCAACCACCCACAAAGCATTTGACACAAAATTTATCCAATCGATAAAAAATTCAGGGGTGCGGGATGGAACAAAGACTGAGGGAATGGCCAACCAATAACCTTCCCACCTTGAGACCCATTCCATGGGCAAGTATCAAACCCAGAAACTATTACTGATACTCTGATATGCTTGCAGACAGGAGCCTAACATAACTGTCATCTGTGGAGCTGCATCTAGCGGCTAACTCAGACAGATGCAAAAACCCACAGCTGAACATTGGCTGGAGCTCAGGACCTCTTATGGAAGAGTTGGGGAAAGAATTGAGGGCCCCGAAAAGAATAGGAACTCCACAAGAAGACCAACAAAGTCAACTAACCTTGGGAGCTCGAAGAGACTGAACCACCAACTGAAGACCTAGGCTTCCCACACATATGTAGCAGATGTGCGGGTAGGACTTCTTGTAGGTCCCCCCAAAACTGAAGGAGGTACTATCCCAAAAGCTGTTGCCTGTCTGTGGAATATGCTCCCATGACTGGGCTGCCTTGTCTAGCCTCAGTGGGAGAGAATGTACCTAGCCCTGCAAAGATTTGTTGTGCCAAGGTGGGAAGATACCAGGGGTTGGGAGGAACCTCTACCCTATCAGAGTAGAAGGGGAGGGAAGTGGGGAGGGACTGTGGGAAGAATGGTTGGAGGCAGCAATTGGGTTGTGAAGTGAATATAAAAAATAGAAAAGAAAAAGGAAATTAGAAACAGTGCAAGTGTCAGAGGAAAACCAAGTGAGAATCCTACAGGATATAGGTATAGGAATAGGAATTGTTTCTGAATAGGACTCTATTTACCCAGAAATTAAGGTTCACAGATGACAGGCAAAACTTCTTAGGACTGAAAAGCTTCTGAAGAGCAAAGAAAACAATCAGGTAAATTAAGAGGAAGCCCAGAGAAACTGAAGGAATCTTGACCAGTTACGGAAATGCAACTTAAAGCACTGTGAGATTTCATCTTGCTCTAGTGAGGATGGTAAAGATAAAGAACAGAATAGACAACAAATGCAGGTGAGGTTTGGTAATTACTAACTGTATTGTAAATAGTTATCCTCATGCCCACAAATAAGTATAGCCCCATCCCTCATGGATGAAGCTTCCTTTTGTAACAGATGAAGACAGCTAGAACATTAATTTGCATGTTCACTGTAACTCCTATGCCTAAGACTCAGGAAAAAAAATGCTGAATAAGGGAATGTGGACAGCAAGATTATAAGTGTCAGAGGTCTGTGACATCTGCTTTTAGCTAATGTCCCTGGACATCATTTTTGATTGCCTGCACAAAACCAAAATAAGGACAACACCAGTTGATATGGCAATGTAGAGAAGAGAAATTTCACATAGGACCAAGCATAGATGAAGAACCTCAATAGCCAATGATCACTGATACAGAGATAACCACTTTTGTCCCAATTACTGTGTAATCCTAAGTAGCCATCCCTTACACATGTACATAGCACCAAGGCTAAGGAGATTTAGTAAATTATATATACATGTGCACATATATACACACAAGTAATAATAATTTAAAAAGAGATCATGAGCTTGACAGAGGGGGTAAGGGATGGATTGGGTGAGGGCAGGCCAGGACTAACGTAGATGCAGTGCTCATATAAGAAGTTCTTAAAACACAAAAAAGCCTATGATATGAAAGCCAGATAAATAATTTTTTTCAAAAACTCAATCACATGGGCAAACTTTCCTTACAATTATAAATTAACTCCCCTTTGAGAAATCTGTGCAATAAGCAAATTTATAAACCAAAACATTGGGGTAAGCTAACAATAACTGTAAATCATCAGATCAAAAAAAAAAAAAATGATAGAACATTCAGAGGTTTAGAAGCAACTATATAAGCTTCTAAATTTCACAAATATCCAAAGTAATTCAACAATTTAACATCGGCCACATAAGCACAGGAGAGAGAAATTTCAAAACAAAACTTACTGAAATCCTATAGCAAGCAGTAATAATACTTCATATTCTACTTTCTAGGAAGAGAGCATGGAAAAGCAAGAAAAATGGGAAAATATTGGAAGAGCCATCACATTAGTGAAGCCTGTCTCTAACAGTACTAGGAAAGAAGATAGAGTCCCAGGGCACCCAGGCTTATGCAGTGACACCTCAGTGTTTTAAACCCACAAGTCTCAAAGGAGGTGGGGGTGATGTACTGTATCTCAGACATGTGAATAAGAGTTTCAAGTCAAAAAGGGGTTTTCCAAGTTAGCCACAGCTGACCACAATTGACTAATGAGGTCCCTCACTTCCTAGCTACCTTGGTAGTGGCTTGATGTTCTCACCAATGGAGATTTTTACTGTATTTTGGGCCTCCTAGGCTCTTTATTAGCCACATGTTCACTTAACACACTGACATTTGTTAACATTTCTGGTGCATAAGTTCTTCCGATGTAAACTGCATACCATGATGTCTCTCTCCTCTTACTAACTACATGTAGCTGAAATAGAGCAACAGGACGTGCCGAATGAGCATTATTCTGAAATATGAAGGAAGACATGCTTTTAAAACAGATACAAGCATTATTCTCTTTACACTTGTCCTAGCTATCAAGTGATGAGACTATTGATTTTACATTTTGTTTACATTCAAGCAAATTGTAATATGGGTAATTCTGTTTACTTACTCAATAAATTTCCTAAGGACCCTTTATAAAAACACATAATATATGGCGAACCTGTTTCCCTCATCCTCCCCTCCCCCTGCCCAGCCTCCTGTTAGTCACTGCCATTCCCCTAAACAACTATGCTTCTACTTTTATAACATAGGTGATTTTGTCTTCTCTTTTTTTATAATTTGAAACTCTGGGTACACTATCTTCCATTTAAAAAATTACACTTTATTAGGTATTCCACAAGAGACAAAATTTTCTTCTTTTTCTTGTCTCTATGACAGTGTGCCATACTATCATTTAAGCCACGGGTGCACTTCCAAAAGCTTAAGTTATTCCTTTGTCATATTTCTAAGCAAAAAAAAAAAAAAAGTCTTTTAGCCCAAGAAGCTTTTTCCTGTCATATTTTTTTCTCAAAAAGGAGTAGAATTGAATAAACTCTACTTCCTGCATTTCCAAGTATATAGTATTAATGTTATCTGTTTCCAAGAACATTTAAGATAATATTTAGACTGAAGAACCGACATTCATACATACAATCTAAGATGTGGAAGAAAAGTTCAACCCCCCTGACATATATATATATATATATATATATATATATATATATATATATATATATCTCACACACACACACACACACAGAGAGAGAGAGAGGGGGGGGGAGGGAGAGAGAGAGAGAGAGAAAGAGTTAGTTTTCTCTCTCAGCATTATAAAAAGAAGCCAAAAACCAATATTTAAATTAGTAGCTCTGAGTTTTAGGCTGTGAATCTATCTAGCCTTGGCTGTGGAAACCACATATACCTGCCACTGAGTTACTTGGTCAGCATAATAAGAGGAAGCAGAAACAGGATGTAGGTGTAAACCACAAAGATCTCCATGATGAGAATAAAGTTCTAAGAAAATCATCATAAGAGACCTTCAGGGCAAAGAAATTATACAAAAGAGACATTATTGATTTCATGGATATAAATAAAAAGGGATCAAATATCTGCATACTAGATCTGTCAATTCCTCTACATTCCCTTTACAGGTTTCCTAACCTGGGCTTTCAGTATATCTCGCCACAAATCTGCCCACTGCCAAATCCAGGGTAATTCTTACTTTGCTCCCAACTGACTAAAGTTCTTGTTATGCAACAGTCCTCTGCATTACCAGAAGGGAAAGGTAACCCTGCCACACACCTTTCAATCTACAGTGGGGACCTGTCTACAAGATATGCTGGTGCAATAATGGCACAAAAGATATAAGAGTAACCGAACCTATCTGATTGAAATTAAGGTCCACTCCATGAGACTGAATCCGTGTCTGGCACTGCCAAGATGACAAAGAACACAGATCTAGACAGGCCATGGGCCTGGGGGAAAAACAAATACTATTGTTCCACTAAAGAAACACAGCAATAAAATAACACTGAAAGACATTCTGGTATACTCTTAGGTCAGTGCCTTGTCCACCCACAATCATAGATGCTTCTTTCTGCAGTCCATGGGAACAAATAGAAAGATCCAAAACTGGACCATGTTCAGAGAGTGAGAGACCTTGACATACTCATTCCTTAATGGGATGCCTCCATCAAATCCTTCCCCTCATGGCTCAGGGAACTCTTCAGGAGATGAAGCAGAAAGGTTGTTAAGAGCTAGTGGAGAAAAAAGACATCAAAGAACTAAGAACTTACAGATACAACAGGACTGACATACATATGTATTCACTGTGGTAGCAGCATGCGCAGGGCCTACATAGGTTTAAGTCATACAGGGTCCCATTGCAAAAAAGAGAATAGACACAAGCCCTCATCTCTAACCCCCAAACTATCTCCAGTTGATATCTACTCACAAATGAAAAATTAGTTTCATTGGGTATATACATTGTACTAAATGGCAGGCTCCAACACAAAACTAACTCATTATTAGTAGTAGTATCATCATCATTGTTGTTGTTGTTGTTTTGGAGGGATTTTGTCTATAGGCATCTTCTTTTTTTGCCTTACATATCTTTTCCCTACACATGGTGGTTTCTGATTTACAGATTTTCTGTGAGTTCAAATTTGTGTGCATCCATATGTCTCTGTGTTTCTTGCATTTTTTTCCTTTGGCTTCTTTCTGTTTGTTTTGTCTAATTCAGGTCTGTTTGCTTTTATTTTGTTATTACTATCAGTTTTTAGATGCCTGTCTGTATTCCAATGAGGGAAAGACAGTCAGGGTATAGATTTGGGTGGGTGATGAAGTAGAAGGACCTGGGAAGTGTTGGGAGAGAAGAAATCATCAGAATACCCTGTATGTAAAACATTGTTTTAAAAAAAATCAGTTTCTACAAATCCTTTTATCAATTCATGAAACAAGATGTAGAGGATCCTGGCTTTTGGATTTTAAAGTATGGTAATCTTATTCAAACTAGGAGAAATAGGGCAGGTGTGATGGATCAGTGGGTAAAGACAATAGGACCTATGCACAGATTCCTAATGCTAACAAAATAACAGCTAACCAAGTTGTAGAGACCAAGCTATATGCTGGTATGTGTCACTCTGTATTGTGCCAAAATTGTCATTCAGGTCATGCCTTGCCCTGTGTGACTCCATTTTACAAAGTAGCAGCTGGCTCCATTGTGAGCGCTAACGCTAAAGCAAAATGGTTCTGCATCACCTTTCTACACGCCCACCACCTCTCATCTAGCACAATCCACGAGGCACAGACTGATGATAGACGATGTGTTCCTACAAGTAAAAGGTACCACTCATGAACCTATACAAGTAGAGGGCACAGCCATAGCAAAGCTACTCAGAAAACCCAGTCCCATGACCTTGGCCCATAGAAAACAAACCAACAAAAGATGTACCTCCCATGCATGCATGTGCAGTGAGATAAAAATAATATAAACTATGATTTGCCGACATTAGAGAAGGCACAAATGTATCATCTATGTTCCTGATAGAGTATGATCATTGTAAGCAATGATGCAGAGAAACTGCTGAACTAGATTGCTCTGTGGGTAGAAATAAAGGTTTATTGGGGATCAAGCTGCCAGGGCCATCACTGGGGACATGGCACAAAAAGGACAAAAATGGTGAAAAAGTGAGCAGATTTTATATGATGGGGGCAGGGATCTGAACTCATATAAGTTGTTCAGATTGACCTGGAAGTAGGTAGTTGACATTTGGGGAAAGGATAAGGGAAATCCCTATAGGATTAAGGGGAAGTTCCTGGTAAAAGGGAACTTGCCTAGGGAGATCTGCTTTTCTAGTAAACAGAAACCTACTTAAAGTTTATCTGATACCAATCCTTCTGTTTACCTGACCAAAGATCTTCCATTTAGGACAATGTCACCAGCACTGCCAATGTGGGGTGGGTAGGGCACTTTGGACCTAACCTTCAAGATCTAAGTATTGAGGAGAATTCTTTCAAATAAAAACAGCATTGGGTCAAGGGTGTCCATCACTCTGCATCTGTAGGGCCACTGCAGTGGACATTTGCAGGTGGCCCACCCTTCGGTATCAACATAAAATCAATTTAAAATGAATCTGGTGGTTTTCTTTCCTTGCTAATGTCCTGATAGACATAAATCACACTAATGGAAAATAATGCTCAGTTTGTCAAGGGATATTTTACATCACCTTCAGAACCTTCAATTGGTTTAGTGGAGACTCCATGTTTTCACTTTTTCTCTTTGTGTATTTTGTGCCTGCCTTGGGAACACATCTTCTATCAGTCTGTGCCACGCTATATTCCTGTGGTGATTCTCTTCACACTGCGACCCTGTCTTTGTGGCTGTCACTGATGAATCTTGTTCCACTCCAGTTTATTGTTTTCTGTTGCCACTCACTTTCATGACCTAGATGCCACCTTACTTTCATTTCTCCTCTGTCTTAGCTGCTCCCAGTATTACCGCAGTGGCCTAAGGTCAAGGAAGGACTCAGCTGACTGGGATGAAATATAAAATCCAGTAAGAAAGCAGGGACCAGACTGTCAAGCAGCTTGCTAACTTCTGAAAACTCAACTCCCGTTGTGTGGCTAAAGAATTAGTTCCTCAACGGACATTCCCACATGTTCTTTTATATCTAGACTGAACACCGCAGTTTCTCTATTCCCTTCATGTATTGGTTCCCAATTGGAGAGTCCAGCCACCACCTGTATGTACCCAGTAACTTTACTTGTTCTTGCAGCTACCCTTAGAAAGCACGAGAGATTTGTACTCAGTTCTTTGTATTTTCTACTGTTGCCAGAAAAAAAAAGTTATCAAAGTTTAATAGCTTAGAAAACATCATTCTACCCAATGAATCTTAATGCTAGAAGGCCAACACGGGTGCCAGTGGCTGTGTTCCTTGGGGAATCGATAAATCTTTTTTCCATGCTTGTTGAGTTTGCTGGCAAAATCTAGCCCCTCGTAGTTTTAGACTGAGGTCTCACATCTTTGCAGGCCTTTGGCTCTTTGCTATCTTCAGATTCTAAAGGCCTAAAGATTCTAAAGATCTCTAAAGAGATCTTTGCCTCTCACTCTTGGGGCTGCTTATCTCAAAGCTAAAACCTGCACCCCAATTCTTTTATGCTAATAATGTCTTATTTCCCTCTCTGACATAGCTCTTTCCTATCTTTGCTGGAGTTGGTTTTCTGCTTAGAACTTTTGTGACTAGCTTGGGCTCACTGCAGTAATACAGTGGTCTATTTTAAGTTCTTTCTAGTAGCTTAAGTTACAGGGAAAAGGTATTTTTTGATATGTTAAGTACAATACTCATTCTTCCTGAGATTAGGATATAGCCACATGTAGGGGCAAATATTCAGCTTAGCGTATGAGGCCTCATACTTCAGCTAAAGCTGCTGTGTAACTCTCACTTGGAGTTTTCCAAGCTGCCTGAACTCCTAACGGACCTTTACTTGTTAAGTCTTCCCTTTGTCTTGTTGAGTCTC
This sequence comes from Mus pahari, assembly GCF_900095145.1. NCBI lineage: Eukaryota > Metazoa > Chordata > Mammalia > Rodentia > Muridae > Mus > Mus pahari. The sequence continues at coordinate 52,591,630 of NC_034600.1, read as the reverse complement.
AGCCAGACTATGTCTAAAAACGACTATCCCTCTGTCAAAGGAATCTTAATTTACCTTGCTTGCTTGTGTCCCTGTAAGGAACACTGCCATCTTTTAGTAACGTTTGTGGCACAAGTTAAATGTTCATCAGGACACCTACCTCTTCCGCTCTGCCCCAGTCACTAGCCCAGCTCTCTTGATATTTATTTGTGAGAGGTTTAAGAAGGGCATGCGTCCTAAGATTATCAAAGTGGCTATTGTTTTCACATGAAAAGGCATGCTTCCTTAGAACACTATTGCATTATAAGCCACAACAATGACCATCCGGGCATGATAGCCCTAAGGGTACAACAGTGTCATTCATATCATGGAGCTAACTGGCAGTTCTTACGGTGTGCTAAACATGAGGGAAATCAAACCTGGTACTGGAGACCTGGTGCTAGTGAGGTCATGGATCTTAGAGGAGAAGCTATTACTACCACGTCACTAAACCACTGTGATTCCTAACTGCATTCTTAATATCTCTCTGTGTATCCGCAGATAAGTGTAGCACTTGCCATCACAGAAACATCTCTTTGTAACAGAAGGAGACTACCACAGAAAACCACAACCAGTCAAACTATGAAGACCACGTGACTGTGGGTTACACAGTCACACGTGATCTACCTGAAACAGAACTCCTGAACCCAGGGGTTTGGGGAACATCATGTAGGGAGCAAATGATTTTAAGAGCTAAAGGACAAGGAAAGCTGCTGTGAGACTGGGCCTTCTAGAAATGCCAGGGATGTTACACTCATGATACCTCAATGATATGGCTGCCTAAATAGAACCTGACCAAGGAAAACACCAATAGACATGCTAACATAAATAGGAAAATCTCACAAGACACGATGCAGAGACCAATAAACATGCTAACATACATGGGGAAATCTGATAAGGCCCAACACAGAGACAAAGAACTATAGGCAACTAAGGAATGCTGGAAGTGGGGAAAATAGTCCTCTCCAGGGGTGAGCCCCTAATCGATTATCTAATAGCAAGGTGGGCCTTGAAATCATACACATAGAGTCGACAGAAAACTAATTCAGCAGGTTAGATTTATATATTAAGACATAGTTTTTCTTTAGTTGTTATTGTTACATACACACATATACATACATATACACATACATGCCACAATTTAAAGAAGGAATAAAAGAAAGTATATGTGAAAAATTGGAGATTTTTTATATTTTATAGATAGATATAGATACAGATGATATAGATATTTGCATGTCTGCTCTGGGGTTTCTTGTTACTGAATCAGGATCTTATGGTGTAATAAAGCTGGCCTCAGACTCATGATCCTTTTTGCCAAAATTTCCTGTGTTAGCATTATAGGTATGCCACCAAAACTGGCTACTATGGCTCTAAAAATGAGTTTATCTCATTATAATGACAATCAAGAGAAGAACAGAAGTAAATAACTGTATGGAGAAATTAATCTAATTTACATATCCAGATTGTTCCATGGAGCAGCTGAGTAATAGGGAGTATCATTAGTTCACAGAACACATGCTAAAAATAGCATCAGATTATTCATTCTTTAGACTATATTTATATAGAAATCAATAATGATAGGAAAATTTAAAACTATGGAAATTTATGGAAGTCTAAACATTTCGAATGGCCAGTATGCAAATGGAGAAATCAAATGGTGAAAAATCTAAAAGTGATCTTGAAATAAAAGAAAATGAAAAGCTAATACCGAATTTGTGGAATACAGAAGATGATAGTATTACTAAGAAAGAAGTACTTGATGACTTGATGAAAAAATACTTCTATTTTTTTAAACAGCTTCACAGCACAGTTTAGTGAGCTAAAAAAGCAAGTCTAACATCAGAGCATAGGAGCGGAGAGAGAAGGATGGAGGAAGAAGAAAAGATACAGGGAGGGAAGAAAGAGAGGAAGGGAAGAGAGGAAGGAGGGAACCAAGCTAGAAAAGGCAGAAATGGACAAAAGATCAAGGAAGAAAATAGTTGGATTTGAAAAAGGTAAACAACATTGAAAAACGGAAGGAAAGGGGAAAGCTGTATTAGATAGATAAAAGCAGAGATGAAAGGGACGGTTCCCAGTGAATACAAAGGATTGTCAGAGCCTAGAATGAAAACTGACTTGCCAAGGAAATGGGAAGTTGACAAAAAAAAAAAAAAAGTTACATTTCTTTTGCATGTGACTTATCTAAATGTGATCTTGGAGTATAGGAAACCTGAACACATGAAGAATTAAATAATTAAATTAATAAAACAAACAAACAAGCCTCGTCCATCAATGACAAATCCAGCATGAGTGGCTTCGTTGCCCAGTTTCACCGGCTTTTGAAGAAGTGACATTAATTCTTTTCAAACTGTTTCAGAGTAAAGAATGAGAGGAAATATTCCAAATGTATTCTACCTGACCAAGTCGTCCATAGCAGATAAAAACTAATATTTCTGATGAACATGTGAAAATTGTCAAAAAAAAATACCAGCAAAAAAAAAAAATTGTCAACTTTGATAGCAAAAAGAGTATGCCAATTCCTTGGGATCAACTGAGGATTGTCTCTGGAGCTACACAAATCAGAAAATGAGATAAGTAATATCTACAGAACAAACAGAATCGCACACACATGCACACAAATATGAACATCTCAGTGATATAAGGAAAATGTTGGATAACACTCACATCATAGAAACCCTTAATTTGCACACATACCCCAACCCTGCCACGAGTAGTAAGCAAAATAAATTAGGGATAGAGAAATGGGTCGCGATACAAAAAGGCTCTATATGACTAAGTCACACACACCCAACGCTCTGAAAAAGGAAAAGTCGAAACCACTTCTTCTGCAATTAACCAGGATAAGTTTGTCTACTTCCACCCCTCTTGTTCGGGATAACGCTGGAAGCTCCACCAGAAGCAATAATACACAAAGAGGAAACAAAGGCAATCACCCAGGAGAGGAGAAGCCCTCACTATCACCAAGAAAAATGTAAAGTCTTTACCAAAGACAGCTAGAACTGACAAGCCAGATCAGTGAGATCGGAGAATGAGAAGCCGGCGTACGAAGACAAGAGATTTGTTTTCAATCTCTTTGAATGAAATGGCTAGGAAAGAAATGAAGAAAAATTCCACTCGTAATATATTTTAAAAGTTCCAAGGATACATTTAACAAAGAAATTGAAAAGATCTTTACTATTAAAAACTAGATAACATGGAGGAAATCGATCGCAGACTATGTGACTAATGATAGAATACCCTTGTGTATAAATTAGAATGATTAACATTGCTAATGCAGTCATACCAACAAAAATTATGTCCAAGCTAGGCAATTTTTATCAAAATATAAATGACATTCTTTACAAGTAAGAAAATGACTATGAACGACATCTAATAGCTATGAGAATCTGGATCCTAAAGTGTAGGAGGAAAATGTGAGATGTCCCAAAATGTAAATCTGACATTTAAAAAAAAAAAAGTGAGGGGGATGTTTCAGGATACTCACTGATCTGGCTAAAGACTTTTGGGGTATGTCCTTAAAGACAGAGACAACAATGAAAACTTGGGCTTTTTTAATTGTTATTATTAAGATGTTTACATTTGAGTGCCTTCTAGATTATCTTTTAGAGTCCAAAATGGGCTATTTTTCAAGACAGGAAATGCCAGACCAAATACACCATTTCCCTTCAGTGTTCTAAGTCTGAAAAAAACACATGGTACTTGTCAACCCAAAGCCAAGACATGTTCCCTTTGGTGGGGTAAATCAGCAATGACAGAGTTAGTGCTATATTAAAGTGCTGTGGTGCCTCTCCTTGGTTGAAAACAAGACTTTATGTGTGTGTGTGTGTCTGTCGCTCTATTTCAGTTAGAAGAGCCAAAAGGCATAAAATATCCAGAAGATGTTTTGGCAAATCATGAGCCTAGCTGTGCTGGGCAAAACTCTACATGCCAAGATAAGGTGAATCATCCTGTGTCTGGGACCCATGTGTGCCCAAAGAACATACTTGCTGGACTTTAATCAACATTAAGTTCAGATGCTGTTATCAAGCAAAATAGTGCTTTTGATTGGAAAAATGTGAATTTTACTGTTGCTGGTCAAAAACTCGGTCTGAGTTTTTAAACTGATGCTTGACCTATGTCTTCGCTCTTCGCTGTGGGTTTCCTTTGCTTTGTTGTTTGGTTTCTGCACATGTATGTTTACTGTGGCTCTGCACATGTATGTTTACTGTGGCTCTCATTCTCAGCTTGCTCTTCAAGGAAGGACTTTAAAAATCTTCAAATAGCCACTTTAACTTCGCTACAATTACTTTTACTGAACTCATTTCTGTGAACATTTACAGAGTGTGGTTCAAGCATCTGTTCCCATATTTCACACAAGTTCATCTACCACAAGATCTCCGGGAAAATAGTTGAATAGTTTCCACATCGTATTTAAAAGGAAAACAAAATATCTAACAGTTGCGCTGGGACTGGTGGTAGATGTATTAATTGCCAGCATTTGAAAGGTAGATGCAGTTGGATCCAGGTCAGACAAACAAACAAACAAACAAATCTAGTAACATTGAATCTAATTTATAATGTCTTTTTTCTTAATTCTAATGTGTAAGTTTTATGATTTCTGCCTCTAATAGATGAGAAAAGGAACTAAAATTGACTTGACATTTACAGATACCATTAGAGGAAGTAAAAGAAAGGAGGATGAATTTGAATACATATTCATTCATTTCTGGGCCATTTTATTTTTAATTATAGAATACTCAAGCATGATTGGGAGAGTGTTGCTCTCTGAATGGCAGACTATGAATGATTAACTAAAAGCATACATCACCCTCTTACTGTGATGCATGGCACACATTACAGAGCCGCCACAAGTATGTGAGACTCGTTTACTTCCTGGTATAGTTTTCATTCCGTGTACAATGGTATTTATTTTATCCCACAACCTTGGTGGTGTTGCCAACTGACAGACAATTGCTTGAAATGTCCAGTTGACCTTTCTTGGCGTGAAGTTTATCTGGTTTATTTCTGAGTCTTTTCCCAGGACCCATGGTGAAAGCTTAAAGAAAAGAGGATCCAGAAATTGGCATTATGGAAAAAAATGTAACAGTAAGCCCAGACGCATCACAATACTCTGAAACCTGGAATGCTTTGTGACTAGTGGATTAGTCTGTTTTTTATGTCAAAATACTTCAGACTTCACTTGACCCCTGTCATTGCTTGAAATAAAAATTATTGCTCTTAAAGCTACATCCCAAGGGTAAGGTTGAGTCCCTTTCCAAGAAAGCACAGGCTAATAGCATCCACATTCAACTCACGCCCCCATAAGTACCAATATGCTTTAATAATCAGACAGATGTGTTTGGCCTTTGAATTATGTTGAACATTCTATCTGCATAGAAAGTTTGCTCTAGTTTTTTAATAAGCTTCAAAAACTATCCAAGAGTTTAGAACAGGGAACTTCCTAAAGCTCTGAAACCTTAATACTGTCTTAATACTTAATATGTTGTGGTGACCACAACCATAAAATTATTTTCACTGATACTTCATAACTGTAACTTTTGTACTGCCATGAATCATAATGTAAATACTTGATATGCAGCATGCATTTTTATTGATACAAATTGAACCAAAGGGGTTGCAACTCACAGGTTGAAAAACGTTGATTTAGATATTTCTCCTCCCTAAAATATTCTGATTCTCTGAATGCTTTTGCATTTCAGTTTCTTGATTTAAATCTTACCCCGAACTCCTTAGTTTATTCCAAAACATCATTAACATTTCCGAACACCGTGTTACTTACTTTTATGAAAATAAATTTATTTAAATTCTTCTGTCCCTACATTTTAATATTTTCTACATTTTTTTCATATGATTTGAGAATAAGTGAATCACTATCTGTTCAGAAAGGATTATAAATTCCCATACAGAAGCATGATTTCCAAACACAGTAGATAAACACCACGGCACCTAAGCTCCAAGGCCTGTGGTCACTGAGGATGAAGACACGTTTGACTCTAGAAGACACTGTTTTAGTATTGAGCCTAATTATATCATCTTATCATGTCTACTTAGATAAACAATGTGGAAGCATGTTTCAAAAATAAAATTTGAACTGTTTAATAGTTCTATCTTAATAACCTTAATTCTCTGGGATAGTTATGACAGACAGTATACTAAAGAAGTGCACTTTGTATTCAAATTTCATAGAAGATTTTGAAAAAGAACATTTTTCTTAAGTACTATAAAAATTCTTACATCAGACTGTTTTATAATCATAATCATATCCAGTTCTAAACATAATCAATTCTGCCTGTCATGCTAGTCTGTGTGAAGCTTATTTTCTTGTCTCTACGATGAACAACATATCTATAAAGTTTTTATATGTGGAATGTTAAGAATCACATTGAAAGGGATCCTGAGTCAGTATGAACATGCCACAGCTTGACTTCCAGTGATCTTCCATGAAGATCATGTTCTAGACTGCCAGTGTTTTCAGACCATATGGCAAACACAGAAGAAAACACTGCAGTTTTCTTATATATATATATAAGCAATGACTTCAATACAGAGCCTAGAATAAACTTTTCTGACCTGTCACCCCAAAGCAGAACCAGCTAGCTGAATTGAGCATAGATTAGCCAAACTCCAGCTGGCCCACACTTCCTGGTCTGTAAGCTACTGGCTTCTAGAGAAGTTAGTTATGCACCGTCACTGTGACAATCCCTGAACAATAAAATGTGGGTAAGATGCAATGGCAACTGGACACATTTCCAGGCAAGAACTAACGCTCTAGCTTTAGTACAACTGTAAAAAATATATATTCCAAAAAAAGTCCTAGGCAGAAACAAGGAGTGTCTTTAGACCATAAAGAAGTCAGAGATAAAATTAGGGGGGAAATACCCGAACAAATCAAAAAGGTTACAAATGTCAGGAGTCACAGTGACTATCAGTAGGGAATTGGGAATCAATTTCCAGCCCAGAACCAGTTCAGTGGCCCTGTATTGATGACAAATAAAGTTTTCAAAGGCAATTTCTAGCGCTATTCACATAAACGTGAATAAAGGCTTCTTAACCTCATGTGACATTTTATAAATGAAATAAATAAATATATAAATTTAAACAAAACTACACAAATCCTAGTTAAAAATGAAAGAAAAGTTTTGTGATCTTGGGTTATACAAACATCTTTAAAATATGATATAAAAAGTACAATCTGCAAAAGAAACAGTAAAAACATTTTTCCTACATACTGAATTTGCTCTGTAACAGGTGTTAAGAGAGTAGAAAACCCACAAACTTGGAGAAAATCTTTGCCAATTGTATTCCCAAACATGCACTTTTTTCTATTATTTTTTATTTTTTATTAATTCTTTGTGAATTTTAGATCCTACATCGCAATCCCACTCCTCACCTGATCCCTTTGTATCTGTTCTCTACTCTTGCAAACTCCCCTCCCAAAAGAAACTAAGCAGAAATAGATAGATAGATAGATAGATAGATAGATAGATAGATAGATAGATAGATAGATAGATAGATAGATAGAAAGATAGATAGATAGATAGATAGATAGATAGANAGATAGATAGATAGATAGATAGATAGATAGAAAGATAGATAGATAGATAGATAGATAGATAGATAGATAGATAGATAGATAGATAGATAGATAGATAGATAGATGATAGATAGATAATAAGAGAAAACAAAACAGCTCCTCCTGAAAGCTGTAGCATGTCGCTATGTGTCGTGCAGTGTACCCTTCTGCCTACGCATCCTTACTGGCAAATATTTGTTGCAATGAGGCATTGATCTGGTTCAAGACCTCTGGCTTCTGCTACACTATCAATATGGATCTGCAAGGTGATTCCTCTTACTATTCTGTTACTCATTTTTATATATTTATTATTATATATTAAATATAATATATTTATTATAGTGTTTGCTGAAATTATACTATAACTATGACTAATTATACTATAAGAATTTCCCCATTCTCCTTCATACCTCCAACCTCCCCAAATACCCCTCAACCTCTTTCAAACTCACAGCCTCCTTCTTGATTGTTGTCACACATGTATATACATGGAGGAAATATATTTCCCCCAATACATAAGTATAAACTGCTCAATTTGTATAATATTACCTGTATGTGTATGTATTTTTCAGAGCTAATCATTTGCTTAGTGCTAAAGTGACAACACATTTAGTCAGATAAGGGACAACTAATAATTATAATAAACAACTGGGTAATTGAAGAGATAGCTCAGCAGGTGAGAGCAGAAGGCTTGGGCTTGGTCCTCAGCATCCGCACTGGGTGGCTCACAACTATTTATGAGTCTAGTTCCAGGAGACCTGATATTCTCCTTTAGGCTTCCTTGGCACTACAGTAATCTATGTACAGAAACACACACACACACACACACACACAAACACACAATCTTAAAAAACATAATAAGCAGTGAAAATGTTCTGCATCGGTAAACATCTAAAATGCATAAATTAAAACCACCATAGCTAAACTAAAATAAAACACACACACACACACACACACACACATACACACACACACACACACACACACACTTGAAAATGGCAAACACTGAAGAGGATTGCAAGGGGAAGAAACTGGAGCAATTTTGGTTGCTAACAAGAGTTTTTAAAAAATGAGGTAGCCACTTAGAAGACTGTTTTTGCAGCTTGTTATCAAGTTTAAGACATATTTATATCATGTCACAGCAAATATTAATATCATCTAAAATACCACTGGGACACTACTGCAAGTTCTGTTATATTATGCATTCACAAGAGAAGCCATTGAGCAGGTGCCAGCACATGGTTCAATTATGACAATGATCACATAAATTCTGGTTAACCACATCCAGGAAGCCGGCATGTCACACAGACTGTGTGCAGCTAGTGATAGTTCATTTGTCTTAACAGCAAGACACACTGCTCCTTAGATCAAAACTAAGAAAGCCAATTCTTTCTTTTTCTTTCTTTCTTTCTTTCTTTCTTTCTTTCTTTCTTTCTTTCTTTCTTTCTTTCTTTCTTTCTTTCTTTCTTTCTCTTTCTTTCTTTCTTTTTTTCTTTTTTCTTTCTTTCTTTCTTTCTTTCTTTCCCTTCCTTCCTTCCTTCCTTCCTTCCTTCCTTCCTTCCTTCCTTCCTTCCTTCCTTCCTTCCTTCCTTCATTTCTTACTTTCTTTTTTGAAGCACCAGAACAAAAACAACTGTTCTCCTTGCCTCTGGGATCCTGTCCCACCAAACTCCGTGATGACATCAATGATTTAGGCCCCCTTTTATCTCCGACACTTTAGTCGTTCCCACATTGTAAGCCAGTCTCTGTGGATAATGACATTGAAAAGAAATGACATGTCAGCTCCCTATGATAAAAAAACCTCTAACTTCTTAGTTGGATGGATACCTTCTTGTTCTTGGAGCACTCGCTTGGGGGGAAACTGTCTCAGTCCTTTGTTAAAACGCCTTTGACAGCAACTGCATGATTTGTGCTAAAAGTCGATGCTCCTCCAATCATGTCTTCCAATGAGACTACAACTATACTGATAGTCTGACTGAGCTTCTTAGAAGACCTCCAGCCAGCATCATTCAGCAAAGCTCCTCCTGTATTCTAGACTCACAAAAGCTGTAAGATGATAAGGTTTGATATGCTTTTGTTTTTGTTTTTAGATAGCAATACCTTTTTTTATGGGTTTAGTAATAACCAGCAGGAATGTGTATTTGTAAAAAAATAATTAATTTGAATGTGTAAGAAAGTAAAAGTCAAAATATGAAGAATGAAGTTTTAAACTTAAAAATAATAGACAATTACACAGACCACGGGCTCTGCTTCCTTAAATATTCCTATAGATTTATATTTCCCTTCCTCACAAACAAGATGCTCCAGTGACACGGGAAGGAACTTCAATAATGTGCAGTAAAAATAATATAGCAGATAGAATATTACAATCATTATTTTGAACAAATACATGTTATTTAATAATAAAGTTTTATTATCTCCATTTCCCATTAAATGTTACTCCCTTATTTTAAGTTTTTATGATTCAATTTATAGTTATTGTCAAGTTACCATAAATGTTCCAACAAAATGTCAATATGTATAGCAAAACTATTAAACATAAAATATTCTGCAACTTATACACAGGGTAATATCTCTGCTATTTAATACCCATAATTTTTTGCCCTTAAAATATATAAGATCCTTTAAAGCTGGAGAGGGTTTTTTATATATTAAAATGTACTCTTGAAACTGTACTTGGGATAGTCATGTTGTTAATACTAAATACTGCTAAATATAATAAAACCAATGCAGTTAATTATTTAAGCCCTCATAACAAGAAATATACTACTTATTCAGAAGTCATCGTATACTAGGACATTTTTATTGATGGATATTGGTTAGATAACATTAGACAATATCTAAAATACGCCACCACACTAAAACCCAAAGAAGAGGTCCAAAGTGGGGGCCAGGCTATGTTGTTTTGTATCAGTGAACTCAAAAGACACAGGACAGTGGCTACTTTAGTTACATTTTGTTTGTTCTTCAATTTGAGCTTGCTATCATTGTTGGCGATGAGCTATCCTGCTGCTTATTCCTTCCCTGTATTGAAAGGTTTTCTTATCTGCTTTTAATTTTTTCTACATTCTTACCATATTTTACATGTCTGATTTACCATCTGTGGTAAATTATAGATGGTCACATTTTTAAAAAATTTTTCTCTTTTAGATATGATGTCTGCTCCCTCTCCCCTTGGATCTGGGTCTGATTAGAACTGCTTTGACCAATAAAATGTGAAATTGACTCTATGCCTGTTCTGAGCTGAACTTTAAAAAATTCCCTTGCAATGTGCCCTGAGTTCTGTTGAGCCTAAAGGAGACAGAAAGTTCTACGTTCCTTCTGGCACAGATGATATCGAAAGATTGTGAGACCACTTGGAGAGAGGGTCAACTCATGGGAGCTCATCTATGTCGTGACTCCTACTAAAACACTGGGTGTGATTGAATATCACTCTTGACCATGATGGTCTTAGATAAATTCCTGGTGCCATTTATTGAACCTACTGTTAATACCACAGGGGATCTGCCAGCTCAACCCTGCCAATCACACAACCTGTGAGGTATAAACAACGCTGTGACTTAAGATGGTACTTTTCCTTAGTGTATAGAAGTCTATGTTATAAAATGTAACTTTCAGATGATAGCACTTATGTATTTATACATTTTATAAGATACACAAGGATGTCCTCTACCTAAGCTGCACACACGTGGCATCGTGCCACTTAGAGGTTTAGTACAGAATCTGGTGAAGTGCATGTTCTGGATGTTTTGGTTGGTTGGTTGGATTTTTTTGTTGTTGTTGTTCTGTTTTATCGTCAATATCTTTTAAAGAATTCAACACTAATTTGGTTTTTTGCTCTTAATCTTTCAATACCAGCATGATCACAACTCATCTCATCTTAAATATTATTTTGTTTCTACAAGGAAAATGGATGTTCCTTTTACATGAAAACCTTTTCTTGTTTTTTTTTTGTTTGTTTGCTTGTCAGTTCATTCATTTTAACTTTATTGCTTAGTTTAGAAAAGTGTTCTTCCCAATATTATTCTTAAACCCACTTTCTATTGAGTCTCCCCTTCTTTTCCAAATTTTTTGCTTTTAGAATTTCCTTTATATTTTTATATCTAATATTCTGTAGTAAATTTTTAAATTTGAATCATAAAGTTCACAAAATATCTCCGAAAGGACTGACATTCAATCTTTTCTGTCTAAAGGAAATAAAATTTTAATAAATTTCCAGAAATGTGCACAAACCAGTTTATGTGAAGTTACTTGGAGTCATCAAATATAGAAAACTTGAAATCATGTCCCACATACCATGTCTTCTCTAGGCTTCTTTTGGATCTGTTCTTTTCTTTTCTTTTTTTAAAGATGAATTTATTTTTACATGTAAGTACACTGTAGCTGTCTTCAGACATTCCAGAAGATGACACCAAATCTCATTACGGATGGCTGTAAGCTACCATGTGGTTGCTCAGGACCTTTGGAAGAGCAGTCAGTGCTCTTAACTGCTAAGCCATCTCTCCAGCCTCTCTTTTGGATCTTTTTTTCTTTATTAAAAAAGAAATTAAATAAATAATATAACCATCATGTGCCATTATACAGTTTACTAGCAGCATCAACATTTTCAGATTTAAGAGAATAAAAGGATATGTAATTTGCTTACTTAAGTTTTGGAAATATTTGTGGCATGTTCACAAGGATGTCTGTTGCCATCAATTGGCTTGCTTACTATTAAATCATATTAGGGACTCATGCACTCAGACACACAAAGGAAACAGTGCACTGTAGTGGGGTCTTGGCAAAATTGCCTTCTTACCACCATTTTAAAATTTAAATATGTTTTCATACACAGTACATGCAATAAAGTATTTCCACCTAGTAGAGAGCTTCACTCTAGTTCAACATGTTCAGCCACTCTTGTTTGGTCTGTAGCAGCTATGTGTAAAAGCCGTGCACTGAGGACACACACACACAACATTTCATTGTGTATATAATAATGTCTTACGTCATCTGGTGTCCAGTTGGCATTGTGCTTGTTCACAAGCTTTTAGCTCATAAGGTTATAAATAAGATATAAACCTGATGGAAGATGAGCTCGTGTATAAAATAAATACATTACCCAGTAATAAGCCTATTTAAGAAGGAACATACTACAGAGGGATAATGCTAAAATGGACATTTGTCTGTTTTATCAAAAAGTGTGGTAATATGAAGAAAACTGTACTGACGATGATTGTTGAGTAATGAATCACAAAAGCATGTCAGTGGAGCATATATATATATATGCTCCTAGTTGCTGTGGATCAATGATCTAGAAATGGTAGCTGGATCCTCTGCTTCCTGGTCTTCATGAGGATGGAATTAAAGTTTTAGTTGGAACTCGGATCCTACTGAAAGCCCCACTGAGGAGAGATCTACTTCTATAGACAGAAGTAAATCTCTCTATTCTCTCTATTGGCAGAATTTAGTTTCTTATTCTTGTTCACTGCTGGTCCCTTGTCATGTGGACCTCTCCATTGGATAGCTCCAAACAATCCAGCTTGTTTTTACCAAACTCAGAAAAGGCAGGTGCATATTTTCTAAAAACAGAGAAAAATAATCAGAGTTTTGTGCAACCAATCCATTCATAAGGCATCCATCCACTTACACTTTCCCAGTTCATTCATTAGCAGCGTGTCATAGATCTTGCCAGTGGGGTGGATTTACTATTAGAACATCTAGATCACAGTGAGCCTTCTCAGAGTCTACCTTAGAGGATTTTTTTTTTTAACTTGTTCCATAGTGCTGTGGTAAATATCATAACTGAAAGCTACGTGGATCAGAAAAAAAGCTTATTTGGCTTACTATTCCCACCTACAGTCTACATGAAGAGAAGTCATGGCAGAACCTCAAACAGGCACCCAAAGTAGGAACTGGAGCAGAAAACATGGATGAGGTCTGTGCCAGTTTACCTTGGGCACAAACTCTGCAGATAGTCCCACAGCACCCAGAGGAGGTTCCACTCCCAGTCGCTCTAGCATGCCCAGATCTTAGGATCAGGGGTGAATAGGACACAATATCTGTTCCAACACAACCAGGAGTACTTGGACTATCAGGATCCAGGGATGCAGGAACCCTGCTCGGCCAGTGGCTTGGGTTTCTTCCAGTCTGCACTGGTTTATCCTGGGCACAAACTCTGCAGCCAGTCTCACAGCACCCAGAGGAGACTCTGCTCCCAGGACTCTAACACAGCCAGGATCATAAGATCCCAGTATTCCAGGATCCCAGGAGCTTGGTCAAACCAGGATCTCAGGGTCCCAGAGGCAGATGTCTCAGCTGATGAAGCTCTTACTGTACAAGTACAAGGATCAGATCTCAGATCCCACAGAAAGGCTAGGCAGACATGGCAGCCTGGAAGTGATTATGGGGCTCAGAAAATGAAGGCAGGGCCTCTCCAAAGCCAGCTGGCTAACCGTGCTGTTAGAGTTACCAAGTTCCAGGTTCATTTCAGAACCCCTACTTCAGTGAATAAGGTAGAGAGTGATTTTTAAAAAATTCTTGATGCTTCAGGACTCAACACACATGTACACCCTCATATTACATGAACACATGCACACATACACACACACATACACACACACATACACACACACACACACACACACACATCAGAGATAATGACATAAACAAATTAAAAACAAATAAATATCCTATCAACTTAGCCTCATATGAAGTTCTTTAAAGTATGCCTTAATTGCATAAAAGGAGACATCAATTCAGCACATGATTTTTCTTAGACTAATATGAGTTGCTTATTTTAAACTCAGCAGCACAACTGGCCCCTTGTCAACTTGAAGTACAAAAATATCATTATTATTCCATAACCTTTCTTATTTATCCCCCAAATCTTATGTTAATTCACAGTCAGAAACACAATATATCTTTAGATGTCCCACATTCTTTATAAAATTCTAACACTACTACTGGATTGTTTCCCAGATCCTATTCCGCTGCCTTTCTTATACCTCCCATAACCACTAGTGGGTGACTCTGCCTACGGTGGGCTTGGCTGTCCTCATAATCACCAATCAATAAAATGCCTCATAGCCTTGCCTATAGATGACTCTAACTTGTATCAAGTTGATTTCTCTAAAATCGCCAAAACGGGGTCTGCTCCATGCTTTCACATACATCTCTTCCTGATTATGAGTACTTAATCATTTGCTAACAAATATTGAGTCTTGTTCGCGAAAACACACAAGGGGACATTTTATTTCTATCTTTGACCATACTTACCAGCCACTCATGTATTTTATTGACAGTATCGTGACTCTCTAATACTACCACTGAAAATTTTAAGCACGTATTTACAGAGAATGACAGAGACATAAGCTTACAGAGTACATTTGTAAACTTTATTTAAGTTTTCCTTACTACACCTTTTCCTCATGTGCTCTGATTTCTCTCCATAGATATTATCCTATAATGAATCAATATTTAAAGTCATCTCAATGCTTTAATTTTGAGATTTTGGGGACGATATCAACACATAAACAAATGAACTCTAAGCACTGGAGGTATTGTCTCTTGAGGAAAAACTATCTTCAACATCTATAACATCTTTCTTTACTAATATAACTAATCTTATAGCTTTAATATAGTTAATGTAGAATTCCCTGGATAGTGGATAGTAATTTGTTCGTTTCTATGGGTTCGTTAACATTAAATGTCCTTATCCTAAGGTACAAAAACTTTTAGAATGACTTCATAAGGTAAAATATTTCACTCCTATAAGGCTACTTACAAATCCAAAAGATACAGGAAATAAATCTAGCTTCTGTGTATCAAACACAAAATAAATTTTCCATATTTCCAATACATAGGCAATATGTGGAAAATGCATTAAAAGTCCACAAGTAAGAAAAAGTAAAAAAAAAAAATGTTTGCCATATATATTATAACAATTACAGTAGAATCACCAAAACATACTTTAATATCATTTTAAAATATGTGAATATAAGTATTTCTGTTAACATACTATTAAAGTCAAGATAAGACCTTGCAGAAATTATCCTATTTCCTTGTTTAGAGAATGGCTTAAAGGGCATAGGAAAGGATTACAAGTCTTCATTTCAATGGCTGGAAAGGAAAGCAAGTGAGATTTTCATCTCTCAGAGAGCATTAGTGACACATGGAATCAGAGATTGCATGATCCATGACCTTAAGAAGCAACAGAAAAGTCAGTCTTGCCTTTAGAACAGAAAATACAGACTGACTTTCTATTACCTCTGCAACAAGGAACAGGAGCCTGTCCCGTTTTTATCTGCACCATGCAGGGCTTGTTTGTCTGGAGGTCTCGGTGCCTCTTGAAGTATGGTTGCTCTCAAGGAGCTAACCTTTGCCACAGCCCTGTGGATAATCCAATCTGCAGTGTGTGAGAGCCTCCTCAAGCAGAAGCAAACAAGCAGCAGCTCTGGAAACACTGGGGACAAAGTAAAAGCGCACATTCCAAGATCTGATCCCAGTGAAATACCCTAACTTCCTGCTGTAAGATAAAACCACCTATGGGGGGGGCGGAGGGGGGATTTGTTTGTCATTCGGTTCTGAGGTCCAAGACCCGCTGATTCCTTGGAATTATTATTCTTACAGTTTTCCTAGAACAAAAAGTAAAATTCCGTAATAAAAGACTTTAGAAAATGATAAACCATGGGCTTGGGGTCCTGTTTCTCTGCCTACTGCTTCTTGTTCTAATACTTTACAGTACTTACGTCTCTGCAATGTCTCGGCAACTTTCATCAGTATATGAGCGTGGTGAGAAGAACGTTTCCTTGAATTGTCTGTCTTCCCACTTGGAACTACAGTGGTCCATTTTACTAACCAAAGTTCATTCATCTACACAGGAAAACTCCTATTCTGGGAACTGAACCTTCCGCACCACACCCCCTCACCACCCTTTATCCTAAACTGGAGTTGATTTCTGGGGGCTTGAAACCTTTGGGAACATTCTGAGGAAATTTGGATTAATTAGAAATTTTAACAAAGGCTTGATGTGGAGAAATAGTGGTGACGGAGAAGAGAACATGAATCTCTTGGAAAGGGTGAACTTTTCAGTTGTATTTTTAATTTTGTTTTAATTTTTGAGATTATAATATAATTACACAATTAACCCTTCCCTCTCTTCCCTCCAAATCCTTCCGTGCACCTCCTCCACTCACTTTCAAATTCATGGACTCTTATTATATATTACATATTGACCTATTACATAAGTGCAACCTGCCCAGTCTGTAGAACATCACTTGTAGGAATACATTTTCAGGGCTGAGAATTTGCTCTTAGAACACCAATTGGTGCGCCCTTCCCCAGGGAGGACTTTCTTCTACTATCAGCTTTTCCTAGTTGGTTCTAGGGTTTGTTTTGGTTTGTTTTGTTTTGTTTTGGTTTGGTTTGGTTTTTGTCTAGGGTCTCTGCCTATTGCAAAGATTCCTTGGTAAGGGGCAAGAACTACCCTTATTAGTGTATAAGGACAAATATTTAGAATGCGTTTAAATATTATGCTGTCTTAGTAAAGTAGAGGCTGTAGCTTCTCCAAGATCCATGAGTTCACTAGCACTGGGCAGTTGGCTTCTGTGCCAGACATGATTTCCCCCTTGTTGAGTGAGTCTTTACTGCAATTAGAGAGTTACTGCCAAGGTATGTGTGCTTTAAAAAAGAGTGTTATATTCTAAAATTCCTAAGAAGCACTGAGCAGCCTGCTTTTGTCTATTCATATGTTTTACCTTGAATATGTTCCTGGCATTAGATTTAGCAAATCTGGTCATAAAAAAAAAAAATGAATGGGACAAATACTCAAATCATCAAAACCGAAAAACCAATATTTTGATATTGTGAATTATATTTTGGGGCTGCATTTAGTTCCCTATACTCCTGAAAAATCTTTGAAATGATCAAGGTGATAAGTTTCTTTGGGTGTGCTAGTAAAGCAATTGGGGCCTGGAAGGCCTTATTGCAGTTTGAAGATGGGAGAAAGATCAAGGCAGTTTTTTAGTGCTGTAGCTCTCTGTAGACAAAAGAGTAGCTGAAACTGTTCAACTGAGACTGTTGATTTAATTAACCATGCCTATGTAACGAAGCTCTACAAAGTTCTAAGAGTGAGGTTCAAAGAACATTCATGCTGCTGACCAGATGGAGGTAAGGTCTTTATCCCTTACCTACACCCCTATTCATTATACTTTGTAATATCATTTATAATAAACTAACCTGGTTTATCCATGCGTTATCTGACTGATTTCACAAAGCAGTAAAACCTTGGTTAAGAGACAGTCAGACACATATACCTAAAACAATCTTGAGTTCATACTTATCGAAAGTGGAGGGAATCATCTTAATGCTGAACCCTCAACTTGTGTGATCTCAGATTATACTTAGATAGACATTATCAGAATTGAGTTGAATTTGAGGCCACTACATTGTTATCCTCTGGGGTAGCACTGCTTGTTTGCAAAGTGAAAAACATATGGCAACCCTGGAATCAGGAACCTATCAGGAAAGAGTAATGAAAGAAACGTGGTTTAACTTCTCAAAAATGTTTACTGTCTTTAGAGAAGAATAAATTTTGATAAACATTTAAATAAATGAGAGATTTTAGCAGTCTGGGGTGTGGGACTTAGAAAAGGCTATGTGGGAAATGGGACTTGAAGTCAGGTTTGTGCATGTCAAAAGAACAATGTATGTCAAGAAAAGCCCCCCCCCCCCATGAACCAAACACAGATGTCAAAGGATGTGTGTGAAGCAACAGACACACTTGGCTAGAATACCAGATGTGGGAAGAAAAGAATGAGCTCAATAAAAGACTAAAGCAGAAAGCTAAGCAATAAAATTACCTAAAAGAACAAAAATAGCCAGCACACGCAAACAAGACAGGGCTGTGATTAATGCCAGACGTGCAGTGTTTGAATCTCCCAGCAACGTTTGACTTTGCGGGAGTACATGTTTGGCTTCTGCCAGTGGATAACCTTAATATTCTATACATCTCCCTTTCTTTCATCTTACAGAAATGTCACATATCTATGTAGATGACCCATACTCTTCTCTATATTCTCAAGGTGATTATGTTCATGATGAGCAGTGACATTTTATCATGTCCCAAAGGAGGGAAACATAATCAGTTTTCTGGAATGACCACATTTCTATCAATGCATCCATACAAAAGTAGGTTGTATGTGTGTTTCTATTTAAATTAGAATTCTCTTTTCAAATCTATACTGTTTGCTAACTAGCTCTAATCTCACGGCCAACATTTCAACTCACATCTGAATGAAGCATATTCTTAGAAATACTAGGCAAATGCTTTAGCACTGCATGTTGAGACTATTTTCAACAGTGCAATAACAACAACAGGCACAAAACCACATTGACCATTCTAGGACCCAAAGGAGGACACGGGTTACAGTGTGGGAAATGGATCAGGATAGCAGAGAGCTAGACAACCTTCTGACAGCTACTGGGAAAGCTTGATTAATATGTATTTGTGTTACAAAAATAGTTTAGAAAGAAACTAAATTTATAAATATGGAGGCTTTCTTTGAATAATGGTGGAACATGGCACTGGAGAAACATCTCAGTGGTTAGAAATATTCACTGCCCTTGCCAAAACCCAAGCTCAGTTCCCAGAACCTACATGGTAGCTCACAACTATCAGTAACTTCAGTTCAGTGGATCTGATACCATCTGATGATCTTCTCAGGCATGCACGTGATACACACACATACATAGAAATATATACTCATACATGTAAAATAGAATACAATATTTAAAAAATAAAAATATTGCCTATATACATAAATTATTTTATCTGCATGTGTAGTGCTATGGAATATACATTTATGCACCCTCTGATCGCTCTTCTGTTGAAGTCCTAATCTCCAATCAGATAGTGTTAAAAGGTGAATCCATTGAAAATAATTAGATTATGAAGACAGAGCCCTCGTGGTGGGAGTAATACCCTCATGTCAGACTAGAAAACTAAGTGGCTTTCTTTTAATGAAGTACAGGTCTGTGAACTGTGAACCAGAAGACCATCACAGGAACCTGACGATACTGGCTCCTAGATCTCCAGTGGCTAGCCTCCAGCACTGCAGGAATTAGATCCCTAATGCTTGTAAGACACCCAACCTTTGGTACTTGGATACAATAGCTAGAACTGAATAAAACCTTCATGGATAGCCTCTTTACCACTCATAGAATTTAAAAACAGTAGTAAAGTAGCTACATATGGCAAACAGTGACACTGATGATTGATAATTACCTTCTATATTCCCTATAGCCTTCCTGAACAAGAGATTGAGCTAGCTGGTGAAGAAAGAATTCTAATAACTAGAACTGTCTAGACATGACATCGATGAACTACAACAATGACAAGCACACCGATAGATTCTTAAAGATGCAATAGGGCAGACATATATTGCTGGTAACCAGTAGCTGTCTAATTGGACTTCAGGCCCACAGTTGAATGAAATCATGCCTGGTATTAGAAACAGAAAACTACCTGGGGCTAGTGAAGTTAGGGATCTTAGAGGAGAACCAGCAATCCGCACTTTACCAGACCAGCATAATAACCAACTGCATTCTAGAACTTAGCCTAATATCCACAACTCTCACCCTGCATCAAAGAAGCATCAAATGAAAAGCATTACAGAACATTTAACATATAACAGAGATAATCTGAATGTGGGCATCCCAGTCTCAACAGATATGTTGACAATGCAACTCCTGGACCTAAGGCTCAGGGATCATCATGAAAGAAGAGTCAGATAGATTGTAAGAGTCAAAGAACTATGATATCTGCCTGAAATTGAGTCTCCTAGAAATGCCAGGATAGCTAACACATGGAAACTCAACATTATGACTGCTTGAAAACACCTGATCAATGACAGTATCAGTAGACATGCTATTGTAGAAAGGGGAAATCTCATGGTATCCAACCATAGACAAAGAACTCCTGGAAACTAATGACTTCTGAGAGATGATGAATTAACTTCTTTCAGGGATGAACCCCTTCATTGCTTATCTGATACAAAGTAGTCACCTGAAATTTTGTAAACACAAATGACAGAAAATGAACTCATGAGGTTGCTTATATATTTGTATACATATATTTATACACATACACACATATGTATATATACATATACATATATATACATATATTGTATATAATGTGTAACAGTAATAAAGTATGAGATAAATATGAGAATTATTTAGATTTTAGTCCACTGCAAACTCATTTCTCATCAAATGTCACATTTTTATAAACTACACCTTAGGAGAATTTCAGAGATGACTAGGGTCTTCAAAATGATATGGTACAATAAAAGTCATATTGGAAGCTAAAAACCTGTTGGCATTGATCAGCTTGGCAGGCTCTGTCTGCATATGGCCAGAAGTAGGCCTCGAAGTCAGACCTGTGTCAGTTCTCCGACTCCCTCATTCTCATAAATGGGCCTTGGTTTCCTGACTTCTTTCTAAATGTTACATAGTTTAAAAACAAGCGTTGCATTTGGAACAATTAGCTCCTGATTCACTCCTCATGTTTGTTTGGAGACGCTTAGACACACTAATTTTTGCTTCAGTTTTTAATTAATAGCATATCATTTCACAATAGTGGGAAATTATCATGTCCCTTCACTGGGGATCTGTGGCCCCTCGGGAACCTTATTTTGGAATAGCTAATCTTTGCTATAGACTCAGCATTCTTTAACTAAGATTCACTATGCCCAGACACATAAGAAGTAGTTTCAGTTAATTGGCCAATGATGCATGCATATGCATGACTCATTTAATGGTTATTATGACATTATTTTGAGCTTTGATGTCTCAGGACTGTTCAGTTCCTTGGGGTATTCAAAGGGTAATAGATCAACTAAAATAATATACTTTTCTAAGAATTTATTTCCAACAATTCTTTGAACAGGTTAAAAAAATCAGTACTATGGGCTGGGGAAATGGCTCAGTGGTTAAGAGCACATATTGTTCTTCAGTGGACCTGAGTTTGATTCCTATCACCTATAATCAGGTAACACATAACTGCCTGGAGTTCCAGATTCAGAGAGTCCACCCGATTCTCATTTCCTTGGGTACATACACAGACAGAGAGACAGACAGAACTACAGACATTTACATGAATGAATAGAAAAAAATTTTAATTTAATTTTACTTTTAATTAATTTTTTATACTCAATATTCCATTCCCCACCCCACCCCATCCACCCTACGTCTGCTCCACATCCCATACATCCTCCCCACCCCACTCCGTCTCCACATGGATGACCCTGCCCTCTACCCCACCTGACCTCTAAACTCCCTGTGGCCTTCAGTCTCTTGAGGGTTAGGTGCATCATCACTGAATGAACACAGAACCAGAAGTCCTCTACTCTATGTGTGTTGGGGGCCTCATATCAGCTGGTGTATGCTGTCTGTTTGGTGGTCCAGTGTTTGAGAGACCTCGGGAGTCCAGATTAATTGAGACTGCTGGTCATCCTACAGGATCTCCCGTCTCAGCTTCTTCTAGTCTTCCCTAATTCAACAACAGGGTTCAGCTGCTTCTGTCCATTGGATGGGTGCAAATATCTGCAAGACTCTTTTGGCTGTTTGTTGGGTCTTTCAGAGGGCAGTCATGATAGGTCCCTTTTTGTGAGCTCTCCATAGCCTCAGTAATAGTGTCAGGCCTTGGGACCTCCCCTTGAGCTGGATCCCTCTTTGGTCCTGACGCTGGACCTTCTTTTCCTCAGGCTCCTCTCCATTTCCATCCCTGTAATTCTTTCAGACAGGATCAGTTATGGATCAGAGATGTGACTGTGGGATGGCAACCCCATCCCTCACTTGATGTCCGGTCTTCTTGCTGGAGGTGGGCTCTTTAAGCTCCCTCTCCCTACTGTGGGGCATTTCATCTAAGGTTCCTCCCTTTGAGTCACTTCCTAGGTCTCTGGTGCATTCTGGAGGGTGCTCCCAACCTCCTATTTCCTGAGGTTGCCTGTTTCCATTCATTCTGCTGGCCCTCAGGGCTTCAGTCCTTTTCCCTCACTCAACACCAGATCAGGTTTTTCTCTTCCCCAAACCTGGTCCACTTTCCCTTCCAGATCCTTCCCTCCTTCCCCACTTGTGAATGCTTTCTTCTCTTTCCCAAGTGGGACTGAGGCATCCTCACTTGGTCACTTCAGCTTGTTGATCTATTTGAGTTCTGTGGACTGTATCTTGGGTATTCTGTACAGTTTTGTTTGTCTGTGGCTTTGTTTGTTTGTTTGTTTTGTCTAATATCCACTTATCAGTGAGTACATACAATGCATGTCCTTTTGGGTCTGAGTTACCTCACTCAGGATGACATTTTCTAGTGCCATCCATTTGCCTGCAAAACTCTTAAATGAAAAAAATCATTATATAATTTGCAAGTCAGCCTGTTTGATGATAATTGATGATAGAATAATTTTGTCTATTACTTAAGCTTATATTAAGCATTACTAGAATCCCAGAACATAATTGGATAGCTAGAGAAACTGTCTTTGCAGCAGCCCTGTGTCCCTGTGACTTTACAGGAGAATAGAAGGATAATAATCCTTCTAGAGAGAGTAACTGGGTTCAGCAAAATCTCATACTGTTTGATTGCATGCTTATAAGTACCTTTAAAAAGGCTCTCATACTAGTCTGCTATGGTGGCTCGTAGAGGCTATTTGTAGACTCTTTAATGTGATGTTTGAAACTAAAGTGATTTTTTTTTTATATATATTAGTCTTTATATAAGGAAAACCTTGTTAGGAACTTCTGGGAACTTCAGAAAATTCTGGGTTATAAGAAACACTCCAGGTTGAATAACTTAAACATGTAAGTATCGATTCAAGGTTGGGGCAAAATGTAACATTGCAATAAGCAATGTCCATCACAAATTATTTTACAATGTTGGTGATATAAAATCTAGAGAGAGAGAGAGACATTACAATTGTTTAATATCTGACGAAAGTGTCACTGAATTGGTAGTTTCAAGATGTGTTTGTAGGCAAGGAATAACTGACTGGAAGTAGATTGTACACAGTTATCTTTGAATTTGGTAAAGAAGGAGTTTTTCATGTTTCTTCCATTTCTATGTAAAAACAATTATGCCTCTGTTCATTTGGACGTCTGGTCCATTTACACCTGGAGACCTTCTCATGAGCAGCCAGTTCTCGAAGACTCCAACACCAGTCAGGGAGGGAAGAACAGTATGCTAATGGATAAGGCCTTTGCTTCCCCTTCACCAACCAGGGAGCTTGGTGTTGGGGCTGCATTCAGCATGGCTTGCTTCTTTCGGGTGCTTCACTCATCTTTTCTCCTCACTTGTCAGTTATTCTGTTACTACCTTGGGGAATTTCTTGTTTTTTCTCTCTGCTGATCTTTGGAATACAGTCTCTTTCCTCCTCCTCCTCCTCCTCCTCCTCCTCCTCCT
>NC_034600.1:52556444-52567450 GCF_900095145.1 Mus pahari | reverse complement strand
GTAATCTGGCATCTTGGCCAGTATTATCTCCATTTGTAATATAAAAATCTTCCCAAGTCTAATTTCACTAACAGTTTGTGATGGTTCATTTTGCTTACTTGTTTGATTGTTTTGGGGTTTGTTTTTTGTTTTGTTTTTTGTGTTTTTGGGTTTTTTTTTGTTTTTTTTGTTTTTTGTCTCCATGATATAAGCTAGAGTCATCTAGAAAGAAGGAAGGTCAATCGAGGAATTTCCCCCATCAGATTGGCTTGTATACGAGTTGCAGAGGCATTTTTTGTTTTGTGATTAATGATAGCTGCGTGAGGGCCCAACCCATTGTTTGGGCTGGCATTCCTGGGGTAGAGAGGCTTGGATTGGATTTAAAAAAAAATCTAAGTAATAAGCCAGTAAACAGCATTCCTCTTTGGTCTCTGCCTAGGTTCTTACATCATTTTCCTGACTTCTCTTCATGATGGAATGTGACCTACGAGCTGTAAGATGAAATAAAATCCTTTCTTCCTTTATACTGTTTTGGGCAAGATAATAACAAGAGAAACTAATTAACACAGAGACCTTAGTATCAGGAGTAACTTAGCTATTTTTTAAGTTGTTGGCAAGTGGAATCACATAGTCCATCGCCAAGCATTATAAGTTATATTCAATACTCCTGAATAGCCTTCCTACCATGAAAATATGACAAGAGGCACCTGTTGCTGAAGATAGCACATATTTGAGTCACAGGACATGGAGATATAAAGCTTGTACTCATCTGTAAACTTTATCCCCATTGGCTAGCATTCATGGTGCTAGGAGAGGCTACCCATGATGTAGGAAAAAAAAAAAAGTAAGACTCAGTCTCACCAAGCTGTGAGCCCTGCAACCTACCAAGCCTGGACTGATGAGACAGAACTACTGGTACAATAATGGTCCTAATATTAGGGAGTAAACAACCATTTTTTGCTTGGCCTTCTCTATTCAGTGGAACCCATACCTGGAACTATTAAAGAGGCTAAGAGCCTATGGTTAGATAGACAATGGACTCTGAGAAAAACCCAACACTATTCTGCTAAATTAAGAATTAGTATTAAAAATAATTCCTATTCATTTTCTTTGCTATGCCCATAGATCAAAGCATTTTTTAACCCTCAGGAAAAAAAAAAAGATTCTCCCTGAAATAGATGGGAAACAGCACAGACTCTCAACTGGTTAAAACATCCAGAGAAGAAAAGACAGTGGAATATTCAGTCCTTAACTGGACATCCATAACTATCTCTCCCCTTGAGGCTCATGAATATGTGTGGAAAAAAGAATAGTGAGACCCTAAGAGCCATGAATAGTAAACATCAAAGAAAAACAAACAGTGATTTCCAAACGTGACAGAGCAGATACTCACATAAACAACCAGCAATTTTAATAGCATACACAGGACCTTCTAAGGTTCCAGCAAGACAACATCCATGCATATAGGGGAAAAGGTGTGTATGTAAAATGACCACTAACTGAGGGAGTGTAGCATAGACATTTGATAGCAACTAGGCAAAAAAGAGTCAGCTTCCTTTATTGCCATGAACTTCTGATAGTTTGACAATATACTAAAGCTAGCTGAGTAATGGAAACAACTCAATGTAGAATATACAACACACACACACACACACACACACACACACACACACACACACCAGAGTATTTTTCAACCTTCATCAGAAAAAGAGTAGAATAGATTGGAATATAATCCCACAAAGAATAGATTGGAATAGATTAGAAATAATCCCACAAAGTCTCTCAACTAGTTAAAACATTTAAAGACATCTTTCGAACAAAAGAGAGTGGTGCAGAGTGAGGGGGTTGAATATGCTCAAAGCACAATTCGAAATCCTCAAAGAATTGGTAAATGTATTGCAAAAAAAAAAAAAAAAACATATTTATTACTGTAGCACTTTCACAAGAATGTCAAAAAATTTCCTCAAAATATCTAAGTTGTCCATCAAAGAGATTTTTGAGAAGGCATAGTCAATGTAAAACTTCAAGAACAGAGAGGGATTTTCCCCCACAATGTGAAGAAGAATGAGTACTTCCCACTCACTATGTTAATAGGGATTCTCATATCATGAGCTCTTGAAAGGGTAACTGTAGCCACTATATACCAGTATATTCCATATATATGTATGTGTGTATATATATATATATATATATATATATATATATATATATATGCCTAGATAAAACATATTTCTTGAATGAGTTATAGGAGATATTTAAATTTTCATGCGTGCGAAATTAAAGGCACAGCTAGAACAGAGTATCATAAACAAAACTGAGGATGAAGTTATAAGCTGAGAAAGGACGTGACGCACAAATGGCAGAGTTATTTAAAGTCCGTAAGATGGATGTTCAAGTAGTAGAACTGAGAACAGATAAATAAAAGCCTGAGGAAATCATCATTATTTGTGGAGAGGAAACTACATTATCAATAATGTACTAAATTCAACTCAGAATAATTCAGGAAGCATATGATAAATCCATTTTGGAGAACCACTTCATATCTACTTAAATAGCAAAGCACTTAAAAGTTGAGCAATGAGAGGACACATTCCTTTTTCTATGCAATAATTAGAAGGTAAATTCATATATTCACTTAGGAATATAATTTACCTTTAGCTAGTAATGTTCAAGATTAAGTTTTCGGGGGCAAAGAAAGTTTCCTTCTAGAAATTTTTATATCATAGAGATATGTGTGAAGGGTACACATATAAATATTAACATAGCAAATCGAAATTGTCCAAAATGTGACTAACTGGGGGGAAAGAAGAAATATGTTTTATGGGGTTATATAAGGGAGTATTTCACAGTAATTAAATAATAAGTGAAAATAAGTACAGAAGTAAAATTAAGGAAAACAAATATAGAATACTATTCATGGAAACTTGTAAACAAACTTCATTTAAGAATATTGTCTACACGTGTTGATAATCTTACACATGTATGCATGTATGTATGTATATGTATTTGTATATGTACAAAATCATAAGCCACAAAGTACATAACTTTCAAAAACACAAGGATTCTATACCGTTCTCACAATGTATAATGTGTGTTGATAGTTGAAGCACAGTAAATATTTGACAACTTAATTCAGTAATGAAAGCCAGATTTCATGACTTTCAACATTAATTCTATTAATATATAAAATTAGTTAAAGCTTTTATAAACACATATTATCCGTTGAAAGAGGATACCTAATTTGTTCTCAGAATGGCTATGAACAAATAACTCTGAAAACATTGCTAATTTTATCTTCATTTCTTCCTCTTTTACTTAAATCATTACAACATGTGTTTTTAAATTCCAAGGCCATATCCTCCTCCATTTTTGCAAGTTTTAATCATTGACAGGCACTAAATTCACATGTAGCAACATGGTGTCCCAGAAAGAAAAGCCACACTTATCTAACAGTTGGATCCCATTGCTTTAGCACAGAATGGAAAAGTCTAAAGAAACAGTGTTCTAGATGGGGTGGGGTAGGGAGGAGGTGTGGGATGTGGAGCAGTTGGAGGATGGATAGGGAGGGGGGATGGAATATGGAGTGTAAAAAATGAATTACAAATAAAATAAAATTAAAAAAAAAGAAACAGGGTTTTCTCACACATTGAATCTGTAATTTTATTTGACTTAAATGGTTCAGAAAGTATAGGAATTGAGAGCCACTTCCTAAGACAAAAGTGATTTCAAGGTTTATGTGAATACATAATTCCAAATGTGTCTCAGGGCTCCTGAATCCTTTCTTGGGAAGCAAGGAGAATACATTCTGAATGTTGGCAAAGAAACCAACAGCAATTACTTACCATACATGTATGTACCATACATGGTTCTTATATTTTATTTTAAAAAGTGAACGCCTGCCATGATACATATGATCTATGTTTATAGCATGTCAACAGTTTAACCTGTGATACAAATCTGGCCTAGAATTTTTGTTGAGTATAAAGACAGCATACATTTGGCTTCACCCAGTTGACTGTGAGACAAACTCTGCTCAAGACATTTAGTGCTGATCCTCTATTACAGGAGATCACCACCTCCTCTTGATCTTATTTTCACATTTCAAGCAGGTTCAAAGAAAACAGATGTGAAGACACTAAAAGCTGAAAGTGAGCCAAGAACACCACAAGCAACCCGGCTGTTCTCAATTATGTGGCCAGAACCACCATGCCCCCAAGTGAAAGGCAGCATTTGGAAAGAGTCGAATCTGTAAAGCTTAAGCAGCCTAAAATGACAATAAAGTTGTTTTTTGTTCCTCTAACTGAAAAAAATACTCACTCAGCTTGTGGGGTCCTCCCCTAGGGAGGCACTATGCTTGTTGACACTCAGGGAGCACAGAGCCATCACAGCTCCTAAGGAAATTTTCCTCCCAAACACAACTTGGTCCTCTTTAAAAGGAACGTTCTTTCCCTCTAATGGTGATACTATTGGCCACTACAAAATTAACTCCTTTCCAAGAGAATGGCTTTTTAGAGCTGAAACCTTCTCAAGTTTTATTCAGCATTGCTCATCTGATGTTGGAAGCCAATGTCATGATGGACAGAAAAGCACTCTTCGTTGGCTCTGACTGGGGTGTCTGAATACTTGATACTACTCTATATTATATACCCAGGTTCAGGAAATGTACTTCTTCCCATCAACAAAGATGCTCCAAGAATGAAGATGATTTCCAGTTGTGACACCCACAAAGGAATTCAAAAGATTGTCCACTTACTATGGCCTTTATAATTTTTACATCATGTGACATTTACAAGGATACTGGTAAAAATCCAAAAACCTGGATGTTAGCATCTGTTCCTGCTCAGCACCACAGGGAGGAGTATTCACCCTAGGCCATTGGTACAAGAAGAGAATGGGAGATGGCTTCAAGGAAATGGTACTTTCCAGACACAACAGAGAAGATACAAGTGTGAACCCAGAGTAATTGTAACAGCACACACAAAACATATACAGGTTGAAGCCAGACAAAATCCCAGCATAGAGGAGGAGAGGTGGGCATGACATACTCCACATTTCTGAGGAGGTATTAGCATTTTATGGCTCCTGGTAGAGGAAAAGTCACTTTTCCCAATGGTGTAACAACTAGTTTATCACATTCATGGCCTGCTCATGGACTCCATGAGTTTTGTTCTTATCATTTTGTTTTGTGAGAGAGAGAAAGAAAAGAAGATAACATGAGATTGGGTGGGTAGGGAGGCAAGGGAGTGTCTGAGAGGAATTGAACACATTGGTAAATATCATCAAAATGCAATGTATCAAAATCTCAAAGAATTAGTAAAGACATTTTAAGAAAATCACTATGCAGAAACACAGAAAAGACAGTAGTATTGCTGGAGCACAGTACATGCTGCTATTGAAATCCAAGAATAGCATGGGGTCCTCCTCAACAGGGAAATATTCTATCTGCTAAGCCATCATGATCAGTCACCTCTTTTGGTGAGGAGTTTTGGTAAATGAACAGTCAACACCATGAACTATCATGGAAATGGTTGAATATCTAAAAAGTGTTTGCTTTGTAATCATGATACCCTGAGCTCTGATCACCAAAACTGCAGATGACATGGACCTATAGCTCAGGAAATGGTCAGAGTCCCTGTCTCCCACCTAGCCTAGTCAAACCGTAATCCTAGGTTCAAACAGACTTCTGTCTCAAAAAGTAAGGAGGAGAGGCAACTGTGTACAAAATCCTGACAGTATTCTCTGTCCTTTATATACGCCTATGTGAGCTACTGTTAAGGTACAGACACACACACACACACACACACACACACACACTGTCTCATACATACACATGCATATACACACAACCGAATTCCAAATCACTGTTAGAGGGGAAGATAAACCCAGGTCCAGATGTGCATCTTTTAAACACTGTTGCTGCGGGATTGTAACTGGTATGAATCTAAGTTGGCGTTTACTGCACAAAATCAGTGTTTATGTGTTTTTGGGCATCTCCAAGATTCACTCCAGGGCAATGTGAGCCTGAAACTCTGTAGAGCACGATACAGTCTTCCTGTTTCTACAGCTGTACCCTGGCACAGTCAATGTAAAAAATTATAACCAGGGGACACTGGAGTTCCTTCTCTAAAGGCTTTATATTTTGAGATACTGATCTTCAAACAATTGTGTTTCCATTTACTAAGGGGCAATGGGATGTTGAAATCCCAGGCTGCTTTTTTTTATTTCTAGCATTTTTTTTTCAGAAAGTCTAGAAATTATGTTCTTCTCCAAATGCTAGCCAAAGAAGCCAAGTCTGGCCCATTAACAGTTTGCCAAAAGATGTACCAGATCATTACAAATCAAACAAGACAGGATTCGATTTAATGACTAAATTCTTAACTTAGATCGTAAGCATTAGTAGTAATTTTCCAACACTTTTTATTCTATTACACCTCATTTGAAATTGTGCATTTATGTAGATAAAACTAGCACAGAGCCTTTGATGTAGACCCTCTGAACACAATTTTGTTGCTCAATTTTATGCCAAAGAGAAAACCTACTGATTAGTGTAGCGAGAAGCCCTAGTACTCAATTCCTTTCTCCAACTCTTCTGCATACACTGTCAGACGTCTAACTTGGACCTTTCACGTCACCTTTTCTAATTTAGGCAATAACAAATAAGACAACCTTTATTTTTATATTTAGCTGTCTGATCACTAGAGCATAAAGGTATACGGCAACTGAGTTTCATGAAAGTGTTAGAAATTAGAAAATATGATTTGCATATTACCAACATCTATTTTTATCCAAGCAGTAATTCAGCTATCTAAGTTTGCAATCACTGTGAAGGCATTGGGTATATGGTTGTGGTGGTTTCAATGAGAATGACTCTAATTGACTTGTGTAGTCAAGTATTTCATGCCAAGTCAGAGGAACTGTTGCAGAAAAATTGGAACATGTGGCCTTGTTGGAGGATGTGTGTCACTGGGAGAAAGCTTTGAGGCTTTAAAAGTCCAAGCCATTCTCTCTCTCTCTCTCTCTCTCTCTCTCTCTCTCTCTCTCTCTCNTCTCTCTCTCTCTCTCTCTCTCTCTCTCTCTCTCTCTCTCTCCTCTCTCTCCTCTCTCTCTCTCTCTCCCCCCCCTCTCTCTCTCTCCCCTCTCTCTCTCTGCTATTGCTCCAGCATCCTGTTTGCCTACTCCCCATTATGATGGTCATATATTCTAAATCTCTGAAATTGTAAGCCTCAATAAATGTTTTCTTTTATAACTTGCCTTGGTTACAGTGTCACTTCACAGCAATATAAAAGTAACTAAGACAATGGGTATATGCATGAAGGTAAATAGAAAAAGAACTAGTTACTTTGTTTCAATTACTATAGAAATAAAGTTCAAGACCACTGAAAAAGTGATCTACCTACTCATAGTCTGAAACTTAGTGTTGTCACAAAGCCATGGTGGTCAGTCGTTGTGGGTTAGAGGCACACAGCCATCATTGTTCTTTGTTGTAAACCAAGCATCTATGTTAACATAGCATGTATATTTGGCCTTATTCTCTTTATTCCTAGACCAAAAATTGAGATTTAGGAAGTAAATTACAATTTTTAAAAATGTGACTGCATCTTGACCTGTGGTCCAATTTGCAATAAGAAGTGGCTTAAGAAATAAAGATCTTTAGTCATCGGGGAAATACAAGTCAAAACAACCCTGAGATTTCACCTTGCACCAGTGAGAATGGTTAAGATAAAAAAAACTCAGATGACAAAAGATACTGGGGAGGATGTAGAGAAAGAGGAACACTCCTCCATTGCTGGTAGGATTATAAGCTGGTACCACCACTCTGGAAATCAGTCTGGTGGTTCCTCAGAAAATTGGATATACTACTACCTGAGGACCCAGCTATACCACTCTTGGGCATATACCCAGAAGATGTTCCAACATGTATTAATGACACATGTTCCACTATGTTCATAGCAGCCTCATTTATAATAGCCAGAAGCTAGAAACAACCCAGATGTCCTTCGACAGAAGAATGGATACAGAAAACGTGGCACATTTACACAATGGAATACTAATCAGCTATTAAGTATGATGAATTCATGAAATTCTTAGGCAAATGGATGGAACTTGAAAATATCATCCTGAGTGAGGTAACTCAGTCACAAAAGAACACACTGATAAGTGGATATTACCCATCCCATATATAGTCACCAAATCTGGACACTATTGTGGATGCTGGGAAGTGCTTGCCGATAGAAGCCTGATATCGCTGTCTCTTGAGAGGCTCTGCCAGAGCCTGACAAATAACAAAGGTGGATGCTTGCAGTCAACCATTGGACTGAGCACACGGTCCCTGATGGAGAAGTCGGAGAAGGGACTGAAGGAGATGATGGGGTTTGCAGTCCCATGGAGGGAGCAACAGTGTCAACTTGCCAGATCCCCCAGAACTCCTAGGAACTGAACCACAAACCAAAGCATACACATGGAGGGACCCATGACTCTGGCCGCACATGTGGCAGAGGACGACCTTGTTGGCAGCAGTGGGAGGAGAGGCCCTTGGTCCTGAGGGTGTTCGATGCTCCAGTGTAGAAGAATGCCAGGGTAGGAAGACAGGAGTGGGTGGGTGGTTGGGGGAGGATGCTCAGAGAGGCAGGGATATTCCAAATGGGAGGCCTGGAATGGGAAAACATTTGAAATGAAAATTTAAAAAATATCCAATAAAAGAAAAGAAAAAAAGAGAAATAAAGATCTAGAAAAGAACTAAATAGTTATCAGTTATAAGATATTAAGTCTGTCCCTAAAGATGTAGACTGTATAATCCATTCTCCAACACTGCTGCATTGTGTGGCCTCAGTGGGAGAAGTGCCTAATCCTTTTGAGACTTGATGGGATGGGTTGGGGATATCTGGGGCAGGAGGGGGGGCACCTTCTCAGAATAAAATGCAAGGGGGAAAGGGGAGGGATGTGGGGGGGAACTGAGATGGGGGACTAGAAGGGGCCAGTGTTTGGGATGTTAATTAATTAATTAATTAATTAGAAAATATTTTTAAGCCTCATGTCTCAGATATACTGCCTGTTGACTTCTGAAATCAGGTCTTCAGAGTCCCTTTCTCTCAGAAAATCTCTCAGAAAAGGAGATGTTGGGGTTTGCAGTCCCATGGAGGGAGTAACAGTGTCAACTTGCCAGATCCCCCAGAAGTCCTAGGAACTGAACCACAAACCAAAGAGTACACATGGAGGGACCTATGACTCTGGCTGCACATGTGGCAGAGGATGGCCTTGTTGGCAGCAGTGGGAGGAGAGGCCCTTGGTCCTGAAAATCTTTTTTTTTTTTTTTTTTTTTTTTTTTTTTTGTATACAGTGTTTTGCTCACATGTATTTTTTTTTTTTTTTTTTTTTTTTGTCCCATCAGACCACAAGAAAAGACACTGACTACTGGTCCCCATGCTTCATCCTGCCTGACCCTCCCTCACTTCTCTACAACCTTCAGGAAGCTGGGCGATCTGAGGAATGAAAAGTGATTGAGAAATCAAGCTGTCCTACGCATGCAATGGTGGGAACAGGGTTTTGTTTGGGAAAGAGAAATAAGGGCTAATTCATCTAGAAAGGGTGACCCAGAGCCATACAAATTAATTCAAAAGGCTCAAAGACATCCTTCAACCTGCATGGTCTTGCTCTTCTGATGTGTTTATGCCTTCATGCCCAATGCCCACAGTGTCTCTTCTATGGTCTCCCAAGAAGCACAGTAATCCTCCGCCTTGGGCTTCCCGTGAACTTGCCATTTTCGTCATATCCATTCTGCTACAACTGTGTGTTTGGGACGGACCAATGTGTTTGAGTAGTTGTAGGCTTTGCACACTTGTTATAATAGGAAGTTGACAGGATCCTTACTGGATTTAAATGTAAGCCCTAGACACCCTCACCAGAGCCTAATGAGAGCCCTTTGTTTCAAATGGCATTTTAATGGAACTCACATGCAAGGAAAATAACTGGTGATTCTCTTTGATTTGGGTCTGTCCGTTTTTGAGGCCACAGATTGTCATCACACTTATACTGGCCCAAAACTTCTAGATAAGATATAAGCATATTTTTGAGCAAATTTCACTAGATATAATAACCTTCTTTATTCAAACAAGCTATCCCAGCCAGAGACAATTCTTGAAGTAGTCACTTTAAAAAAAAAATTACTTGCCAAGTAATAGGCTTGTTAAAATAGCAAATGTCAAAGCCAGACGTCTGTAGTCATTATCAGGCATTCACTGAAGCAAAAGAAAATATTCGAACCCAGTGGAATGTTAATCTAATATAAATGTGCTTACACTAGCAAACACCAAATCTGAACAAAAAACATGACATAAAAGACAATAATTTTCTATAAATATTATTATACTAAAAAATGCTAAATTTTACATGAGTTGCATTTTTAGAATGTAAGCTAAGCATGTTTTTGTTTTTTGTTTTTCTGTTTTTTGGGTTTTTTTGCATATATGTCCAAATTTTACCTAACTTAAATGTACCTTAGATCTCAATCTGGTTTCAGAATCAAAGTGGTTTTGATCATGAACAAAGTGCTTCAGAATAAATGTGAAAGAATTTATAAATGTCCTAGGTTCAAAGATACGAGAAGGCACTTACACTGAACTTCCTTAAAGGATAACTAGAGGAGATGTTAGATACAGAAAAACACATTGAAATGTTAAAGTAAAGCACTTGAAGAGGAACAGCCATGAACTAAAGTCCTAATCCTCAGTCTTGTATATAAAACCTTTAACTTTTCTACTATGAAATCTCTGATTTTTCTTAGGTTGCCATCCTTTCTATGTAAAAGTAGAAGTATTTTAGTATTTTAACAGTTAACTTACCGGTTGTTTTTAAGAGTTCAACAACGTGACTTGTCAGCAACATTTGATCCGTAGCTAGTGTCCATGGTAATACTGTAACACTGGAACTCATTCCAGAGACTGAAAATTGTGAACTCCAACCCCAGGAAGACCAGCTTTTACAGATCGCTTCTGTGCAGATTTCTTTTTCTTTTTTTTTTTTTTTTTTTT
>NC_034600.1:52552430-52556414 GCF_900095145.1 Mus pahari | reverse complement strand
ATCCCCTTTGTTGGGATATCCCCTCTCTTCCTCTCAACACTACAAGAGTCCTTTACAAGATAAAAGTCTTGGATTCACCAATTTACTACATTTTCTCTTTCAAGAAAAAAAAAAAAATTCAGTCTCCAAAATCCTTTGGGATGCCTAAAATAGTGATTTACTAATTACATGATATGTCTTATCTATTAACTCATTCAAAGCCTTACTGACAAAGATGGATTGAAGAATAAATTAACTTGTTCAAAGTAATTTTAGGTTCTTGACCTTGACTTAAACTTTGTATAATTTTTTCTGAAGCCAAAAAGTAGTTATGTACTCAACAAGACATATCACCAGGAAAGCTGACTAACTATAGATCCAGAACTCCATTATCATAGATCCATTAGATGGATCTCTTTTTTTTTTTTCATCTTTTTTATTAGATATTTTCTTCATTTACATTTCAAATGCTATCCCCAATACCCTGTACCCCCACACACACCCTGCTCCCCAACCCACCCACTTCTGCTTCCTGGCCCTGGCATTCCCCTATCCTGGGGCATATGATCTTCACAATACCAAGGGCCTCTCCTCCCATTGGTGGCCGACTAGGCCATCCTCTGCTACATATGCAGCTAGAGACACATCCTCTGCTACATATGCATCTCTGGGAGTACTGGTTAGTTCACATCGTTGTTCCTCCTATAGGGTTGCAGACCCCTTTAGCTCTCTTTTAAGTCTGGCTGATCTTACATTTGGCAAAGAAAGCTTTTACTCTGTGTTCTGGAGGACTGTTTTTCCTTTCTTACATTTGATTAGGAAAAACTATCAAAAGAAAGATTTGAAAAATGCATTGCGAAGCCCTCAGTTCCCAGATGACCATTCTAGGAGTCTTGATAGGCCTTTTTTCATTTGTTTTTTTTCAAGTCTGCACTCGGTTTTCGCAACTTCTCGCTCCATTTCATGCACAGTTCATGAATCTTTAGAAAGGAAGTCAGAGTTCTTCCGTGTGTATTTTTTTATCCTTGTGCAATTACTTTTGCTCTCTCCTCCTAAATATAGACATCTTGGCAAACAAGAACGAACATGAGGATAAGACAAAGGGACTCGTGTAGACAGTCTTGGACACTCTGTAGACGATGTTGACAGCAATGATTTTAAAGTTGTGACCTTGGTTGTAGAGAGAGGGGTAGAGTGGAAAACACACATTAAGCACTAATGGGTGGGCCCTCTTGATAAATGGAGCCCTTTCTACAGCACCCATGACTCTGCCTGTTCAGAACACAACTCACAGCTCCCAGTTCTTCCTTACTTTGAAAAACATTGGCCATACCAAGCTCCTGTCAGGAAGTGCTTCTTGGCATCATCAATAGTGTCGGGGTTTGGTGTCTGCAGATGGGATGGATCCCTAGGTGCGGCGGTTTCTGGAGAGCCCAGGGACCCCAATGGAAGAGCTAGGGGAAGGACTGAAGGTGCTGAAGGGGGCTGCAACCCCATAGTAAGAACAATATCAATTAACCGGAACACCAAGCACTCGCAGGAGCTAAACCACCAACCAAAGAGTACACATAAAGGGTTCCATGACTCCAGATTCATAGGTAGCAGAGGAGGGCCTTATCTGGCATCAATGAGAGGGGAGGCGCTCGGTTCTGTGGAGGCTTGATACCCCAGAGTAGGGAGATGCTAGAGAGGGGAAGTGTAAGTGGGTGGAGGAGCACCCTCATAGAGTCAAAGGGGACTGGGGAATGAGGGGCTAGAATGGGGAGGTGTTGGAGGGGTAACCTGGAAGGGGGATATCATATGTAATGTAAATGAATAAAATGGCTAATAAAAAAAAAAAGAAAGAAAAAAACGAAAAACATTGGCAATGTAGGCTAGTAAGATGGCTCAGCCAGCAGAGGTGCCTGCTGCCAAGCCTGGCCACGTGAGTCCCATCCCTGGGCTCCACATGATGGGAGGAGAGAAGCAGCTCTCACTGACTCCACATGCATGCTGTCTGCACACCCACACACCCACACACATGCAGCCACACACAAAGTGAATATGGCAAATTTTTTTTGACAGGAAAACGTTGGCAGTGGTATATCAGTGGGTGAAAATTACTGAAGTCTGTTTGATGTTATAGACCCCTTCCAGTGGCCATTGTACTTTTCTCCTTCCCTTCCCCTACCCCAGCCTGTCTTTTGCCCCCCCCCTCTCTTTTACTGGGTATTTTTTTCTAACACTCCCAATTACATTATATTTGCATTTGCCATTTCATACTCAAAGGGAGACACATGATTATTATGTTAAAAGCTTCTGACTGGTAGGTTATCTGAGTACTTCACATCTGATAGAATATGCCTTCACATCTGATAGAAAATGCCTTTACTAATTCAGACCCTGCATAACAGATCAGAGCAATGGATGTAGAATTTGCATCCCCAAATCACGAAGATTGCCTTCCTATAACTTCAGTGGTAGACTCCTGGTCATTTGGCAACACGTACTTTATAAAACATTTTTGTTTATAAGGGCCCCCATTGCTATGCCGCCCTTAGATTTGATGCTAAACATCAAAAGAATCAAAATGTCCAAATACCAAGTCTAAGTAGGAAATGCTTCAACAGAATTTACTTTGGTACCAAATTTACTTTTCTCTGAACTTCAAGACCAGAGGTGTGAGTTTGCTCTCAGACCACTGTGTTAGGCTGGGCTCAGTGTTAACTGTCCTATTCTGTTAACTCCCTATTGCAAGGCCAGAAGCAACCATATTGCTTCCAGCACATCTAAATCACAGGGTGGACAGACTGTACTAAACAAATAAATCTCCCCAATTATAAATTATTAAGGGGCAAAAGAATTGAGAAAACTTGTCCCAGAACACTGAAATTTATATGACCACATTCCAAAGTGTAGAATTTAGAACAGATGAAGAGCTTCAATTCCGATTCTTTAAAACTTTTTTTTAAACCATTTTAATTATTTTTTTATTTGATATTTTCTTTATTTACATTTCAAAACATTTCTATGTTGTATTTTTTTTCTGGTGAATTTAATATACAAGGAATGATCTTTGTCCTATAGAAGATAATTGTTCGTAGTTTTGATATTTTTTTTCTTTGTACCCTCTGTGATGTTTTAAACAGAAGCTGGCTAGCAACGGTTCTGTTAGCTATAGGCATTTTATTTCTGCTTTTTTTTATGCGAGCATTTTCACAGTCTCATCCAAATGAGTTTCTTCTTTGCCTGTCAATTACCATTGAGTCTTCCTCTTTATAATGGTTCAGCTTGTTTTATTTGTCTTTACCTCATGATTTCATTGCTTTGATCATGTGATGTGGAGGGAGGGAGGGGCAGCTAAATATACAAATTTAATTTGGGAATTCTGCTATGGAAAGAGAAGAGCCAGTAACTCTCTCATGAAAGGAAAGAGGAACCAGGGGTTCCTGGAAATGAACATGACAAATGTAGTGGATTCCACAGAAATAAAAGTAAAGGGAGGAACACGTCCCTGATTCATGCTGCAGATATGATAAAGAGGAAGACTGAATTTTATCCAGAAGATGGAGCATGTTCAGTGAAGCCCCATGAGAAATGGATGTAAACAGTTCTGAAGTTCTGACAAGTGCAGATAATACACATCATTTGCTAACCAAAACTATCGCTCCATCCAATTCTAACATTGATTATGTGTCTTCCCACCTTAGAATATGAATATATTGCTTTTGCCGAAAGTTATCATTCACATCATTCACATCACTAACACTGTTTTTACATTTATTTTTATTAGATATTTTCTTTATTTACATTTCAAATGTTATCCCCTGCCTTTTTTCCCTAGATGGTTTTAGATCCTTTGTCAAAGATCAGGTGACCATAGGTGTATGGGTTCATTTCTGGGTCTTTGATTCTATTCCATTGATCTACCTGTCTGTTGCTGTACCAGTACCATGCAGTTTTTATCACAATTGCTCTGTAGTACAGCTTGAGGTCAGGCATGGTGATTCCTCCAAAAGTTCTTTT
>NC_034600.1:52547583-52552065 GCF_900095145.1 Mus pahari | reverse complement strand
TGAAGGGTGTTGTTTCCCTAATTTCTTTCTCAGCCTGTTTATCCTTTGAGTAGAGGAAGGCCACTGATTCGTTTGAGATAATTTTATATCCAGCTACTTTGGTGAAGTGTTCATCAGGTTTATAAGCTCTTTGGTGGAATTTTGGGGGTCACATGAGTATACTATAATATCTTCTGCAAATAGTGATAGTTTGACTTCTTCCTTTCCAATTCATATCCCTTTGACCTTCTTCTGTTGACTAATTGCTCTGGCTAGGACTTCAAGTACCATATTGAATAGGTAGAGAGTGTGCAGCCTTGTCTAGTCCCTGATTTTAGTGGGATTGCTTCAAGTTCCTCTCCATTTAGATTGATGTTGGCTATTGGTTTGCCAAATATTGCTTTTCTTACGTTTAGGTATGGGTCTTGAATTCCTAATCTTTCCAAGACTTTTATCATGAAGGGGTGTTGGATTTTGTCAAATGCTTTCTCAGCATCTAATGAAATGATCATATAATTTTTTCTTTGAGTTTGTTTATATAGTGGATTACATTGATGGATTTCCAGATATTGAACCATCCCTACATCACTGGGTTGAAGCCTACTTAATCATGATGGAAGATCATTTTGATGTGTTCTTGGATTCGGTTTGTGAGAATTCTAATGAGTATTTTTGCACCAATATTCACGAGGGAAATTGGTCTGAAGTTCTCTTTCTTTGTTGGGTCTTTGTGTGGTTTAGGTATCAGAGTAATTATACATTCATAAAATGAATTGAGTAGTGTTTCTTCTGTTCCTATTTGTGGAATAGTTTGAAGAGTATTGGTATTAGGTGTTCTTTGAAGGTCTGATAGAATGCTGCATTAAACCCATCTAGTCCTGGGCTTTTTTTGGGGGGGGGTGCTGGGAGACTATTAATGACTGTTTCTATCTCTTTACGGGATATGGGACTCTTTGGATCATTTATCTGATCCTGATTTAACTTTGGTAATTGGTATCTGTCTAGAAAATTGTCCATTTCATCCAGATTTTCCAGTTTTGTTGAGTTTTGGAATAGGATCTGATGATTTTTTGGACGTCCTCAGTTTCTGTTGTTATGTCTCCCTTTTCATTTCTGATTTTGTTAATTAGGATACTGTCCCTGTGCCCTCTAGTGAGTCTGGCTAATGGTTGATCTATCTTGTTGGTTTTCTCAAAGAACCAGCTCCTGACTTTGTTGACTCTTTGTTTAGTGTTTTTGTTTCTATTTTGTTGATTTCAGCCTTGAGTTTGGTTATTTCCTGCCCTCTACTCCTCTTGGGTATATTTGCTTCTTTTTGTTCTAGAGTTTTCAGGTGTGCTGTCAAGGCTAGTGTAAGTTGTCTCTAGTTTCTTTCTGGAAGCACTCACAGCTATGAGTTTTCCTCTTACCACTGCTTTCATTGTGTCCCATAGGTTTTGGTATGATGTGTCTTCATTTTAATTAAATTCTAAAAAGCCTTTAATTTCCTTTTTATTTATTCCTTGACCAAGTTATCATTGAGTAAAGTGTTGTTCAGCTTCGATGTCTGTGTGTATTTTCTGTTGGTTTTGGTTGGATTTAAGACCAGCCTTGGTCCGTGGTGATCTGATAGGATGCATGGGATTATTTCAGTTTTCTTGTATCTTCTGAAGACTGTTTTGTGACCAATTATATGGTCAATTTTGGAGAAGGTACCATGAGGTGCTGAGGAGAAGGTATATTCTTTTGCTTTAGGATGAAATGTTCTATAAATATCTGTTAGATCCATTTGGTTCATAACTTCTGTTAGTTTCACTGTGTCTCTGTTTAGTTTCTGTTTCCATGATCTGTCCATTGCTGAGAGTGCAGTGTTAAAGTCTCCCACGTTTATTGTGTGGGGTGCTATGTGTGCTTTGAGTTTTAGTAAAGTTTCTTTTGTGAATGTGAGTGCCCTTGCATTTGGAGCATAGGTGATCAGAATTGAGGGTTCATCTTGGTAGATTTTCCTTTGACCAGTATGAAGTATCCTTCCATATCCTTTTTGATAACTTTTGGTTGAAAGACAATTTTATTTGATATTAAAATGGCTACTCAAGCTTGTTTCTTGGGACCATTTGCTTGGAGAATTGTTTTCCAGCCTTTTAAACTGAGGTAGTGTCTGTCTTTGTCACTGAGGTAAGTTTCCTGTATGCAGCAAAATGTTGGGTCCTGTTTATGTATCCAGTCTGTTAGTGTATGTCTTTAAATGGGGGATCGAGTCCATTGATATTAAGAGATATTAAGGAAAAAACAATGGTTTCTTCCTGTTATTTTTGTTGTTAGAGGTGAAATTATGTTTTTGAAGCTATTTTCTTTTGGTTTGTTAAAACAAGGTTTTTTTGTTTTTTTTTTTTTTGAGGGTGTAGATTCCCTCCTTGTGTTAGAGTTTTCCATTTATTATCCTTCAAAGGGGTGGATTTGGGGAGAGATATTGTAAATTTGTTTTTGTCCTGAAATATCTTGGTTTCTCCATCAATGGTAATTGAGAGTTTTGCTGGGTATAGTAGCCTGGGCTGGCATTTGTGTTCTCTTAGGGTCTGTATAATGTCTTCCCAGGATCTTTGGGCTTTCATAGTCTCTAGTGAAAAGTCTGATGTAATTCTGATAGGTCTGCCTTGATATGTTACTTGATCTTTTTCCCTTACTGCTTTTATTATTCTTTGTTTTGTGCATTTGGTATTTTGATTATTATGTAATGGGAGGAATTTTTTTTCTGGTCCAATCTACTTGGCGTTCTGTAGGCTTCTTGTATGTTCATGAGCATCTCTTTCTTTAGGTTAGAGGAGTTTTGTTCTATAATTTTGTTACTGGCCCTTTAAGTTCGGAATCTTCACTCTTTTCTATACCTATTATCCTTAGGTTTGGTCTTTTCATTGTGTCCTGGATTTCCTGGATGTTTTTGGTTAGGAGCTTTTTGCATTTTGCATTTTCTTTTACTGTTGTGTCAATGTTTTTTATGGTATCTTCTGCTCCTGAAATCCTTTCTTCTATTTCTTGTATTCTGTTTGTGGTGCTTGTATCTATGTCTCCTGATCTCTTTCCTAGGTTTTTCTATCTCCAGAGTTGTCTCCCTTTGTGATTTCATTATTGTTTATACTTCCATTTTTACATCCTGGATGGTTTTGTTCAATTCCTTCACCCATTTGGTTGTGTTTTCCTATAATTCTTTTAGGGATTTTTGTGTTTCCTTTTTAAGGGCTTGTACATGTTTACCTGTGTTCTTCTGTGTTTCTTTAAGGGAATTAGTCATGTCCTTCTTAAAATCCTCTATCAGCATCATAAGATGTGATCTTAAATCCACATCTTGTTTTTCTGGTGTGTTGGGGTATCCAGGACTTGCTGTGGTTGGAGAACTGGGTTCTGATGATGCCAAGTAGCCTTGGTTTCTGTTGGTAAGATTCTTGAGTTTGCCTTTCTCTAACTGGTTATCTCTGGTGTTTGATGCTCTTACTTTCTCTGGCTGGAGATTGTCCCTCCTGTGGGTCTGTAAGCCTATGTCAGCACTCCTGAGGAAACCAGCTCTCTCCAGACAGAACTTGTGTACAGAGGGCTCTGGAACAACCCAAGCTCTAAGGATCTTGTCCACTGCTGCTCCACTGTTCCTGTGCCCCGTGTGTTCCTCGTTGCCCTGCCAAGCCTGAGAGTGAAGGCACTCCTGGGAGAACAGGTCTCTCCTGGGGGGACCCATGCACAGAGGGATGTGGAACAGCTTTAGTTCCTGGGTGCAGATGACATCACTAATACATATGAGCACAGAAATAAGAAGCAGCCACCCTGCCAGGAAGCAGGAGTGGGTGGGTTGGAGAGCAGGGGGGGGGNGTATAGGGGACTTTGAGAATAGCATTTAAAATGTAAATGAAGAAAATATCTAATAAAAAATGCCTTAAAAAAG
Organism: Mus pahari; assembly: GCF_900095145.1. Taxonomy (NCBI): domain Eukaryota; kingdom Metazoa; phylum Chordata; class Mammalia; order Rodentia; family Muridae; genus Mus; species Mus pahari. The sequence goes on along the minus strand of NC_034600.1, from coordinate 52,548,176 downwards.
AGAAGCACCCACCCTAATGGGCCTCTAAGCACATGAAATTTGAACAAAAGTCCATGATACCAAGAAAATGTCTGCTATAGTAATATAGTTTGCATTCGATGCTGGGATGAATGGAGGCTTTCAAGTTTTTCACCAAATGCATGAGATCCTTTAGGTCCTGGCATGGTAAGGATGACTATCAGAGACTAAGAAGCAAAACAGTGATGCTTGCTGACACAATGGAACATGGACTCGAAGGGGTACCTACAGGAAAGTGGTTGTTGAATTAAAAAACAAATTCTACCAATCTTCAAATGATCCACATCTTGCAACTGAAAACTCTACCAGGTTGACTGTTAGACATTGTCTTAGTCAGGGTTTCTATTCCTGCCCAAAATCATGACCAAGAAGCAGTTGGGAGGGAAGGGTTTATTCAGCTTACATTTTTCACATTGCTGTTCATCACTGAAGAAGTCAGGACTGGAACTCAAGCAGGTCAGAAAGCAGGAGCTGATGCAGAGGCCATGGAGGGATGTTCTTTATACTGGCTTGCTTCCACTGGCTTGCTCAGCCTGCTCTCTTATAGAACCCAAGACTACCAGCCCAGGGATGGC
>NC_034600.1:52530233-52545487 GCF_900095145.1 Mus pahari | reverse complement strand
AAAGTACTTCCACATTCCTCCCCAAAACATGGTCAGGTTGTCACAGGAATACCCCACTATGCTGGTACTAATTTGTCTTAGTCAGGGTTTCTATTCCTGCACAAACATCATGATCAAGAAGCAGTTGGGGGGGGGAGGGTTTATTCAGCTTAAATTTCCACATTGCTGTTCATCAATGAAGAAGTCAGGACTGGAACTCAAGCAGGTCAGGGAGCAGGAACTGATGCAGAGGCTATGGAGGGATGTTCTTTATACTGGCTTGCTTCCACTGGCTTGTTCAGCCTGCTCTCTTATAGAACCCAAGACTACCAGCCCAGAGATAACACTACCCACAAGGGGACCTCCCCCCTTGACCACTAATTGAGAAAATGCCTTATAGCTGGATCTCCTGGAGGCATTTCCCCAACTGAAGCTCCTTTCTCTGTGATAACTCCAGCTGTGTCAGGTTGACACAAAACTAGCCAGTACAGACATCATTACAATTATTAACGTTTTTTATCACATTTGCTTGACTTAGAAAATATCAATGCCAGTAACTTAAGTATCAGATAAAGACATTTTTTATAGCTCAAAGAATATATCACAACTTTTTCTATCAAATGATAGAACACAGAAAAGCTAAAATTTTTCCCAGGATAGTTATATCTGTGGTAGTTTCTGGGGCAGAAACAGCAACAACACAGTTCTCCACAGTGGTTGTACCATTTATGCCACTGACACCAGGTGCAGAGTTTATCCTTTCTAATCAGCTTCCCTAGTCATTTTGGTAGTTTGGTCTTTTTAATAGCATCCTTTGGTGGGGTGTCTAGATTACGGTTTTGGTTGCTGATGACATGCATATTTTCATGTGTTTTTTGTTAATTTGTATATCTTGTTTTAGACAAATCCTCTTAGATTCATGACTCATTTTTAAACTGGATTACTTGGGGAGAGAGTTAATATTTAACTGTAAAGTCCCTTTTCTATTCTTGACACCAGCCCCTGGTTTCATGAAGAGCTTCCATGCATGACCTTCTGTTTACTTAGTTGCTTCTGAACTCTGTAGACTATTTCTTTGTGACACAGGACCTTGTAGTCAGATATAGCCCCATTTTTCTGTTCTTGCTTTTGCTTTCTATGGGGTGTTATCCATGAAGTCTTTGGCCATTCCAAAGTCCTAAAAAATTTTCCCTATGTTTTTTTACAGTAGCTTCAGAACTTTAGGTTATAAATATAAGTATCTAACATACTTATATAAATATAAGTATCTAATTAATTTATTTATATTACTGTTAAAAGGTGGAAATCTACTTTTTATTTACCTATCAATTCAATTGTCCACCCCATGTTTCCTTTTGATTATTCCACAAATCAGCATTTTTTTTTAACCTTAGGCCTTTGACTCCTAGGAAAAGAGAGCAAACACATTGTTTTTTTAACATTGCAAATGAATTCAGAAATCTGCCTGCCTTTGTAAGTACAGTCAATAAACTAGCTGTCTGGGATCCTGTCATGAAATTACCATTCCTACCACACCTGGACCTATACTAGCTCTACTAGCTCTGTACCAGGCTGACCTTGAATTCAGGAATCTTCTGGCCTTTGTATCTGCCTACTTTTGTATCTTCCAACAATATGGCTAATAGTGCAATTGCCTCTGTTCTTTAGGTCAGTGAAGCCCTTCATATAATTCACATTGCATCCTTATATTTTGCATAGTTGCAAAATTATATATATTGAACTCATGTCTTCAGAGCTCTTTCCTAGAGCCTTAATGGCTGTCCTGAAGGTTACAGCATTTACCATTTTTACAAAGGACACAGACACACCCTCACCTCAGGGATTCCTGCTATCTCCGATTATCATAGAGTCATTATCCTTGGAAGGGGGAATATTCCCTGATAACTTTGGCAGGGAGAATATTTCCTGAAGAAGAAAATAAAGTGAATTGTGTCCATTATTATACAAATAAGCCTCACACCTAGCAACTATCAACACTCCTGGAGGCCCATACCCTCCTGGGTCTGCTCCAGGGACAGGAAACTATGTCACACTGTCCCTTCCACATGGCCAAGCAGGACTTGGCAAGAAAAGACACAAGAGAATGTATCTCATGCTTGTGGGTTGGTAGAATCTATTTAAAATTAATATTGTGAAAATGATCGTTCTACTAACCATAGTAACAGATTTGATGCCATCTAACTATGATCTGCATCTTATTAATAGAAAAAATAGTATCCTAAAATTCATGTGGACCCAAAAAAGACCTCAGATGACAAAAACATTCCTGAGCAATAAAAATAATGCTGGCAGATATAGGCCTTGGGGAGCCATGAAGCCATTGGGGATCAGGCCTGGAATGAGAGTGGGGTTGAGGCAAGTTCAAATCATGGAAATCTCACTTAAAGACCTGTGCTCCCACCTTTGGCCCACCATAGGAGGTTGTATAGCCCAGTAGCCAGGTTAAATTTCCTCTTCTATTATAAGGTCATGTCCAGCAGCACCTGGAATTTGTCCTCATGCAAAATGAACATCCCCAGCATCCTGGCCAGTGATGTACACTCACCTCATAGCCTCTACTAACCCCCAAAGTTTCAAATTACCTTTGTTTAACTCAATTAAACAAGCAGTCTCACTGAATCCTGCCTCCTGAGACTCTGTTCTTCCTAAGCTCACTCTCCAACTGAAATCTCATCACCCCTGGCCATACCAGACTCAATTTCCCTCTCAGTCCACTAGTAGTGATTATTGGAGATGATTCCATTATAGGTTGGGGAGTGGAGTGGGAAAGACAGGAACATCACCATTTCAGATGTCAAACTATATAACAGAGCAATAGTAATAGAAATATCTTGGTACCTGTAAAAAAAAATAGATGTGTAGATGAATGGAACACAATACAAGCCCAAACATGAGAACATGTAACATTCACTGAAGTCCATAAGTGTTACAATCAAGTCCAAAGCGGTTTTTACCACCTGCTTACTTGGTCCAATCAGCATAATGTCATTAATATAGTGGATCAATGTGATAACATGTAGGAGAGACAGATGATCAAGATTCCTATGACATATGCTATGACAGCAAGCCTGGAATGTTAGTGTCCATTTGAGGTAAAACTAAAGGTATGCTCTAAGCTTTTCTAGCAGAAAAATAAAATGCTTCTGGTGTTCCTTATGAATGGGTATTAAGAAAATGGTATTTTAAAGATCAGGAGTTGCATGCCATAGTCTAGATATGTTAACCTGTTCATGTAAGGATATCACATTCAGTCAACATCTGCAATCAGAATCAATACTTGATTAAGTTTGGGGTAATTAATTGTCATTCTCCATGATCCATCTGCTCAAGCCAAATAGGAGAGTCATGGAGATGTGTTCGGAATCGCTCCCTGCATATTTTAAATCCTCAGTGATGGCCCTAATTTGTAATTCCTGCAAGAACTCAATATTGATTTGAGTTCACTATTTTCCCTGGTAAAGGCATCCCAAGTGGTTTCCATTTGGCTTTTTCACGGTGCCTAGTTTCAATTGTTCTCCATGACCTTTTGATGTCCTCAGAACCAGTACCATCTGGAAGACACTTACACATTATCCAGTTTGGCTGAAGACATGTATAGCCTTGGTTTCCCCTGGACTACAGTTTGCATATGCTGACCCCGAGGAAATTCTCACAGTAGTCTTTTCCCTCAATTATACTGCTCTCTTCTTAATCACATAATTGTCAACTTCCTATGATCAGTATGAATTGTTCTAGAAAAACAAAGATAATATAAGATCCTATAAATGGCCCCCATAGAGTTTTTGCTTCCCCCCAGAAGTTTCACAAGTGAGGCCTCAACTGTTCATTGCTCTTAACATTCTTATCCTCCAACCTTCAAAAGCACAGAGTACTCAATGGCTTTTCCAGCATAAAGCTGAAGTGCCACCACAAGCTGCCCCAAAATAAATAATCATATAAGGGACAAAATATCACATCATCTGGTACTAATTTCTGTCTTAGTTACGGTTTCTTTCACTGTGATAAAATGCCATGTTCACAAGCAACTTGAGATGGAAAGGATTTATTTCTGCTTACAAATCCCAGGTCACATTCTACCAGTGAGAGAAGTTGGGACAGGAACTCAAGGCAAGAAGCTGGAGGTAGGAACTGAAGCAGAGGCCCAGAGGAAAGCTGTTTGCTGACTTGCTTAGCCTGTATTCTTATACAACTTAGAACCCGCTTCTCAGAGGTGGCACGACCTTCTTGTGAGCCTGCTCTACTCATATCAATCATCAATCAAGTTGTCCTAGATTTAGCCACAGACCAATCTGTTGGGTCATTTTCTTAGCTGAGATACTTTCTTCCCAGTTGACTAGCTTGCATCAAGTTGACATAACACTAGCCAGCGCAATAACTTAGCGCAATTTTTCCTAAATTTTGTTGTTTCAAATTAAAGGAAGGACAGGAAAGAATGTCTTATATACTGGACATTAACTATAATGTGGGACATTATTACCTCATTTATAGGGGAAAAGAATCCTGTTGCCTAAGAGAGTTTGGCAAGACCATGAAGTATTTCCAGAATTTTCTGAAAACAGAGATTTTTCTATGCACTATGTCAGAAACATAGAAATACATGTGTTTTTACAGTCAAAATTTATAGAATAACAGTAGACTAAATAAGAGATATAGGTCTTGTTCACTGCAGTTGCCAATCCTAATTGTCCTTAAAGTGGGAGGGGTCAGGTTGGTGTGTGTGTGTGTGTGTGTGTGTGTNTNTGTGTGTGTATGTGTGTGTGTTTGTATGTGTGTCTATGTGTATATTTCTGTATATGTTTATCTACATGTGTGAATCTGTGCTTCTATGTCTATGTGTCTGAATATGTCTGTGTGTCTGTGTATGTGAGTATGTCTCTGTGTATCTGTATGTGTCTGTGTATGAGTGTGTCTCCATGGGTGTAAGCGTGTCTCTATCTGTATGTGTCGCAGATGCGTATGTGTGTTTGTGTGTGTCCTCGCATGTGTGACAGAATGAACAAAAGGGAATTAAAATGGACATAGCAGAATTTAAGGAGCTAAAAGGAATTTCCCTGGAGACAGAAGCAAACAGGCATAGCAGTGATTGATGAAAGCTTGGGTGCTGCTAGGAATCAAGGCAGAACTGGAGGGCATTCAGGGTTGAACTGCTCCTTAGAGCTGAGTCAGTACAGAGCTGGGAAGGCAAGAGCATCAAGATGCAGGACGGTATTTCGACGGTCTTAGATAAATGTATAAACTGTAATTTGAGAAGACCATGTCTACAGTAAGTGCCAATTTGAACTGAAGCCCATGGAATATTCAGGAGGTTTTTGTGGTCAGTCCTTCATAGTACATATTGGGTAGTTAGATAATAGGTTGACAAGGGCCATTGCCAGCAGTGTTAATGTCCTTCTCCTTACAGTATTTTGGTGAGTCTGTTTTGTGCTTCTCGGTTCTGATGTACTTGGTAAGTTCTCGGGCTTTTTTTCTCATACAGTTTTAACATGCTCATGTAGTCATGTTCCCAACCCACTTTCAAAAGTTTATAAGTAGTATCTTCTTACTTATAACAATGAGATATTGATTAGTCTCATAGATAGTGCCAGGCCAATGGTGGTGTCCTTGTGTATAACAAGGTGCAGAATCATAGTGCTTTTGCATTATCACTCAAAATGGCCCCACTTGCTGCTTGTAAAACAGAGTCAACTCAGTTAGCCAACACAGCCTGAAAAAATACCATTTTACACAGAATGGAGCCAAGTACTACAGGGTCCAGCCTGATTTCATCACCCATCTAAAAGGAATGTCTTCTACAAAGGCTATGAAATCCAAGCATTACCGTGTCCCTCATTCCCTCAACCTTAACTCTAAGGAATAGAAGATGACCCTGCTTTACAGACAATACAAAACAGACTTGTACAGGTGAGACCCTTTGAAAAAAATAGGAGTCAGAGGTGGGTTCCACATTCAATCCACTGAACACCACACCCCCACTTTCAGATGAGCCTCTGCCCTTGGACTACCACTACAGTATTAATTTTTCCTCTGAAACAAAGTACTGCTCTTCATTTTTGGGTGCTGCTGTCACAGGTCTTGTATAATCTGTTTGTCTTTCTTGATTGACATTTTCTTTTCAGTTCCTTTGATGTGAATTCTAATTTCTATTATCTCTGAAACCAAAAGACCGTCTGACATAAAACTGGATTTTGCATCCTTCCTCTTCTGAGTTCGTAACATAAATCTTAAAATGTTTGTCTGATTTATTCTCCATCAACAACAGAATAATAGTAATCACTATTCCTGGAAGTAGGGTGAAGCATGAGGAAAAAGATTATTGTCTTCTGAAAGTGAGACATGTGGACCACAGCATATTCTGGAATTCTTCAGAGAAACCTCCATAAGTGTCCACTATCTGTGAACACTTTGAAAATCGTGGATTAGGTTTGGCAGGAGCAATCTGTCACCTCTCAGCCTCCTACATCATACTTGTCACCCAGAACCCTGAAGCTCTAAAATCATCTAGATGAACTGCCATTGCCAGTATCCTGTATCAGCTCAAACCATTTCCAAGTGTTGTGAACACCTGGCTGCATTCTTTAGTGCTTGCTTTGTATATTATTTCTCCGTCAAGTGGTTAATAGCTTGTATTGGCATGACTTATTGTTTTCTTCCCAGACCCAAAACAAAAAAATGCTTTTGACTTGAAACTCACAAAATTAACTCCAAATCCATGACTTCAGGGTTAAGAGTAGCTTCAAATGTGTGATGAGTCTAAGCACATACTTCTTGGGATTTGGAATTCAGGAAACAAAAACTCAAAGCTTCTTCCTGTCCCTAAAACCATCATTTAATGGTTAGAAAATTCAAGCACATAGACTGGAGACATTTACTCCCAACAAGTTGAATGCAGCGTAGGTGTCCTATTCAGTGACTTTTAATGGACAGGTGCAATTTAGTTAAATCTCCCTGTGTTACTCCAATTTAATACGTGTTTATTCCCACCTTAGCTCTGACACTTTCAATAATTATTCAAATGACATAAAACAGAGGGTTTTTTATCATCATCATAACTATTATTACTATTGAACACTACAAAGCAACAGACCGTCCAATCAAACAGTACTCTTCACTACAGTACAGTAAATGAGCCTGCTTTGACATAAAAAATTAAATCCTGAAGGAGCTTAATATTTAAGAGTAATTACTACTTGTGCAGAGGACCAGGTTAGCTCCCAGCACCCTCATGATGTCACACAATCACCTGTCGCTCCACAGAGATTTGATCACCTTCTCTGACTTCTACTGGCTCTTGCAAACAAATGGTACACATGATACAAATGCATGCACACACACACACACACACACACACACACACACACACACACACACAAACACAGAGAGAAAGACAGACAGACAACAGACAGACACAAGACACACAGGCAGACAGACAAGAGACAGACACACATACAGAGAGAGGAGAGAGAGCAAAACTAATCAAAACCTATACAAATCCAAGACAATAATAACTGTCTTCATCTTTCTTTCTGTAAAAATGCATAGTTTCATGAATACAGATCAACTCAGTTGAAGGCCATTTAAGCAACAGTAAAGTCTTCTGTGAAGCCAGAACACAAAAGCAACTTGTTTGTTTTGTCCTAATACAACAATATTAATCAGTACTTTTTATCTTTTATCATTCATGCAGCTAGGAAAATGCTTTGTGATGAATATGATCTCTCTATGCTAGGTTTCTTGTTACCCAAATTCCTTATGTACCTTCAAACTCCCACCAACATGCTGAGTACAACGAAGAAGAAAAGGAAAGAAAACTCAGATGGATAAGAAGAAAAAAAATCAATAATAGTCTCACAGTGTGAATCACGGGCTGAAAAAGAGATATATGGAAAGAGACAAGGATGAAGGATCAGCAACTAGGAGGGAAAAAATATCTAAGACGATGATGTGAGCATCTGAGATTTTGTTGTTTATGTAACTAATAAGGAAGTCTGGTGGTACTCCTAAAAACAGGAACTGTAGTTGATTGGCTGAGGGGATGTGGGAGGCAAGTTTGGCACACACAGTAGATTCTTGTCAGACTAGAAGAAACTTGCAGATCAATGTCTCCAAAATTCTTATCCCTGACTCCCCCTTAGTCATTTCCTACCCTTGATCCAATGTTAGATAAAGAGGTCCAATTCAGCTGACATTTTCTCCCCTTTTACCAGACTCAAGAGAAAACAGTTGGCTATTGAAACATGCCTGACCTCAGTGTACTGTCTGGAGAGATTAGTGTCTAACATTGGTTAAGAAAAAGGAATGATCTTGTTTTATGATTCCTCCTGTATCCCGCCACAGCTTTGATTGATCATTCAATCACTGAACTAATGTATACTTGCCAACTGGGAATGAATAAGGTGTTCCTTGGATAGCACACTGAATATTCAAGCACACCACACTCTCCATAACTTGTGTTTCTTATCCCGATTTTCTCCTTATACGAGGTAAACAGCAAGTGAGATTTAAAGGTCCTTGGAAAAGAGTGGGTTGGGGGATTCACAGAGCTTGACAGTACACTTATCAGATAGTTTAGTTTAGTTTAGTTATCTTAAACTGTTCACATTGGGAGTAAAACAAATAGTTATCATAGATAAACACTAGATATAAAATGGTTACCAATGAAAATGTCATTGGTTTTATTCCAAAGTGTGGATTGGATAAATAATCTGGAGTTTCTTAGGTAGCTACTCACAGACAACCTGGAAAAGTGTTAATGAAAGTCTCTGAGGATTCTAGAAACTTTCTAAAATCTTCTCCGTGTCTCTTGAAACAGCTAAGTTTCTCTCTTATTTAAATAAGCTTCATGCACTAAGAATCATAGGAAATAAACTTGTTTTAAAAACTGTGCAGCCAGTCGGCCGTGATGACGCACGCCTTTAACCCCAGCGCTCGGGAGGCAGAGGCAGGTGGATTTCTGAGTTTGAGGCCAGCCTGGTCTACAGAGTGAGTTCCAGGACAGCCATAGCTATACAGAGAAACCCTGTCTCAAAAAACGAAAACAAACAAACAAAACCAAAACAACAAAAAATGCAGTCAGTATTGTTTGGCTGTAAAACATACTGGAGTCTAGGGAGAGAAAAAAATTGACAATCATATATCTACTTTAGAAATCCCTATAAAATCTAATTAAGCAGTTTCTGTATAAACACAGGGTGAAAAGGGAGGCTAGCCAAAACTTGTAAACTGGAAAATATCCTTAAAGCCCCTTATGAGTCTGATATTTACAGAATGATTCATCCAGACAAAATCACTTCATCTTGATAATGGCACTGGATCAAATCAAAGGATGGTGACAAGAAAAGATTATCTCTTTTTTTGAATATAAAATGAAAACTTATCAAAGAATCAGCTAAATATCTATAGATACTATTTTACTGTTTTAAAATAACAATTACCAAAGAATAATGCTCTTTACCTTGTCATATTAATGACTAACAGCATATAACAATATAACAATACCAAATCCAAATGAATCATGTGCTCTCACAAATATTAGCCTTGTGAAAATAGATTTGGGATCACACAGGACAATTGAAAAAAGTGCAGAAGCAGGTATCAAATGTTATCCTTAAGTCAAATCTATATCTTAAAAAATTAACATCTTATATGCTAAATTATATATTAAATATTTCCATATTAATATTATATAATATATTTATGTTTTTGTTTATACATTATATACATTATATGTTATAATATAATATATAACATATAATATACTTATATATACTTATACTTGTTTATATATATATACTCTATATCTATATTGTGTATACTATATAATATAATATGCATGATTCCTACATATCATATATTTGTAGGAATCCCAGTAACTGAAATGTAGGTGACCTGCATTGGCTTCTGAAGCTTGCATAGATGTTGGGCGGGATTTTTCACGTCATTTGGAAGAAGAATGCAACAGTAAACCACAACTCTGGAATAGAGAAAATATTTAAGGACGTAGCATTCACCATAAGTATTTTCTATCAACTTGGGGTGAAGTCTGATTTTTTTCAATGAGTGGGTGAGAAGAGATGATAGAATTCTTCTCTTCATCCAATTGAGAGGAAGAGACGAGACCTTGGATTTGCATGAATAACATAGAGGAGTCATCAACAGTGTTTTATAGAATAGGTTTGTGCATAGCACCCAGTGCGACATGAAGCAGCATAGCTTAGGGCAGAGCTAGAACATGAGAGATATGGGTGCCTAGGACAGCAAAGCCACCCAACATCTCCTGAAGGAAGAGATGGAGAATCAAGGGGATAGTCAGTGGCCATGGCTGTCGTACAAAACACCACAGACTAAGTGACTTGGACAGAAGAAATAGATTTTTTCATATTTCTGGAATTTAGAATCCAAGTTAGGGTATTAGGGGTTTTAGCTTTCCTTGAAGCTTCTCGTGCTGATATTCAGATCGCTAGCTTCTTCCTTTCTCTGAGCACAATCACCCTTAATGTCTCTCTATATTCAAGCCCCCACTTCTCATAAAGACAGTAATTCTGAGAGTAAATGAGGCTACCCCATATTAACCACACATAAATTCACTTGCCCCTTCTAGTGGCCCTATCTTCAAATACACTCATGTTGTTCAATATTTGGGTGAGTACTGTAACAATGAGCTGAGGAGGAAATAAACTTTGGTCCAAACAGGGAACTACAAGGTTAACTGCAACTGAGTACCACCCATCCTTCATGTGACCCTCCCCATTTGTTTCCATTGGAGAATGGATTCTGAAGCTCCAAGTCCTTGGATAAAGTCAGCAATGATCACACCACACACACACACACACACACACACACACACACACACACACACACACACATGCAAAGACCTCCAGGACAACCTATTGATCAGAAGAATACCAGGTCAACCATGAGAACAAAATGTAGGGCATCCAAAGCTAGATGCCCTCTGCACAGGCAATAAGTGCTTTCTGGAGTCTTTGGGACAGTCCCCAACCAGAGAAGAAAACAAATGAAGAGAAACAACTTTGGCATGATGGTAAAATGAAAGAACCCTTCGGACTCCTATGGTGTGACTCTTAAGCACAATAGGAAACAAGCAGATCCACAGCACTGCTACTGGGATATAGAATGATGTCATCTCACAGAAAATAGGTGGAAAATAAACCTTTAAAACATTCTGTCCTGTCTCTGGGTTCATATAGAACACGTGTTTTTACTATGCTTATCTAAATTACATTCATGGGAATTCCCCTGATCTGTTGTCTGTCCCTAGAACGTTCTATTTTCAGTCTCATTAGTTCTCTATATGGTAGGTCCAAGTCATGAGGTTCGCTGACGACCTACTACAGCAATGAGACATGTGGCTGGTGAAGCCAGGTCAACTGCATGAGCTTTTGGTTCCTCAGCGCTACAGCTTTCAGCTGACAGATAGGAGCTACCCACCCAAATCAGGTGATAGTCTCTATTCTGGGAATCACATAGGTCATTTCTGAGTGGAAATCTTTGCCATGGGGGATTATTTACAGCCCTTCGAGAAATTTGTTCACTTCATTTTGTGAGGAACTAGTCACACCCTCAGTACTTCTGACAACGACCAAGAAATCGGATCTTTTATTACTAACTAGGCACCATGTGATGTCGACAGAATCAGCAGGACATGATTCACCAAACCCTTCTACGTCTCACCAAAACCCTTCTATGTCTTCCCTAGCTACTACTTCTGACAACGTACAAGGTCTGTTTACTATAATAGTTACGCACTAGTAATAACAGTCACAATAAATTGAGGGAACTTTTCCTTCTTTTTCCTTTATTTTTGAAAAAAAAAATACATTCTTACAATCATATTCTGATTATGATTTTCTCCTCTCTCAACTCCTTCCATATCCTTTCCACATCCCTACCCAACAAACTTTATATTCTCTCCCCCTCTCTGTCTCTCTCTCTCTCTTCCCCCCCCTCTCTCTGATAAGAAAACAAGAAATACAACAGACCCACACATTTTTTTTAAAAAAAGCAAAAAGCAATAAGACAAAAATTGCAAAAATAAAAGAAAGTGAAACAAAAAGTCCAAAATAACATTGACTTTATTTGTGCTGGCAGTTTGTTCCTGAGCATAAGTGCGGTTGGTTTAACAGTTGAGACTTCCTTTGGTTACAACTGATTTTCCCTTTGCCAACAGATATCAATCTCAGCTTCTTCTTCTTCTTCTTCTTCTTCTTCTTCTTCTTCTTCTTCTTCTTCTTCTTCTTCTTCTTCTTCTTCTTCTTCTTCTTCTTTTTTTTTTTTTTTTTTGTCTTTTTTGATTTTTCAAGACAGGGTTTCTCTGTGTAGCCCTGGCTGTCCTGGAACTCACTCTGCAGACCAGGCTGGCCTCAATCTCAGAAATNTTTTTTTTTTTTTTTTTTGATTTTTCAAGACAGGGTTTCTCTGTGTAGCCCTGGCTGTCCTGGAACTCACTCTGCAGACCAGGCTGGCCTCAATCTCAGAAATCCACCTGCCTCTGCCTCCCAAGTGCTGGGATTAAAGGCGTGCGCCACCACTGCCTGGCTTCTTATCTCAGTGAGATCGTGTATCCAATTCTCTCCCTCGGTGTTGGGACCTCCATTTGGTGTTTTCAGTTCATATACGTATTACTATAGTTGTGAGTTCATAGGTACATCCACCCTGTTGTGTCTGGAAGACAATGTTTTCTTAGAGCCATCTCTCCCCTGTAGCTCTAACAAACTTTCCTCTTCAAGTCTCTGAGTCATGAAGGGAGGGCTTTGATAAAGACATCCCACTTAGGATTGAGTGCTGCAAAGTCTCTCATTCTCTACAAGCTATCCAGTGGTGGGTCACTATCTGGTGAAGACTGAGCACTGCTCTGATCCATGCATATAGCAGCATGTCATTAAGAATTGTTTTATTGCTGTTTCTTTAACAGAAAAATAGTATTAAGCTTTCCCCTAGACCCACAATGTATCTGGTCCCATGTTCTTGGCCATTTTATCAGTGTCGGGTATGTGTTCCATCTCATAGAGCGGAGCTTAAATCCATTCAGACAGAGGTTGGTGACACTCATAATATTATGTCACTATTACGCCCCTATAACTTGCAGGCAGGTGCCTGTTGTGGGTCTCAGGTTTGCATCTTGGTGATATTGCTGATTATCCTTCTCTTCTAGTAGCATGCAAGTACCTTCAAGTACTGTGAACACTAGTCAGTGCGGGTGACACTACTAGTTAGGCACCAACTCAACTATAAATTTTTAAAATATATTTGATGAAACTTCACTTTCCTTCATAGTTGAATACAGACCAAAGCCAGGAATCACTAACCTGATTTGGGAAATTGAAAAAGGCCTGCAGATGTCATCATGCTAAAAATAGACTTTTTTCTTATAAAAAAAAATGGTACACTCACAGTGATTTACTAGAGTTTATAATTAATGTGATAAACAAAAATATAAATTATAAAAATGGTAAATGGTGGGCTGGAGAGATGGCTCAGTGGTTAAGAGCACCGACTGTTCTTCTGAAGGTCCTGAGTTCAAATCCCAGCAACCACATGGTGGCTCACAACCATCTGTAATGAGATCTGATGTCCTCTTCTGGTGTATCTGAAGACAGCTACAGTGTACTTAGATATAATAATAAATAAATCTTTTTAAAAATGGTAAAGGGTGAAAATCAGAAGTAAAACTACAAAAATCTATAGATAACATGATTATAACTGTAGAAAATCCAATGATGTACTAACAGATTAAAATTAATAATATAAAACATCAAGGGTGAAGAAATATAAAGGAAATCAGTGATATATATATATATATATATATATATATATATATATATATATACATTCTACCAGCATTTAGAAAATAAGAATTTAAGTATTGCATTTAAAAGATTCTAAAACAGGTCTGTGGCTTTAGCTCACTCAGGTAATGTCCTTGTTTTGATTCTCAGGACCACTTTAATAAGATATGATGGCATGTGCCTGTAATGCAAGCACTTAGGAAATGTAGCCAGAAAAATTAGCTTACATTCACCTTTGGGTCCATAGAGATCCTGCAGGTGAACCCTGGGTTACATGAAACCTAGTCTCAAAAATGAAATCACGTGAAATATTTTTGAAAACCTTGTATAAGGAAAAGAACTAAGAAAAATGCATCAAAACTTGCCTCAATATTTCCTATCAAATTCATTGTTTAAAAAAAAATAACAATTCTTACCTTTTGATAACCCTTACTAATATCGAAATGTCACAAAGGCAATCAAATGTCACCAGCAAAGTAAGCAAAGAGTGGAAGCTTTATCTTGTGTGGCTACCTAAGTCCTTCCTTCCTGCATGATACAAGAGTCCTCTGCTCCTGGGAATAGACGGAATCTAATGAGATTTGCTCGTACAGTGGGGAAAATTCAGGTCATAAAAAATCTAATTTTATAATACAGAGTGTTTTATTGCTTATGTGACATTCTCTAAGGAGCCGTGCCTCATAAATCAATAAATTGTAGGTTTGTGTACAGTAAGCAATTGTGAACCTGGAACATCCTGCTTAAATCACCCCATAGATAATGACTCCTCTCCTAGCAACTATCATTAGCCTGTTTTTCTAGAGGTCCAAAAGCTAGAGTTATGAGAAAAACAGACCGGCAATCAGAGGGGAATAAATGGATCACAGATCAGATGCCACCAATTCTACTTCCTCAAATTTCTACACAGAAAAATTACAAATGAACAAGAAAAATAAGCACTAAGCTAAGTGATATATACTATTTTAATATAAAAATTTCCAATATTCAAAAACAGATGTTCCTTTAACTATATAAATAAGTCCATTAAATGACAGTTAAATTTTAGCAGTTCTTCTTTTCTGCACAATTTAACAAGCTCTTTCTAAAATGTATATGGAAATACAGTAGCCAAATTATGTCCAGAAGCTATAGTCAAACATTCATGGGCTATAAAAATAGCTAGCGGGACTACACCATATTCCAGTGCGTTAGTTGCTTGTTGCACAAGTGTCCAGCATCCAGGTAAAAGCCCGACATGTAGGTGCTGTGTGTCCATAACCACAGCATAAGAGTGAGTGGAGATAGGCAGATGCTGGGGCTCACCAGCTAGCCAGTCTCTATGAAACAGTGGGTTCCAGGCTTAGTGAGACCCCCTCTCTCTCTCTGTCTCTCTCTGTCTCTCTCTGTCTCTCTCTGTCTCTCTCTGTCTCTCTCTGTCTCTGTCTCTCTCTCTCTCTCTCTCTCTCTCTC
>NC_034600.1:52526681-52530118 GCF_900095145.1 Mus pahari | reverse complement strand
ACACACACACACACACACACACACACACATCGATTTATTAAAGTAGGTTCTTCTCCAAGCTCAATGAACTCACTAGCCCTGATGAACTAGGTTTCCAGTACCACACATGGTTTCCCTCTTTTGAATAGGTCTTAAGTCCCATTACAGAGCTGTTGGTTACCACCAAAGTATGCATGCCACAGCTTCACCCTTAGAGCATGCCACTGCTGCACCCTTCGAGTTGTTGTGGCATACTGGTCATGGCTATGGTTCATAGGCATCATAACTGAATAGGACTGTTGACTGCTTCCCTTTTTTTAGAAGATTGTCTGATACCTTCTTGTATCATGAAAGCTAGTCCTCAGGGAAAGTTTGGGGCCTCTGAGGCCCTGTAAAATGATGCATGGTGTCTTCAACAATAGAGAGAAACATGCCTTGTGTAAGGGATTTTGTCAGATGTTCATGGAGGGACCATTACCATCCAGATGAGAAAATTTTATTTAAATAATATGTATATTTATAGACAGAAAGTGTTATCGTTTTTACTAAAATCTCAAAAATAAAGAAATACTTTGTAAAAATGAATTGGAAAATGATAGAACTCCAATAACAATCTCTAATCTTTACACACAAACACACAGATGACCACATCTGCATATTCAAGCATACACACACACAGGCACACAAACACATATGTGCATGCACACACACATATAACACACACACACATACTACAATTTCACTTAATGAGAAAACACAAACATATACACAGATATATACACAGAGAGACACACACACCACACCACATACACACATTCACAAACATACACAAAGACACACCACAGTCAGAGAGAGACACACATACATATGCACCACAGATACACATACTTATATACAAATATTAACTAACAAAATATTGGAAGACAAAAATCTATGCTTATAAATACTAAAGCAGTAAAACTTTAAAAAAATGTCTAAAAGGAAGATTATTTGGAAAGTATTTTTAAGTTTTTACTCTTTCTTGAGAATAATTCTGCAATGATTGGGATCTGGGAGTAAGTCTTCATTGTGATTAATAGTGCTGGCTTGGATTAGTTAGATGCCAGGAGGCACTTAAAGAACTAAAAAGATGTTACAAAAACAATATTACAGAACAGTGGAGCAGCCAATGACACAAGGTTACCATTTGTGTATGGCCAAGATAGTAGTGCTTTTCTACCATTCTGCACTGTTCCACTGTCCTCTACCAGCCTACAGGCAGGAAAGCAAGACCTCCAGAGCACGTGGTCCAGCGAGAGTGACACTAAAAGCATTCTCACTCAAGATGAATAGGATACTGTCCCAATAAACAATATGAGAAGGAGATGGAGCTGTTGCTCTGTGGTCCTACCAGAGGACCCAGATTCCATTCCTGGCACCCCTATGGCACTTCACAACTGTCTACATCGCCAGTCCAACAGGATCTGATGCCCTCTTCTGACCTCCACAGGTATTACATGCATGTGGTTCACAGATATACATGCAGGCATAAAAGAGTCCCCAGCACATGGCAAAACAACTGGAGCATGGAGAAATCTGTGATGTGTCTGTGGGCTGGCTATGATTGCAAAGGTCCTGTACAAAAGTCATGATATTACCATGGTCCAGTTTCCTCAACAGATACTCCTACTGTCCCTGAAAGGCTTGTCATCTCTAGTGCACTGGCACTTGATGTTGAGGTAAACGACATTATCCTGTAGTGCCATCTCTTTGGGATTCCTGTTATTTAAAACTTGATTGATGTGCCCAACATCAGATAAAGTCTACTGACATTTGACAGCTGAAATAATAGAACACGAATGAAATTCTAAGAAACATCACTGACATTTCTTATATTTCACCCCTGAGAAAGCCACGGTGGTTTTGTGCTTTTCTGTCATCCCCAAATGGAACAAGCTCTGGAAACTAACTGTGCAAGAAATCTATTCCCTTTAGAAAGGGGAGATTAAGAAGAAGACGGGGCACTTGGTTCCACATTCCAATGTTTTGTTTTTGGTTTTTTTTTTTTTGTTTTTTGTTTTGTTTTGTTTTTTGTTGGTTGGTTGGTTGGTTTTTTGTTTGTTTGTTTGTTTTGTTTTGTTTTGTTTTGTTTTTCAAGACCTGGTCTCTCTGTGTAGCTCTGGCTATCCTGGAACTCACTCTGTAGACCAGGCTGGCCTCGAACTCAGAAATCTGCCTGCCTCTGCCTCCCGAGTTCTGGGATTAAAGGCGTGCGCCACCACGCCCGGCACTTCAAATGTTTTTTTAACAGTTCTCTGAGCTTCAGTGATTCAAGTGATCCATCCTTCATCTGAGAAGGGGAAAGAACAGCCACAGTAGCATGCCTTAACATCTTCCTTTGCAACCTTGTAAAAGATGACTAGAAAATTTTCACCCAGAAGTATGGTGGTCAGAAAAGGATTCCTGGTCAGAAGAAAGAAATTTAAATCAAAAGACAGCTATAGATGTCAAAAAGTATAACCTTGCATACATGTTGGATTTGGGGTTCTTCTGATTGGTTATGTGAAAAATAAAAGAAATAACTAGGGGTCTGCAACCCTATAGGTGGAACAACAATATGAACTAACCAGTAACCCCAGAGCTCGTGTCTCTAGCTGCATATGTAGCAGAAGATGACCTATGGTCTTGCAAACTTTATATGCCCCAGTACAGGGGAATGTCAGGGCCAAGAAGTGGGAGTGGGTGGGTAGGGGAGGAGGGTGGGGGAGGGTACTGGGAACTTTCAGGGTAGCATTTGAAATGTAAATAAAGAAAATATCTAATAAAAATTTTAAAAAAGAAATAATTATATGATAGTGGAAAATTATAAAGTTAAATAATATTTATATCTATATCTTTAAATCATAAAAATCACCTGAAATACCATTAGATAAGTTATTATACTCCAAGTATATATAATATAAGCATACATTAAAATATGATTTATGTGGGAGATTATATGTATGTACAAAGTTCCAACATCTTAAACCATTTAGTTCCAAATTTGAATTTCTTCTTCACAGTTGATCCAGTGGTTTTCTAAAATTCTTCTAATGAACAAAAATGGATGTCAATATTTTTTATTGTGCTCTCTGTGTCTTTCATATTTGCTGTTTTTATTTGCTGTTCATCCTAGGTTTATTCATCTGGAATAGAAAGATTGATGAAACGCTTTCATTAAAGACCCCCAGGGAATAGATTTTTCCTATTAATTGAATTTTCTAGTTAATAAAACAGTAAATCGGGAATTCTTGTTTCATCCTTTAAATATATAGTTAATCTCTATCATAAATATAATTAAATCAGAATTCATTGAAGATTTTAGCTCAGGGCTATCATTTTAAATTTAAGTTCATACCTCCTAGGAGTCAGTGCCATTTCTCTCTCTCTCTCTCTCTCTCTCTCTCTCTCTCTCTCTCTCTCTCTCTCTCTCTCTCTCT
>NC_034600.1:52523244-52526521 GCF_900095145.1 Mus pahari | reverse complement strand
GTGTGTATATGTATGTATGTATGTATGTATGTTGCATTTTTCTGGGGATTGAACTGAAGATATTCAACGTGCAAGACAAGCATTCTCTTTCTGTACCAGTCTCAGCCACTCTCAGAGTGGATTATAAACAGTATGTTTTACATCACTAGTTATGAAATGTAAGTTCTCATACGCTGTTGCTTTTGGTAAATTCCAACCTCAAGATTTACTAAAATTTCCTATTTCTCATTGATTGAATTTTTTTCTTTATAAATAATTTGATTTCATCTTCTACTATTTCCTAAATATCATATGCCAAAACCTCTCTGGCAAATCGGGTTTGATTCCCCTACCTACTTAGCTCCAGTCATCAAAATTTTATGCCTACCTACAGAAAGCAAGGAACTTAACAGGGGAATCTAATTCCATATCAATTGACCTGCCAAAGTATTTTGTTAGCTTTAGGCACTTCTGTGCCTTCATCACCTATAGCCTTTCTTAAAACTATAGCATTCTGTCGGTGAAAGCACTCTTGGTATGAATAATAAGACTGCTTTAAAAGAAGAAAATAGCTGACTCTAAACCATACATGAGTGATCACAGCACAGGAAGAAGATTCAAGTTATCCTAAGCGATATGTTCCACCAAGGAAGAGATGACGTCAACATTTACAGCCACAAAACACAAGGAAGTCATAAATCAATATATTTTCCAATTATAGCAGCATCGTCTACAGAGTGTCAGGAAAGCATTGCTGTAGAGTTTGTGTTCTCTTGGCTTAAGGATTTTTGGAGATTAAACACCTACCTAGCAATACATTATAGCCACAAGGACATTAGGCCAGATACAGAAAAGGTGGGTATATTGAAATGCCAAAAATATTCCAATTAATGCCAATGCCTGTCTTAGAACACCATATCTCTCTGCAACCACAATGTTCTAGTTAGTGCCTTTCAAATTGCACAGCTTCTTCAGAAAAGGTCAGCTCATTATAGGCAAAATAAATATGCCCGTTTACTATAAATAATAAATAGGCAAAGAAACTGAAAACTTAGGACATATAAAATTTTAACTCTCCATCCAGAACCTAGTTCTTTTAACCTGAGGCTACACGCCACAGCATCTCAGGATAGCCATCAATGTATCCCAATACATTTGTAGATAACAAGGTTGCACCTCACTGTCAAATTTGGATACCTTGGTCCAGACTCACTAACCAGAGTGTCCAAGTGGCAATGACAGATAGAATATGACTAGTGGAACTACTTGCAGCACCATGTGACTTCCCTAATATCAAACGGCAAGTAAGCTGAAGGAAGTGCTCACTTTCACAGCTATTTAGATCATATTGATCCACCAGCAAGCCTTTTTAACCTTTTCCGTCCTCATGCTTGGTATAATTAGATGTATTCATTACTTTTCTGTTGCTGTGATAAAATACCATGACCAAGGCAACTTTTAGAAAACAGAGTTTACTTGGCCTTATGAATCCAAAGGTTTAGAGTTCACTGTGGTAGAGAAATCATGACAGGTAGGCATAGTGGATGGAGCAGACTGAAAGCTCATCCCTTCAAACAAAAGTATAAGACAGAGAACTGGAAAGAGCATGAGTCTTTAAACTCTAAAGGCCTATCTCAAGTTACATACTATACTTTCCCAAATAGCACCACCAACCGTTCAAATACCCAAAAGTGTGACGAGCATTTATCCTTCCATCCTCCCAGGGGAATCCCTGGCTTTACTAAAATACATAGCCGTAGTGCCTGTTTTCTTTGTCCTTCCAACTTTCTAGTCCTTCTCAAGTATACTTTTATGAGTTTTGACTCTGTTTAGTGTTGGTCTCCTAACAACAAAGTGCTTTTTATTACTATATCATGATAAATATGAAACATAGAAGTTTCATCTTCCAGGAAGTGGAAGATCCAGTCCGTATTAGTTGGCTCTCTTCTTCAGATAGCTGAATAGCCATCATTTTCTAATCTGGTGGCTGAGTTCAAATATGGAGTTGATTCATCTTTCTGAATATTCCTTCATAGAAGATGTTGTTTTAATGAGTGAGAATCACTAAGAGCTATCAGATGAATTAAGGGGGTTTTATTAAGCATCATAGCAGATGTTACTAAGGGCTCACTCTATTCATGAACCCTTACTCACGTCATTAATGTAGACCAACCCAATTTCCAGCTGCCAACTCCTGACTCTGTCTCTCAGGACTATCTTAGGAGTTCAAAAGGCTCCCTTTCTCTTGCCAGAACAGATATATTTCTTTGGCATCCAATCCTAAGGAAGTCCCCAAATGGTAATAAGAACTAGAACATTCTGTCGCCTTGTGATGGCAGGTAGAAAAGCCCTGAGGTTGTTGTATTTCCCAAAGATTTCTGGTAGGATTGGGCTTCACCTCCGCACCCCCACACAACAGCCATATTTTCTTAATAGCACACATTGTTTTGTGCTCGTTTTTCACTTTTTGCCTTTGCATTTCTACCCCTCTCTTTCCTGCCCAGAAGAAACTTGTTTGCTCAAGTCCTTGACTCAGAGGCTGTCAGAAAGATCTCAAATTAAAGCAGTTATCTATTTCTTTCCAGAGATAGATAAGCACGGATACTGCAAATGCTGGATAAGAAATTGTCTGTGCTTCAGGGCATGCACAAGCTTCTGAATAAGTAGAATAGATGAGTCAGATATTCTGCAGGCCCCAGCCCATACTTCGGTTCATATGAAATCAAGTCTTTGTAATTCTGACTCCTCTCCAAAACACAGAGGTAGATGCCAAGCTGTCCAGGTGATCTCAGCATGATTGCCTAGAAATGATATGTTAGGAACAATACGGGTTTACTAGGTAAAGTCTAAAGGTTGGCTCATATCTAACAGAGAAATATAGTCTGGATGTTATTCAATAGTAATCAGTTATAGAAAATGAGTATTACTTTCCATTCTTCTGTAAAACAGTTTGATGTTTCTTATGATTTATATATTACTCTTATTTTTTCCCTTTATAAGTGATTTTCCTGGATGTAAGTATATGTCATAAGTACCTTGTGCCTTCAGAGGACAGAAGAGGGCACCAGATACTCTGGAACTAAAGTTAGGGCTGTAAGCCAACCATGTGGGTGCTAAGAACCAAACCTGTCCTCTGTAAGAACAGCAAGTGTTCTTAACTGCTAAGCCACCTCTCTAGCCCACAGGGTGATATTATTAAAACACTTTCCTACATGTGGCACAGCCCAATATGAAAATACAACCCTGTAGGTGGAACAACACTATGAACTAACCAGTACCCCCTGAGCTCAAGTCTCTA
>NC_034600.1:52506525-52520734 GCF_900095145.1 Mus pahari | reverse complement strand
ATATATATATATATATATATATATATATATATATGGAGAAAAAGAGACAGAAAGAGAAAGAAACAGAGAGAGACAGAGATGTGAAGAAACAACAGGTGAAGTTTTATTGCAGGAAATGGCTTATGTGATTATCAATAACCCATAACCCACCTCCTATAGGTTGGAAAACAAGAAACACCCATGGTGCAAGTCACACTTGAGTCTGACTGACATAGTTGAGGACAGGAGGAGGTAAATGTCCCAGTTAAAAAGCAATCCTTTCCCTTCTTTTTCTTATCTTCAGACAGTAGGTTAAATAATGCTCATTAGATTCGTGAAGATGGGTCTCCTTAGTCCGTTATTACTCCTCTTCTGGTATTCCAGGCAGACCCGGTCATCACATTTAAATCATTCTAAGAAATAATATAAAGAAATAGAAACTAGGATTACTGTCCAAATTCTTAGACACTTAAATTTTAACTCTTCCAAAAAATGCGGACAGACTGCATATTTTCTTACATATAGAAATACACATATTCAGGAACGGTACATATTCAGTAGTAACTCCCACCTGACCTGTATTGCTCAGAGGTCTTTCACACTCAACTCAAGTTACCACAAACAAACCATTATGTTTCTATCAGTGCAGAAGCATTTGCACAGTAAAATCACTGTAGTTCATACATAGCATTCAAAAGTCTTGAATTTGAACTCAGGGTTTTTAGGTAGCATTAAGTGGCACTGGGCGGCATGACATCTGCAGTTTGAAGCACAGGTGTCATTGCTGAGAACCAAGGCTGCAGTGAAGTTGCTCAATGAGACATCAGTAGCATTGCCAGAAACACATCAGACTCATATCACTGACTACAAATTATACTTTAACTTCATCTCAGTCATTGCATGCTCATAATTCTTTACTCTGTCCAGATTTTTTTTGTACAAATTCTGCATCCAGTTACATAATCCTATATAGTGTTACAACCTATCTGTATGGTGCTCTGAAATACCTTTCTCTGACTTCAATAAATCCATTTTTTTCTTCCTCTTCTCTAGTTTTCCAGTATCAAACCGAATGAAATTTTTCAAAGAATAACTTGTCTTTTTTTCTCACTACATTGATGTAGCCTACAATAGCCTCTCAGAGTTGCTAAGAAATGAGAAAAATATTTAATGCACAATTTTGCACTTGCTAGACCAGTCCACGTTGGAAGCTTTTACCCATTTGTGAAACAAAACCAACAGTATTCTACATGATATGGTAGCCCACACACAACTCAGAGTCAATGAGGATGTTGGGCATCTCAGCCCAGAAACTATCTTTTGCCCAGTTAATTTCAATTTATGTTTTTAATCTCAAATTAATTAGCTTTTTCTTTTTGGCAAAATTCATCTTACAGCATCCTTGTCTCATCCCCACAAAGAATCAACTTCCTATTAGATTCTCTCACAGAATATAAAAATTACCCCCATACTACTTATTCCAGATTGATTTCATTTTGTATTTTCATAATTATTTGACTAATGAGCATCTCCCCTCTCTGAATAAGCAAGCTCTAAAACCATCAAAGGACAATGTTGTTTTACAAAATATTTTATCCTTAATCTATAGGCTTCAGTCTCATGCCCCATGATTCTTGGTTAAATATTATTGGAAAAATATTTAGTTGTTGAAAAGAAGCAGATCTTTTTGGAAATGTGCTATGAGAAAACATTGGTTTTGGAGTCTAACTGGCAGACAAGATTTGCTATCTCTATGACTCTAAAGATATCTGTGATAGCATTGGACTTAATTTTCTTCTCCTGTGATGATGACAAGACCACCTATCCTCCCTGCTAGAAATCATAAAGGATCCCTGAAATCCCATCATTCAAGAGGTTGACTCACAGCTAGTTGATACAGTCAAAGGGGATCATGCATATGCACTAGTTAATCCTGTGTCTAACATATAAGTATGCTATGAATATTGACCTTCTTCTTCTTCTTCTTCTTCTTCTTCTTCTTCTTCTTCTTCTTCTTCTTCTTCTTCTTCTTCTTCTTCTTCTTCTTCTTCTTCTTCTTCNTCTTCTTCTTCTTCTTCTTCTTCTTCTTCTTCTTCTTCTTCTTCTTCTTCTTCTTCTTCTTCTTCTTCTTCTTCTTCTTCTTCTTCTTCTTCTTCTTTTGGAATTCTTAGACTCAAGATGTGAACATGTGGGCATCTGTGATAGGTTTTCAGCATCATCAGGATGGTGAGAAGAGTGAATGAAAACGGCTAAACAGAGGAGAGAGTTTTTAAAAGAGAGAAAATGTGTCCTATTAAAAGAGTTACAGGTGGGGCCATTTTTTTTTTACAGTGGTCATACAAGAATTAGAGAAGAGCTGGACAAGTTTAGCATCATAGAAGAGATATTTTATTCATTCCAATTAATGTGTTAATTCAAAATAAATCTGTCTTAGTTGCTTGGCTTGAAGATGTCTGAGAGACAGCATCATCATTAAAAAGAAACTATTTACCAAGTTCTGTAGAAGAAGTGATCTTCTTTGATTTCAGAACATTCTTACCAAGTATTTGATGTTCGTTCCCTCATTGTAATGCCAGAGGAGAGTTTTCTTGGTTTTTAGTTGTTCCAAAAAGGGATTATGATGAGAAGGATTTTGATGATGGAAGAAAATGGTTGGATTTTTCACTAAACATCGAGAGTCCTAGGTCAACACTGAGGAGTCCTTTTTTAAATCAAGGAATTAACTGCACAACATCAAACGGCTTTGAGTGCATTTCCTATGAACCACAATCAGGAGCAGCCTCCTGCATCTGCTCCATACCCCATTGAGTGTGCTGCACTTCTTTTCCTAACTGTTCTCCATTAGCTCTGACATTTTCAGATTCAGTGGCAGGACCAAAACTGCACATTTTGTTTGTAGTGGTGGTGACTTTTCCATACAGGAGGATAAATAATAGTTCTGAAAAATTCATCTCTAAAGGTTACCCCTTTCTGTATGGACATGCCCTCAAACAACCACAGTACATCAGCCTGGTCTCACAAGAACACACATAGCTTATCTCCAGATAAGCCACCAGAATCATATAGTCATTAATTAAATACATAGTGAAAGCCATATTGTGCTATGACATTTGCTACAGAGTACTGACACCTCGGGTGGTTTTATAAATAGTCAATATGGCAAAACAAGAACCATCATGGTTGCTTGTACCTAAAACCTTAAAATTGCTGCATCCAAATTCCACTGCAGGTTTCACTACTTCTTTATAACATGTACACACACACACACACACACACACACACACACACACACACACACTGTGATTCAAAATTTGGAGTTATTAGACAAGACTTACACAGACTATTTCCTTTCCTTCTCTTTCAAGAATTTATGTCTTTGTATATTCAAATTCCAGAAATAATGTAAGCAATGGGGATGCACAGCCATTCATGAGACCTTTCAGTTTTACTGGACAACCAACGTCACTAGCCTGCATGCAATAGGGGATGAAGATCATGTATGCCCAGTCAATATTTGTTTGCTATTTTCATGCTATTTGTCATTGATATGAGTATCTGTGCAATGCCATCTGTTGAGTAGTGTTAGAAAAAAAAAAAGGTCTTGGTTTTGAGCTGGCTTGCATTTTCACAAAAACAATGCCATGTTCCTGAATATATTTTCATATCGTATGTCCACAAATCATTGCTGTGAATTTAGAAACATTACTTTAAATTTGTCTCCAATTTGTCAGTACCTCCATTATCTAAATCTATCTCATTCATTCTATATTCAATCCAATTCAATCAAATCCATTCATATTATGGTCACCTGAATAATCTGGAGTAGTGTATCTGTATCAAATGCTATGTATTCTTCAGCATTCAACAAGTATGTCTAACAAATTGGGACTTGTGGCTTTGATTAATTAATAATATCCTCTGAATGAGAGAGAATAGGTCTGGAATTTGCATCTGTGGTTAAAACAGCACCAAGGCACCATCAGATTGTTCTCCCACTTCACACTCTGAGAACAGAGTGAAAATTCTGAGAGGCTGTAAAGGGGAAACAACTCACTTCAGAAATTCTCTTTGAGTCTTCTCTAGTCAAGGTGCAAGATTTGGGAGGGTGTCTTGTGTCTCCCAGAGGCTCTCGGGCCAGGAAAATGGAACCCAGGAGATAACGCTCCTAAAACACTCATCTTTCTCAGCTTTGCATAACTGAAAAATGGTATGGGGTGAAGAAGCAGCTTTTCAATCACCTCACAGCATCATGACCAGGACATGCGCCTTTGTCGTTTCACCAGCCAGATGCAGGTCTGCAGTTGGGGGCAGACCTTAATTTGATTAACAGAGTCCTGCAAGCTACTGAGGGTCTCTTAGATATCTCAAGCTATATAAATATTTGGGTGGGATATTTCCCCTCTTTCTCTTCAAAAGCAACATTTAACCTCCAGCTGCTGGGAATGGTTGTTTTCCCCTATTATAGGAATCTGTGAGTCAAGGCATATGTCTTTAATGGAGGTTTTGGCAAGCATAGCATTTGGGGTTATTATTAGAATTGACAGAAGTAAACTGAATAGTTTATTTTCTGCACGGCAAATACAAATCAACGGTTTAAATGAAATGCTGCAGTTTATAATGTGGTAGAGGCATTCAGATAAACAAAAGCTCTAGTTGAAACACAGCATTTTTTTTTTAATGTAAGTTTTCAAAAATGTGAGACTACCCAACCCAAGCAAGGTAAGAGCAGCACTTTCCCTACCCAAAGCATATAAACCTATGCACACTAGGAAATGTGCTCAACTCTTAAGGAATCTAGTGCCTTTTGCATCCTCTGGTTGTAAAGAAGATAAAGCTCAGTTTAGTTATAGCACAGAATATTGGGGAGAGCAAATTGTATACCATTTATATAAAAGTGCAATGGAACCTAAGGATAAGTCAATCACCCTAGAGCAGAATCTTCATTAGAACCAAGCCATGGAACCCCCACCCTGATGCAGAACATTGAGTCTGTAAACATGCTTAGCCACATAACAGCTGATCAGTATTGGACCATCTCGAAAGACAAAGTTGATATCTTTGTTGCCAGACACATCAGCTGCCCTACAGTGACATGTCACTCATGTCCCTTTTCCTCCATCTTTCTCAGCATCAAATCTTTGCATCTTTTTCTCAGTTTCATAAGTGTTCTTGGACATTCCCCTGTATGATCCTCTACTTTCTTTTAACTGTAGCTTATGCCCTGACTTCTGACTTTATCCAAACATCATGCATGTTCTCTCTCCACCTATGTGCATGAGGGTTCTAAGGCCAGAGGTCAACATCAGGGGTCTCCTTCACTTGCTTTTTCACTTTATTTTGAGACAAAGTCTCTCACTGAACCTAGAGCAGCATTGACCTTCGGGTTATAAGGATTCACCAGCTCTCATTATTCTCATTCTATGTTGCTGAGGACTAAATGTCCATGCTTACATGACAAGTGCTTTCTCAACTGAGCTATCTTCTAGCTCCTTTCCCTAAGTCTATTTATATGTCTGTCTCATCTCTCCATGTTTTCTAGTTTGGGTAACATAAACTATTCTGATTGACCTATATGTTTTGTAAATGAGGGCATGTCTTAAGATGTTAGCTAAGCTCAGGATTTGAATAGAGACGACAAATGAGACCTTGTTTACCTGCTCCATGAGCTATAACAGGAATCTGTACTCATGAGGAATAGAGAATATGGCACCGGCATTGGTGAGAATGTTCTGTAGTATTCACTTGTGCACTATGATGGTATCCGGTTGTTCTAGCATGATCCATTTAAGCTATTATATTTCATTTATGGAGTTTTAGGCAGATTGGGCTTAAATCAATGTGTATTTTCAGAGTAAATACATATAACCTAATCAAAATATAAATAAATAAACTGAGATATATACTCCTAACAAAAGCACCTTGATTTTTAAATCATACACACCTAAATAAAAGCAAATGAATTTCTAATTGTTGATGTTGTCATTTATTATTGCCGTCCATTCAATAATTTCATGTCTTGCTGTTAATTGGTCACCTCAAAGGCATTATTGCTCAAACTCTAACAGTTATTGAAATGGACTGCATATACATGCCTTATATCTTTCATGTGTCGAGTATTTATGAAGCAAAATATTGCTACTTCAAACTATAAAATTGTTAGAGTTATGTGTACTTAACAAAAATAAATTTAAAACAAGTATCTACATTTAAAAATGGTGGAAACAGGATTGTGCATATTTGATTGTTCATTATTCTTACCCACATATATAAATACATTTTTGCCCAAAATTTTATTGAAAATAAATACATAGATAAGTGGAAATCATATCTACTTACCTATAATATTTAAGTAATCTGGTTATGAATATTAGTGTATGATAGGCACAACATTAGGTACAAAATTATATCAGGATTTCATAGGATCACTAAATTGAATAGTGAACCCAGGATATAAAAGTTGATAGATGAATGTGTTGACTGAAAATAAATCATTGATGAAATAGAAAGCAAGACAAGACACAATAGAGACTCTAAGAGGCAAACAGCAGTATTTAACTAATTTAACCTAAGTATTCTAGTTTGATTTCTGTTGCTGTGATAAAACATGTTCTGTTCAAAAACAACTCATGGAAGAACATTTATTTTCATTATGCTTCCAGGTCACAGTCAATCACTGAAAGTTGTTGGGACAGAAGCATGAAGGTAGAAAGTATGGAGGAAGGCTGCTTGCTTGCTGGTTTGCTCATAGAGTCATATTTACCTAACTTTCTCCTACAATCCAGAACCGCCTGCTCAGTGAATAGTTCGCCCACAGTGGACTGGACCCTCCTACAGTAGTTAAGACAATCAAGACACATCTTCACAAACATGCACACAGGCCGACCTGATAAAGATTCAACTGAGACTCCTCCTCAAGTGAGTCTACATTTGGTCAAGCTGACAGTTAATGCAATATATATATATATATATTCCAAATAACACTTAGAGATTAGATGATGGTGATAATGATGATGATTATATATTATATTATTTAAATAGAAGACCATTAGATCTTGTGAAAACAAGTATGAAAAAGTCTGCAAAAATGAAACATAGTAAACATGTGTAAATATATAATCTGTAAGTAGAATTGTTCAGCTACTTTATTATGCTGTGACATCCTCAAAATTGGTCAGAGGAAGCTTCCTACACTCATTTTATATATATATATATATGTATATATATATATATATATATATACATATATATATATATATAGCCTAAAAATATACTTAGATAGTATGTGCTAGCATAAAATGATATGTACCATATTGGATACATTCCTGTTAGTCAAAGTTTGATATTTACTGGTGAATTTTAAATAACCAGATTTGGGAGAAAGGATTCCTTAGCTATTTTGTAATGAGAGGAGCAGTTTGTTTGTTTGTTTTTTATTTTATCAGCAAACCACAGTTTATTAACTTACATATCTCCTAACACTTCCTTGTTATAGTATGAGGTGCTCATACAGAGTACTCTAGACTCTTCCAGATCTACACCGAATGATATGTAATACCTGTCTTAGTCAGTGTTCTATTGCTATGAAAGAGACCATGATCAAAGACAGCTTTCATAAAAGAAAGAATTTAATCAAGGCCTGATTGCAGTTTCAGAAGTTAAGTCCCTCATTAGTGTAGAGGGAAGAAGGGCAGTGTGCGTACAGACATGGTGCTAGAGAAATAGCTTAGAGTTCTACATCTATATCCACAGGGAACAGGAAAAGGAATGAGACACTGGACCTGATTTGGAATTGTTAACCCTCAAAGACCACCTCCACTGTCATACAATGTCCAGCGAAGCCACACCTCCACATCATTCTCAAGTAGTGCCACTTGCTGATAATTAATCATCCAAAAATAGGAGCCTAGGGGTCCATCCTTATTTAAACCCCCACAATACCTAAGATCCTTCCTTGTCTCATGAATTCATCCATGCCTGTGATTCTCTCTGTTCTAAAGGCATTGCAATCAGCAGTTTGCTTTATGTGGACATAGGATAGGCATTAACTAGCAATAAATGTAAAATATATGAAAACTCGGCTGATTTTTGTCACCCTGCTTTGCAATGTAATTCCAAGAAATCAAGAGAGATTTTTAAAAAGTGAGAAATGACAAGTTTAAACTTTTCCTACTCAAAGCTGATGAGTTGGCTCAGCAATAGGAACACTTACAACCCTTGCAGAAGACCTGGGTTTGGTACTCACCATCCACATGGTAGCCCACAACCATCAGCAACTCCAGTTCTGGAAGACCTTCTTACCTCCATGGCATCAGGTATGGACACGGTACACAGACATACACAATCAATCAATCAATCAATAGCACTTAGAGATTAGATGATGGTGATAATGATGATAATGATTATATATTATATTATTTAAATAGAAGATCATTAGATCTTGTGAAAACAAGTATGAAAAAGTCTGCAAAAATGAAACATAGTAAACATGTGTAAATATATAATCTGTAAGTAGAATTGTTCAGCTACTTTATTATGCTGTGACATCTTCAAAATTGGTCAGAGGAAACCTCCTACAGTCATCTTCATTGCAGATTCCAACTTCCATGCTATCCTCTGCCACTTGTCCTTCAAAGCTTTCCTCGGGGTTAAGATGGCTGAGGGAGAGGCATTTTCAAGTTCCAACCTTCTCTTTATCTTTGCAAGGCAAGTTTTCTCATTCCCATCATTCTTTCCCATTGCTGTGGCCTTCCAGCCAAAGTCAGCCCCAGATGGATCTGATTGAAATAAACACAGTCATCCCTCATTCCAACCACAAGAAAAGTAAACTCAAAACGGACAAATACCACCTGACTGGTTTGCACCCCCAAAGCCCCTCTCTGTACCAGTTAGCAACCAGCTTCTTAGCAAACAAGAAAGTATTGCCCGCATTTTCCAGCTTCGTGCACCAATACTCTGTAATCTGGGTCCCGCGTCAGCACACACCAAACCCATGCCCCTGGTAACTGTTTCCACGTTGTGGAAATGGACTTGCTCCTTCTCAGTTTGCAGCTTTAATTCCCACTGAAAGGAACCCGCTAGCTACAACAGCTAAATTCAGCATATTCCATCTGGACAAGTTTCTCAGATTAGATGAGTATAGTGGGCAAAAAGCTGGAACGACACTCCATCATCTTTACTCAGAGAGCCAAAGCCGTGGGAAATTTCTTGAACATGACAATGGTGAGAACCTTCATGGCTCTCGGGTAGGCACCATCCTTCAGCAGGCATTGTCAGACCCAGTTTATAGAAAGAAATCTCCGTGCTCTCAGTTTGTGCTCATCTTGCCTCATCAACAAAGGGAAATTAGATTACTGAACTCATATAAGCTCTCCAAGCAGGAAGAGCAAGAGACAGCAATGTCACAAAATTGTACGTGTGACTCCTCTGTAATTTTGTGGGGCTAACTCATCAACCCTTGGTAAGGACAAAGGCAGTTTTTCCACTGGAGAACGGTACGTGCAATATCCTCATGCATTTGAGCATCTAGATGAGAAATGGATGCTCTAAACAATGCTGCTTTCCTCTGAGGGCCTGATAGCCTCAATAGAATCCTTGGAAAGGAGGATGATTCACCATCCTGAATCATTCCCATACTGGCTAATGTGTTAGAAGCGTAGGCCCCAAGGGCCAGGGCCTGGATCCTTTATCCCTCTGCTGTGGATAACTGCTTGCAGATCACTTAAGGTTTCTTTTTTAATTTTTAAACTGAAAAAAAAAATAAACATTTCAGGTGTGCTGTTTCTCAGTGAACAATGCTTTGCTAATGAAAATTAATTAATTTTTTTAGCCGTGAGTCATGAACTTCTCTAGGATTAAGAAGCAAGGAGAAGAAGGCTATTCCCTGTTATAAGGGTTAATAATGTCGTCCATTTGAAGGACACATCTAATGCATTTTTATTTTTATATTTTACTTTTAAAATATTTTATATTAATTTGGTTATTCATGTATTTATTTATTTCTTTATTTTATCCATGGGTGCATGTATACATGTATGTGTGGCTGTATGGTGTGTGTGTGTGTGTGTGTGTGTGTGTGTGTGTATCTACATCCAGGACACTCGTGTGGAGGTCAGGAGGCAGGTTAGAGGAGTCTGTTTTCTTCTTACAGCATGTAGGTTCCAGGTTCCAGTGTTTGAACTCTGGTCCTCATGCTTGGCATCTTCACCTCTGAATCATCTTGCTAGCTCCTAATACAATTTTCAGAGCCATGTGTCTTTGATGAATGTGAATTTCTCATTTAAAAGAAGAATTGGAAGGACTGAGAAAGGTGATACACCAAGGCATCAGGGAATGAACACTAATGTAAGAGATAGGATGCTGTATTCTAGCTCTGTGTGTAGTTGCAGTTAGCTAAGAGTCCTGGAGAAGGGCCAAGAAGTGGGAGTGGGTGGGTAATGGAGCAAGGGGGGAGGGTATAGGGGACTTTCAGGATAGCATTTGAAATGTAAATAATGAAAATACCTAATAAAAATTGGGGGAAAAAAATTCCTGGAGAAACCACTTCATTGTGTACATGTAGCCTGATTCCTCTACTGTGATAATGAGACATCTGTGAATAAAATTCAAACAACATGCATGAACCATCCACACTTTGTCGAAGATATACATCCTTTATATATGTTAATATTTCAGCAAGAGAGAAAAATTCCACTTAAAATTTAGCTTGACAGAAGCTTAAAATATCTAGAAAGTACATAATTTTATATTTTGTAAAAACTTCTTCCATGTGATATTCTATTGTTCCATATTTTCTCAACATTGACTCAGAAACATTCTTCAATGGCTTTCTTGCTCATATTATGCTATTTTTATGTTAATGACAAACATGAAATATAACACAAATAAATGTAAAAAAACTTTTTTCTAGGTGATCATAATATGCATATAATAAATTCTAATATATAAAATTTATTTATATATATACACAAAATTTTCACGGGTCAATATTAATATTTTGTGCATTGTTTTCTGTGAACTATGCAAGTGGGAAACATTATTAAGCATGGCATGAAAAATGTCTTACATGTTTATTAAATCTTCCCATAGGTAATTTAGAATTATGTACACATTCAAGGCTCTGAGGAAAACTTCAGTGGAAATTCTTCTTGAGCAGCTTGAGTCTGAGTTTTCCAAATTTACTTTATTATAAGTCTTGGTGACCAAGATTCCTGTCGAGATTGCGTGAACTTTGATTCTGAAGCACACTGTGAAACTGGACCACAGTATCTAGCATTCTAGACTGAGTGTCTGTCATCCCATCCATTCGTAGGCTGGTTGAAACCTCAACTCTCAACAAAAGCACATTGGACATGAGAACTTGGAGAAATAATGAGGCTTACATGAGACTCTGAGTATTGGGCCATGATAGAAAATTAATGTCCTTATAAGAGGAACCAGCATAGAGACAGCCTGCTCTCCCCCCTCCCCATCCCTCTCTCCTTCTATTTCCCTCTCTGAGCAAAAGATCATCTGAGCACATCCAGTGTGAAAGAGATGATGGCCATTTGCAAGCCAGCAAGAGGATCTTCATCCAAAACCAAACCTTCTAGTTCCCATTTGGATATACTAGCCCCCAGCACTGTGAAAAATAAATGTCTGCTCCTTAAACCACACATGACATCTTATTACCCCTACAAAAGGAGACTCTAGAACATGTGAAAATAAAAGCCTAACCAATTAATTAGTTTGGCTTGTTACAAAATCCATGGAGACAAATGACACTAAAATTTCTTCCAATAAATCTATTTAAGATTTTTGTCATTTGACTGAAATGAGCTGACAAAACAAT
This sequence comes from Mus pahari, assembly GCF_900095145.1. Classification (NCBI taxonomy): domain Eukaryota; kingdom Metazoa; phylum Chordata; class Mammalia; order Rodentia; family Muridae; genus Mus; species Mus pahari. The sequence goes on along the minus strand of NC_034600.1, from coordinate 52,508,928 downwards.
ACTAATTTTTCCCTTCTGGACTGCTAGAGTTTGACAAAATGTATCCTTTGATTCTTTGAAGAGGTGAGATCACAGACATACAGCTTATATAAAGCAAGAATTGTTAAATTCTGAGTTTAGGTGTTCCATAATCATTTTTGCATGGTCACGTTTCAGGAAATGGTGGAAATGCAAGCACTTGAAGAAGTTTTAACATGATAAAAATATAGTGTATGAAATCCTTACAGAATCAATAAAATATCTGTTAACATTTTCAAAAGATAATGATGATTCCTGCATAGACATTCTTACTTTTGTTTTATCCTTCTCCTCTGTCTCCTATTGTGACCACTCTCCTCCCTTATCAAAGCCTTCTCCTGTCTTCCCCATTTCCCCTTCATATTGCTTGCACCCTGGTATTCTCTCATCCACTCTTTTCCATTCACCCTCATTCGATTTTACCTTCCTCGTTAACCTTACTGTAATCCCAGGTTATAGACATACATCTGAAGATGTGGAGTTAGGAGCAGCATATAATTGAGAACCTGTAAGGACCGATTGGCTAGGCACCAAAGCCCCCTGAAGTCACATACATACAAGTATCAATACGCAGGGTCAGCAGAGTGTCCTTTTATGAATATATAAATAAAAATATGTCTCAACAATTAAAGAAAAAGAGGTCACAAATTTCAGAGCAAGCAGAAGAGGAGATACAAGGGAGGAGAAAAGGAAACCGGCAATGATGTAATTATAATTATAAATTTTTTCTCATGTGATATATTTTGATAATGCTTTCTCTTCCCTGAAACTCCTCACAATCCTCCCCACCTCCCTACCCACACAACTTTATCTTCTTTCTATTTCTTTCAAATGAAAGAACTATAAAAGTGAAAAGCAAAACAAACCAATAAGACAAAAAGTGCCAAAACAAAAAGAAAACCAAGTTAAAGGCCTCCAAGAGAAAGGAAAAGGAAAAGGGCAGGGAAGGGAAGGGAAGGGAAGGGAAGGGAAGGGAAGGGAAGGGAAGGGAAGGGAAGGGAAGGGAGGGGAGAAAAGGAAAGGGAGGGGAGAGGGGGAGGGGGAGGGGGAGGGGAGGGGAAAGGGGAAAGGGGAAAGGGGAAGGGGAAAGAGAAAGGGAAGGAGAAGGGAAAAGGGAAGGGAAGGAAAGGAAAGGGGAAGAGGAAATGGAAGGGAAGGGAGAAGGGGAATGGGAAGGGGAAGAAAAGGGAGAGAAAAGGAAGGGAGGGGAGGGAAAGGGAAGGGAGGGAAGGGAAGGAAAAGAAAGGAAAGATAAGGACCAAGTTTATTTTATGCTTGCCAACTACTTTTGAGTATAGGGCTTGCCTGGAATGTGTTTGATATACCCAGTGTCACTCCAGAACAAAACAGATTTTCCCTTTCTGAGTAGGTATCCATTGCGAGCCGCTTCTCAGTTACAAGCAGGAACCCATGTCTTCTTCCCCCTCTCAGTGCTGAACTCCAGTTAGCTTGAACCTGTGCAGCTTTCACACATGATGAGTTCAGAGGTGCATCTGTCCTGCTGTGTCTCAAAGACACCGGTTTCTTAGAGTCATCCATCACCTCTGGGCCTTCCGATCCCTTCCTTCCTCTCCAGCATAGATCCCTCCAGCATAGGGATTTGACAAAGACATCTCACCGATGACTGAGATCTGTCAGCCTCTATACATTATACAGGTCTCAGTCTCTGAGCTAATTCCCCTCTACTCCAAGAAGCTTCTCTGATCGAGTGATTCTCTGATCTATGAGTATAGCAATGTTTCACTAGGAGTCATTTTATTACTGTCTCTTTATCATAATGATGATAGTAGGACTTCCTATAAACGTATAACTTATGTAGTATCAGGTCCAAGTATGGGTTCCATTTCATGGAGTGGATCTTAAATCCAATCAGAAAATGGCTGATAGCTTCCATAATATTTGTGCCACTATCACACGAATATATCTTTCAGGCAGGTCCCTGATGGAGGTCCCAGGTTTACAGATGGGTGAGCTTCGTGATAAATCTTTCTTCTCTGGTATCATGCAGAGTACCGTCCATGAATGCTGATCACTAGGGATGAAGCATAATATTAAATGATTATGATCACATTTCCGATAACTGTTTTTACATGTGAAAACATGCTGTGTGTGTATGTATGCATGTACATATGTATACATTCCTAAAGATATAAACACAGTCTTCTTAGTCAGTATAATGTTAATTACATGATTATGTTTTCAGGAATGACCATTTGGTATTGGATAACCAGTTGGATGAGGCACAGGGGAAAAATTCCTGAACAGAACACCAATGGCTTGTGCTGTAAGATCAAGAATCAACAAATGGGACCTCATAAAATTGCAAAGCTTCTGTAGGGCAAAAAATACTGTCAGTAAGACAAAAAGGCTACCAACAGATTGGGA
>NC_034600.1:52497119-52505775 GCF_900095145.1 Mus pahari | reverse complement strand
GAGAGAGAGAGAGAGAGAGAGAGAGAGAGAGAGAGAGAGAGAGAGAGAGAGTTGAAGGATTCAGCCATTAAAGCCCTTTGACATCAGACATGGAACTACAGAATTTAAAAAAAGAAAAAAAAAATGTCCAAATGCCAATCTGAGGCAGGCAATTCCTCAACTGAGACATTTTCTTCCCAGGTGTGTTTAGTTTACAAAAGCTATAACTATGACAGGAACTAATCCCAAGAAAGTCAAATCTATTGAAAACACACACACACACACACACACACACTTTGGGGCATTTTTTTTTTTTTTTGGCATTTTCCTTACATGCTTATTGGCCTGGAAAGGAAACAAGGAACTATGAAGGCAGCATTGAAAACAGAACGAATTTGGGTAAGAACTAAAGATAGAGCAGTTTTGTAAATAAATAGAAAAATAATTTCAAGGAACACAAATAGTTCATTCAAAACACTGGATCTGCAACTATCAGAGGGACATAGCACATTACACAATGGAACATAATTCTATAACACAGAAAATAATAACTGACTCTACTGTTGAAGATATGAAGACAAACATAAATAGCTACTAGAGCTAGAATCCAGCTGATATCATCTAAGATCTCTTTGTCTGACCTCTCCGTAGTTCAGAGGTCACAGACACTACAACAGAAGATCCACTTTCACACTGTGTATTAATTACCTCATACTGAACAAAAGGTAGCATGTTTTGTCATCAGTTGCAGAGTGTGTCGTGGAAGCAAGGATGGCAATCTCTCACAAAATTCTAATCATCAAGCCAGATCCAGTGAAGCAATGTGCAGAATTGAGTTTCCATCAGGACAACATCAGATCCATTTTCACTGTTATAAATTCATAGCTCTGGGAATGCTAGAAATTACAGATTATTGGGGTTTTTTTTTTCCTTTATTTCTCAGAGCTAGAGTTGGCTTTGTGCTTCTTCTGAGCTGCTGATAAATTATGAAAACTCATTGCATGGAGTCTGACCAGAACCTTGGAGAACAATGCTAAATAGAATTAATCTATTATAGGAAAGGCTGACTCATAAATTAAGCCAACCAAATCTCAGAGTACTTCCTGTACTCAAGATAGCATGCTGAGGGGTCTTTGGAGTCAAAAAGCATCTCATTTGAACTCTTTTGCAGACACTGACTAATGACTACTTTCTCCTTGTTGCTTGTTTGACTTCTTTGCTTCTGGTAGATTTTCATAGCTTCTTTTTTTTTTTTACCCCTTTCCTGTCTTTACATCCACTCAGCATAAGCAGTCAAGGGACTCCGCTGAAGCAGAAAAAGAACATATCAACAACTTCTTCTTCTTCTTCTTCTTCTTCTTCTTCTTCTTCTTCTTCTTCTTCTTCTTCTTCTTCTTCTTCTTCTTCTTCTTTTTATTTTTTATTTTTATTTTTTGGTTTTTTGAGACAGGGTTTCTCTGTGTACCCCTAGCTGCCCTGGAACTCACTCTGTAGACCAGGCTGGCCTCGAACTCAGAAATCCACCTGCCTCTGCCTCCCAAGTGCTGGGATTAAAGGTGTGCGCCACAACACATCAACTTCTAATCAGCTGTCTTCTAGAAGTTAAATCACTTTTTAAAATCTGATAACGTTTTGAAAGTTATATCTAGTTCTGAAGTAAATGCTAAGTAGTATGCTTAACCATAAACAGTGATTATTACTTGTTTGGGATGAACTGAAAAAGGCAAAAGCTATAATTGTCACACACACAAAAAAAAAAAAACTTCTAGGAATATGAACCTGAATAACAATGTGTCTGGCCCCATTACAATCATAGACTTCTCTTCTTGGTATTTATTCATCTGGATTCTTTTCCAAGTAAAAATAGAACTAATTAGAAATTATCAAGCAAATCCCTCACAATACATGGAAAGGCCAGACTAAGATCAGAATAAATGAAAAGAAGAAAATGTGGCCAAGACTACAAGAATAAACAGTAAGTGGAAGAAAATGAGCTCTCACCACTGTCTGGACATGTTTTTTATGTGAAAGTTGAATGGTATCTGAGTTTGCTAAAGTGATTTGGCTAAGTGTGTCGTGGGCGAAGGCAGACAGGTACATGACTGACTGAAGGAAAGGCAGATTCTCTGGAGAAACTTTTGGCTAAAAGCACCACAACAAGGGAAGAGACACAAAGCAGTCAACAAAGTCTCTTTTTATATCAGACCTAGCTTTATGGGTTCGTATTCATATTATCTTCAAGAAAGCACAGTATTTCTAGGTCTCTTTTAGACACCTGTGCAGATGAATGCTCACCTTGACCTCTCTGTATGAACATTATGAGGACAAACAAATCTATATATCGAAGTTGAAGTTTTCACATACTAATTTCTTTGTAATACTAAAATGGTAAAGAGGCCATGGTTGTTAGCAAAGACTATAATGTGACCATATATGATCGCATATGATGATGAGAAGATCAACAAGGACAGATGAAGTAGAAGTTGCATCTCATAAGGGGCATGTGACACTGCAGAATTGTCAACTTGTCTAGATTTGAGTCCTAGTCTGTGACATGGAACTTGATAAACGTATGCAACTAATATATTGTCTAGTGTTGAGCTTCGCTGCCTACATCATGTAAATAATAGCATCAACTTTGTGATTTTTTTTGTTTGCTTACTGTCTAAAATTCATTATTTTAAAAGCATCTAAACGATTTCCAAGATAATTAGTTTATACAAATACAAAGGATAATCACATAAACGTTACAAATAAAGTGTGAACAGGAATTTATATCCACAAATAAGCAAGTATTAGTAGATTTGTTATTAACATCTGTTTTTTACTCCCATTGTAAATTGATTTGAAATGAAATATTAATTTAGATTCTTTGGTTTGGTTTGGTTTGGTCTTGGTTTGTGTGAGATGGAATCTCAAACTGGTTTTGATTTGCAGTTCTCTGGTAGCTGAAGATGTTGAACATTTCTTTCTGTAAGTGATTCTCATCCATATGAGTTCTCTCTACTGACATTTTTCTGTTTAGATCTGAATTCCATTTTTAATTGGATTATTTTATTTTTATATTGTTCCTTGAATTCCTTATATATTTTGAATGTGGATATATGGATGAATATAGAATATGAATGAATATATATTGGATATGAAATAGGAATATAATATTTTCCAATTCTGCAGACCGCTGCTTTGTTTGAATAACTGTGTCCTTTGTCTTATAGAAGCTTTTTCAGTTTTGTGAGGTCCCATATATTAACTGTTGATCTTAGCACCTCCACTACTGCTGCTCTGTTCAGAAAGGCTTCTCCTTTGTGTACGAGTTCAAGGCTATTCTCCAGTTTCTCTTCTATCAGTTTCAGTGTGACTGGTTTTATGGTGAGGCCTTTGCTCCATTTGGGATTCAGTTTTGGGCAGGGTGATAATTTACACTCTTCTGCATGTAGACTCCCAGTCTAACAATCACCATTTGTTGAAGATGCTGTCTTTTATACAGTGTGTATTTATTTTGTCTTTATCAAAACATAGGTATCCACAGGTTTGTTGATTTATGTCTGAGTCTTCAGTTCGAGTCCATTCATCAATATGTCTGTTTTTATGCCAATAGCATATGATTTTTATTACTATGGCTTTAACATGAAGATGAAATATATAGCATGATGAATAGCATGCAGTAAATATTATGCAGTATTTGCAGATATCATAATGCTCACCCAAACCACTAAGCTATCTAAAGTCCCCACACACACAATGGAAACTGAACTGATCATAAACTCTAGGATTATATAGTATGACTTTAGTAACTAACTTGGGGAAGCATCTAAGAATACTGCCCAAGTAACCAGAAAGCCACATGTGGAGTGCCACATGGACCAGAGTTCTGATTTCGACTTGAAAAGTGATAAATGGGTAGAATAGGTCACCTTTTCTATCCCATCATTATTATATACACAAGAAAGCAAATAAGCTTGTTTAGGAAATTAGATCTACATTAGACATTATCTCTATTGACCAACTGTGACAATACAGTCAAATTTATTTTAATATTTTCACCAATCTCATTTAACTTTTCTTTACCTTGTTAAAATAGTTTAGATATACATATGTCATATAAAGATAAATTGATGCAGAAGACCCTGGTTTCCTTGAATCACCTTCAGTAGCTTTTATTTGTATAAAGCATTTCACTATCCTATCTCAAAGCCATTTCTCTATCAATATCATCTAGAATCTGAAAAAATCATTTTAAAAGTAAATATTATATTGCTATATTAATACATGAATTTTGGTGGAGTGATAGGTAGGTGTTAGAAAGATACTACTACATGTTTCCTAACTTCTAAAATGGATAGGGCAATGATCAAATAAACAAGCAACAGTAGTAAGTAATTCTAAACACATCTGTGAATATAAAGCAACTAGAATTCTCATATATCGGTGATGGAAATACAAAATCATGCAACCATTCTAGGATATATTTTGGCAATTTCTCATAAACAAATACATACTTGTATAGTAGTAAAGTGGTTAAATAAATCCTGGTGGCGGGTTCCCTGCTACCTGCCCCAATGTTCTGGGTTCCCCAATAAAAGACACACACACACACACACACACACACACACACAAAACCTCTATATTTTGATACGCCTTGATCAACTCAATAGCTGGGCCACTTCCTAACCTCCATGCAGTTAATCCACCTCCCACCAATAACCCCGAGTTATTACTTACTAAATCTTATAGTGTATCTTAACTGCCCTGGACCCAGCTGGGCAGTCCATTGAGCTGCTCTCTCCTGGCTCCTACAGGGCGGCTATGCACTCTGTCACACACCTTCTCCAGCATGGCATCTCTCCTCTCCTTCGCCCAGCTTGGTGGATCTCCTCTTCTCCTGCCCTCTCTATCCCTAGCCTGGGAATCCTAAAAGTCCCGCCTCTGTCTGTCCTTCCCAGCCATTGGCTGCAGGCACCTTAGGAGGCAGTCTTTAATACAGGAACCACTTTACATTGGAAAAAATAAGAACCATACTGGTACGCTGGCATATTTGTTTTGGAAAAAAATCATATCCAAGTATTTTATTTTTCTTACTAATTCTTCTTTATAGCATATATTGATTTTTAAGGTTTATTTTTGTTATTTAAATGTTTTATTTGCTGATACTATAATATAATTACATCAATTCACCCTTCCCTTTTGTCCTCTCACTCTAAAGCCACCCATATTCCACTCGTTGCTCTTTCTAATTTTATTGATTATTTTATTGTTTATAACATGCACACACACACACATACACACACACATAGTGTGTGTATTTTATTCCTAAATATGTAAGCCCTGTCTGTGTAATATTATTTGCATGTGCATTCTCAGACTTCACCATTTCGTCCTGGATAACCAATCAGTGTGCTCTGTGAGGCACACACTCTGTTGTGGTCTATAGCCCATGTCCAGCTTAGTCCTTGACATTCAGTAGCTACATGTTACTCTACTCTTATGACAGCACGGTGAAACTTTAGTTGCTGCTATTGTTTGGTTTGAGTCTCATTGATAATATAAATCTAAACCATAAAGATTTATGTTAGTTGCACAAAAATAACGACCCACAGTATTGGAACAATTTTTGGTCCCATCTCTACCCAACTCCTGAACCCACTAACACTTTTTCTACTCTACCACAATATTTCCTAAATTTGGTAAATTTCTAACCACGTGCATGGATCAGGTAACAGCCTAGGCTAAAAAATCGGAGTCTTTCTCATTCTCTGCTCTAATCTTGGATCAAACCTTCAACTTGCATTCATTAAAATCTTAAAAAGAGGGAGACAGCGCTCGTATTTTACATTATTGATTTTATCTGTTTGTTTTTTAGAAAACAGCTTACCATGTGAAGACTGGTTCTCCTCTTGGTGTTTTCCAACAGCAATTCAGGCCAGTTTTTTTGTACAGCTGAGTTAACTGATCATGAAATCCTAACTATCAAGGTATAGAATCCACCTGTAAAGGTAACAGAGGCGGAAACTGTTTTTGAGAGTTAGTGACTGAAGTCGATTATCTTTAGTGAAATAACATGTTCTCCTTTAACAAGCTGCATTCCATCTACTAAGTTGTGTGCTTTCCAAAGATAAATAGAGAAAGCAACATAGCATACACTTTTGCATATGATACATAAACTATACCTTGACCCATTAGCAGTACAATAGCATTTACAGTGCACAAAAATTTAAAGTATTGTGGTCAGATTTTTTTGTATATATTCACTATTCATAACTAGCACCTTTGAGTGATATAAAATATTAATATTAATTTCATATTAATTAATATTTAATATTAATATTAAAACAGGGTTTGCAAAACAAACTCTCCAACTCATTATCAGTTCCACAGAAATGCTGTCATATCTCCCTATCTAGCACGTCCTCAGCTATGCCTGCCCAGTCAGGTTCACCCTGCTTGTTCTGACGAATATTCCCAGTTCAATTAATTTTTGCCTTGCATTGCCATAGGTCCTTCATACCACTTTACTGAAATGTCTCATATTGAATTGAACTAAGACCAAAGAGAGAGGAACCAAGGTTAGAACAGTGAACAAGAAAGACTCCGATTTTGAGTTAGTCTAAGCTATTACCTGATCCATGCATGTGGTTTGAAATTTACCAAATTTAAGACTTATGTGGCACAGTAGAATATGTATGGGTGGATTCAGGAGTTGGGTAGAGATGGGTCCAAAACTTGTTCCAATACTGCGGGCCATTATTTTTGTACAACTAACTTAAATCTTTACGGTTTAAATTTTTAATTATCCATGAAACACAAACCAAACTATAGCAGCAACTCAAGTTGCATGGGACTGTCATAATGGTAGAGTGACGTCTGACTAGCTACTGTCAAGCACTAAGCTCCACATGAGCCATAGACCTTGACAGAGTATGTGTTTCATAAAGCCTGAGTGACAGATCATCACTCACTGGGACGCATACAAAGGAATTTCTTGAGTTCTTTTTCAGTTGTAGGAGTGTAGTGATATTTACAACCACATCAATTTATTTAATTCTCACACAATTCCTGGAATTTCCTAGTAAAGGCAGGTTTGGAGTGCTTTTCTGGAAATACCTGTGATTTACAGAAGTGTTCAAACCTGGCATATATCACTGGGATATCGTTACTAGGGCACACATCAGAATCTATAGCTCTTACACAGTGCCATCTAATCCCAAGGGCAGTTTAACCTTCTTAATAAGTTTTCTTTTGTTTCCCAGAAAAGACACTCATTTTGGGTGTCAAGAAACAAAACAAAATATTAATCCTTTGCTTTTTGTTTTCTTTTAAAAAAAAAAAAAAAGCAAAAGGGCATCACTTCACAAGTTTCTGTTCTTGTGAAGAGTCCGGCAGCCTTTTTAGTCATAGTAAGTCCTCAACAAATGTCATTTGCAAGTAAAAGTGGCCAGTGTCTGAAAGGCATTTTTAGGAATATGATTTAAACCACAGACAGACTTCACAATAGACCAGAACCGGTCTGTCTATTGTTAACCTTTATATAATAAAATCAATGGAGACTATTAACTGAAGCCATGCAGGGCTTGACCATGATTGAGTGACAAATGACCCATTAGCCTAGTGTATCTCAGAAAGTTGGCGATTCTACTTGGCAAAATGAACTTACTGTATTTGTGTCTAGAATTTAGTTTGTCTTGTTTAAAATGTATGATTCTTTTATGATGAAAAAAATAAATAAAAATAAAATGTATGATTCTTTTATGATGCAAAACTAAATACATGCTTTAGCTGAGCTTTATAGTAAATTAATAGGCAAAGTACACAGAGCGCCATAGTGTCTGGAATTAGGACATAATTTTCCTTTGCCAATCTTGAAAGAGAGGAAGTAGGTTGCTTAAAATATCAGCGCTCTGAGTCCCTGGGGGTCTGGCTGAAACCTGGAAAGGCTTCTGTAAATGTCTGTGTATTTTCATTTGGTGTTTTAGGGAGATTGTATTTCCTGATTTAATAATACATATGGCAGCAATGGGAGTTATTTTAACATGTTGCGAATATGAATTTAGCACATAGACCTATAGAAAAAAGGGAAGGAGGAGGGAGTGAAGAAGAGGAAAAACAGAACAGAAAGCAGATTGCATCTGTCATATGTACTGTTAAATTACCATAAAGGTAGCTAACAGAAACATAAGTTCCATAAGCCATTATTCATGGTCAAGCACCAGTGTTACAATAAATAGGACCATTCCATTTGTTTACCAACTGTGATGGACCATATGCATCATTGCATCACCTGACCCCTCTACACCACTAGTGTGGCAGTGTGATTTTTTTTATGCACACTTTGCAAATAAAGAACTGGGTGTCTAAAGGGAGCTATGGAACCTGATGAAGACGGCAGAAGTTGAACTGAAAAGTCCATCCAGGTCGGATCCTACAGCTTCGTGGATACCACTAACTTGTTGTTTTTGTGCCATTTCCCTCAGTCTTCATTTTTGTTATTTTGTTTTAGAAAGTGTGGACAGTTAAAAGCACTCTGAGGAGAGAAACAAATCCTTTGACTTAAGTTATAGCTCCAGAGACAAAGGTATGGCAGTCAGATTTCCTCAAGTCTATTTAAAACATGATCACCTGCACAGACACACACAATGAGACAGGCAGGCAGACACACACACACACACACACACACACA
>NC_034600.1:52483198-52497062 GCF_900095145.1 Mus pahari | reverse complement strand
AGAGAGAGAGAGAGAGAGAGAGAGAGAGAGAGAGAGAGAGAGAGAGAGCGAGAGAGCACATCTCTTCCTGCACAGTCCTACAAATCAGATCAGTCCCCGTACAGAAGAGTCATGCCTCAATAATAAGATTCTGGGCTTCACTTATGTGCTATTTTGCTTCGCTAACTTGCCTGTGTCTGTCAGGTCACTATATTTAGAAAGCATGGAACGAGGTAATAAAAGGGTATGGAATCTGGCGCCACCTAAGTTTTATTATTCTTACCCTTGAGAAATTACATGATTGCAGCAACATGGATTTGGTAAGGCATTTTGTGCTGTCTTCAGCACATTACTAATAAAATAGTCAAGAGTCTGTATTTTACAGAAAATATCTACTTGTAATTTTATAAGATAATCTACTATTTTCAAATCATTCTACAGTCAACACACTACCTGAAGGCCAACCTAACTTCAAAATAATATAGGTCATTTTAAAAGAATCCAAGTTGTTTCTTTTATTTGCCTATGCCATCAATTTATATTCAATGAAATGTATTCTCTCTTCTCTTCTCTTCTCTTCTCTTCTCTTCTCTTCTCTCTTCTCTCTCTTCTTCTTAAGTTAAACATACTACATTCCATTTCTTATGCCCTAGAGGAATGCACTAAGGTAGATACATTCCTGTTTCAAGCTCATAAAAAAAATGGGCAAGATGACATCATTTTAATTTTTACTAGAAGAATAAAGGTGATGCTGAATTCCAGAGGATTTCAAACAGAGGATGTGGACACAGGGCTATTCTTTCCTCACCAGAGCAGCTACAGTAAGGGGGAGACCTGCACACAGACTTATACTGGATGTCACTCTCATCTTAGCCCCAGTCAGAAGATAGGCTGCAGTAGGCAAACCACTCTCTGCCCTGGTTCTGTTGTACTCTTGCCAACCCCAGTGCGTTATCTCTCTGTATACTTTCACTTCATCTTTTTGCCTAGAAGGTGACTTCAAGCTATTAGTTCCTCCTTTGAACATAGTATGAAATAAGTATCCTGGGAATGCCAATTAATTAATTAAGCCTTTAATTGCTCTGTAATCACTCAAATGCCCTTACAATGAGGACGAACCTAAAGAATGACCTTCAAACTTCCTTCAGACCTCAAACATTGCCAAGTGGGATTTCCCTTGGCATTCTACCATTGTTTGGCTGAAAGCCCATTTCAGTCTTATTTCTCCATGTTCTTACTTTTCTTGGGAGACTCACTAATAATAAATCAGCTCCACATAAATACTAACTTCAGTGTCTACTTCTGAAGCCAACCTACAATGCTGAGTGCTTGCAAGGCAGAGACTCTATGCTGTGTTAAATCTAAGAGCCATAAAAGGTACCCAGCAGCCTAGGGAAACCATGATGAAACCTGTACGGAAAAAATATCTAAAACATTCCTCCATAAAAAAGGTGGCACCTGTGCCTCTAAAATACAGATATATAAAGTCAGAATTCACGTTATTTAAGGGAACAGAAATTCCCAAGCTGACAAAATAATGTAAGTACTAGCTTTGAGAAGATATACAAGCAGAAATGCAAAACTACTTTACAGCAAGTTTTTCCACAAACAGGGCAAGACAGGATGGAAAGCAGAGGTGTCAGGTAAAGGGAAAACCCCACAATCTAAATGCCTGTAAAACATAAAAGTAACAGTTTGATTATACGCCGCAACATGAAAGAAGCAGTATGTGAACGAAGGCTTATGTTTAAAATGATTGAAGAAAATGATGAGTGAGAATGTAACACCAGAGAAAACCCATAAAATTAGGTTTGGGGGCATTCTAAGAAAGATGCCCCTCCCTGCACGAAGAATAAAACTGCCCGAAAAAGAACGAAGTTCCATGAAGTCTACCATAACGGGAGACGCCTCCAGCCACAAGCATCATTGTAGCAATTCGGAGAATAAGAAATAAAAAGTGCTTCTAAACTAGCAAGAAGATGAGTTCTCACATTCTTTACTGAAAACATGAAGAAGAGAGAGAGCTTTACCATGAGCAGAAAGCGGAAAGCACAAACAGGAAGTGAGGCAAACCTATCCACAGTCAAAGCCCACCTCCGGTGACGTACTTCCTCCACCTGGGCTACATCTCCTAGACCTCCCCAAAACATACCGCCAATTAGTGACCAAGTGTTCAAATACCAGAGATTATGAGGGACATGTTTCATTCAAACCACCACTGCTAAAATAAAGTTTCAAAAATAAAATACTTCCTTAAAAAAAAACCCAACAGTTTATTTTTGTTAAAGCACAGAAACTTCTGAATGTAAAAATACCTAGAATAGTAGTGTTGACACATTAATTTACATTAATCATTTAGCTGTTTCTGCATATGTGTTAGCTATTGCTATTAATAATAAGGTGTCATGCTTTATGAAGAATGTTTCCATTTACTATGTTACTATAACTTTAATTATGTTCATGAAATATTTTTCCAATATTTCATACGTTAATAGATTGGAAAAGTTTGACACTCTTGGTTGGCTTTTCCCCACAGGCTTCATTTTTCACTAAAATGATTTTTTCTACCAATGCTGGTAATTTTTGATGGGCTTTAATTTTTTTCCTCATTGAGTTGAATGCTCATTTCAGTTTGAATGCTTCCACTCTGGCGCCTTATTGTACGAGTTATTCCACGTGATAAAAATCTATCAGCTAAGTTTTCTTTATGGTTGCTGATATTTAAACACTAAAAATTAAAATCATATTGGATTTTGGTATGAAAGCTAATTTGTTTAATTAAGGCTAGCATCTCTATCAAAAGACTCAGGATAAACAAATCAAAACTATACAGTGTAAAAATGAAAATAATATTGAGCTTTCATTAATTTTCTTCATGTGCTGCCTGGTTTTATGTCAACATGACACAAGCTAGTCATTAGACAGAAGGGAAGGAGCCTCAGGTGAAAAAAAAAATCTCTTCCTAAGATGGAGGTGTAGCCAAGACTGTGGAACAGTTTCTTAATTTGAGATTGATGGGGGAGGGCCCAGCCCATGATGAGAGGTGCCATCCCAGGGCTGGTGGTCCTGGGTTCTATAAGAAACTAGGCTGAGCAAGCTATCATGAGCAAGCCAGTAAGCAGCACCCCTCCATGGCCTCTGCACCAGCTCCTGCCTCCAGGTTCCTGCCCTGCTTGAGTTCCTGAGCTGATTTACTTTGATGAGGAACAGTGACATGAAGTGTGTGCTGAAACCTTTTTTTCCCCAAGTTGGCTTGATCATGGTGTTTAATTAACCAAAAGTAACCCTAACCAGGACAGCTAAATATTTTTTTACCTATTGTTATGACTGTGTTCTATTTATAAATTTTTGTCTTACTAATTACATAGGACTGAAATAGTTTAAAGCTTAAGTTTTACACTTCATTCAATGATTTGATTAAATTGGGAAAGACTGAATGCTGAAAGCACAAATTTAACAACATATTTTCCAATGAGTTCGCACTACAGATAGACATTTAAGATGATTCATAAATTGTGACTTTAAACGTCCCAAGTCTTTTAAAACATTATTTTTGAAGAATAACAAGGAAAGCGGCATGTGCTGCCATGCTAATATCCTTTCTAAACAGGATTGTTTTTCATCCTAACTTTCTATGCACAAAATCACCATCCTATATGAAGCTTTTAAAATACTGGATCTCAATTTTCTCATGCATGTGTTGACTAAAGCTATTGAAAGACGTGTTCTAATGGAAAGAGAGAGGGAAAAACTGAGAGAGAATATTAAGTGAGAAACCTCAGTATACTGATATGAAGGGGAAAAAAAGCCTTTCTTCTATAAAATTCACACCCTAACCTCTGGAACCTGTAAGTCTCACTTTATATGGAAAACACAGCTCTCCAGCTGTGAGGAAAGATTTAAGATGCTTTATTCTGCCTGCATTGAATCTAAATGTGACCACCATAACTTTAAAAGAGAGAGGTGGGGCTTTCTCTCACATACAGAAAAGTCAGAGACCTGAAGGATGACCTAAGTCCAGGAGCCACCAGAAGACACAAAAGGCAGGAAACCGTTTACCACCTGCTCCTCCACAGACAAGATTCAGTGAAACTGGTTCTAGACTCTGCTTCCTATATAAGATATACTGAACTCCAAAGGACTACAATATTTATTAATTTATAGAGATAGAAATCCATGGGCCCAGTACACATTATTACTCTCTCTTAAAAATTCATTCCTTTACAATATTCTTCATTTAATCTCGTAAGCATACTTTTCAAATTTTTCTCATGGACAGACTGAGAAATTTTCTTATGTTAAAAATATGGTGGAACAACACAATGAACTAATCAGTACCCCCTGAGCTCGAGTCTCTAGCTGCATGTGTAGCGGAAGATGGCCTAATNNNCCATCATTGGGAAGAGAGGCCCCTTGGTCTTGCAAACTTTATATGACCCAGCACAGGGGAAGGGCAGGGCCAAGAAGTGGGAGTGGGTGGGTAGGGGAGCAGGGGNGGGGGGGGGGGTTATGGGGAACTTTCGGGATAGCATTTGAAATGTAAATGAAGAAAATAATAAAAAAAAAGAAAAAATAAGTTTATTTTGTTTATATTTTTATTTCTGTCTTACAAAACTCTATCCCATGCAATTACATGCTGAGTGTTTAAATTCTTTAAAGTGTTTCCTGAATACTCTGATTCATTGTTTCAAATTCCAACAACTCAGCTAGGTTCAGTTTTACAGGGAAGATGACTTCTACTGCAGGTTTTATATCCTGTTCCTTGTTTCCACCTAAGTCTTATCAGACTGTGTCCTTTATTTATATCCACATATTATATATCATATAATATATAAAGAACTGCATATGTATATATGACATTTATTTATACTGACATTTAGTTCATGACAACTTTTTTTTTTCATGACAACTTAATAACTGGTAATTAGCAGTCTAAAGCCTGGTAATTTCCTTTATCTCTTCTGTTCTGCAAACACACACACCCCCAATGCTGCCCTCACAGCTTTGTACACGGCAATCCATGCTCTTCCCAGCATTCCCTTAAACATGTTTTAAGTCTCTATCTAAATCTGTATACTTCTACTTCACTTTCCCCAGTTTGGGGCATTTGTGGATGCAAAGTCCTGGTTCTTTTGCCCAAATTTTTCTCTTATTTCATTTAGCATAATAGACTGTGTGATACTGAGTACGGACAGAAGTGTATGTCCCACAGTTCTAGAGGCTGAAAGTCAAAGAGCACGGCGAGAACCAGGCCCTTCTCATCCTGAAGGCAGGAGGGCGGCAGAGACAACCCGCTCCTGAGCAAACAGCCCTCAGCACCTAAGCACTAGAGAAAAGGATCAGCTTCATAAACCTGGTAACTGGGAACTGGTTCCAACTCATGAATTCAATGCTATTCCAAGTTAAATAAAAATTCACAATTCACAAGTGGAAAAAACAAAGCACGTTGATGTGAGCTTGTGTTCATAAACTCCTACCAAAAATAATCAGCATAAGATATAGATATATTGATTGACTGACTCATTGATTGATATGTATATATGTGGATATCTGTATGTGAAAATTAATATATAATACATATTATATATTTATATGTGGAATATATAAATATTATATAATATAAATATGTAAAATATATTATATATATGGAAATTAAGTCTCTAATGCAGGAATGAACTTGTCCCAAATAGTGAACAAAAAAGTCAAATTTAGGTAAAAATAAATTAAAATTGATACTTCAAATGATTAATACAGAAGAGGGATTTATAATACAAAGTTAGAAATAAAGGACCAGATAATGTGATATAAATGCTAGGGAAACATCGAAAACCATTACATAATGTTATATGACCTTGAAGCAAGGTTCCTGTTCAGTCCTTATGCATCTAATTTCTTTACTTCTGACATTGAGGCTATGTCTATAGCACTTAATGCAGCTAAACACTGACAGCCAACACTATTATTTTATTCTTAATTATTAAATGAAAATTATAAAAAATTGGCAGAAAATGATAACTTTGATACTAGATTCCTAGTCAAATTCTCTTACTACAAGAAAGGAAATTTGTATTCTTAGTCTGCTAGCCACTTTGTTTTTTCTTATGAATTGTAACTGAATTCTAATAACTTTTCAGGCTGCATCTATTGAAATTGCCATGACGTTTTATCTTTATCCTATTATTGTGCTAATGATATTTATGTAAATTTTTCAGTATTTCAGATTGTAAATCCACATAGACAATTTTGGAAAAGCTGTAAGAATCCAATTTTGTCAAGATGCATCTGTTTGTTCCTATGTATTATATTTCTCCACTTATTTCCAAGTAATCTATATTATGGTGTGTAAACATATTAGTAAGTACGATACAAAATCACCTTCACGAGACTTTTTCACGATTTTTCAATCTAAGTTCATAACTTAGGCTATCCTACAGGTTTTTAATTTTTATTTTCCTTTCCTTTTTTCTTTTCTTTTCTTTTTTTTTTTTTTTGAGATGAGGTGAAGAAGGGTGATGTCTGGTTTTATTTCAAAATATTATCTTATTGAACTCCAAAAACCCAGTCTTCTTCTCTCTAAAAATATGAAATCTAGGACATATGAGAGACATTTGTAAAAGTTTTGCCAAATTTTTCCTGCAGTTTTGTCAATTTTTACTTTATATGCTTTAAGACTAGCTGGGCATAGTGGCAAATGCCTTCAGCCCCAGCACTTGGGAGGAAGAGGCAGGTGGATCTCTGTCAATTTGAGGCCAGACTGGTCTATCTAGTGAGTTCCAGGACAGTCAGAGCTACATAGTGAGACCCTGTCTCTAAATAAACAAAAAAAAACACATAAATAAATAAATAGATAAATAAATAAATAAATGTTTTTAAGACTGTGTTCTTAGATGTTTACAGTTTACAATTCACTGAACATATTGGCCTAAAAGTTGCTTTTATCCAAAAATATAATACAGTTTTGTAAATGACACAGCTCTTTTAATGGCTCTCTGGTGCATATTTTGCATCTTTTAATGTTTATTCTTTCCTTATATTTATATCATATGTATTGTTTTAATTACATTTTTAAAAACACAGCCTACAATCATTTGGCGACTACTGAATTTAGAACATTGTATGTTTACAAATATATATCTCCCATGCCCAACTTTTCTCATCAAATACCCTACACCCTTTTCATTATTTCTTTTATGTTCCTAAATTTCCCTTCCTGAAAAGGCTGGTAGCTCAACACCGTCAAGCTCTGTGTTTTGACACTTTTTATCATAACTCCCTCACATTCTGTATTCTTACAAGCTTGGTCATCCACGATAAGGAATGGCTGGCTCCTGTGCTCAGCCTAGAGTTTCTGTGTGTCTGAGTGGGAGGTTTCCAGGGTGCCTAGTCAGCTCCTTGCTCCCAGACAGCACATTTTATCAAGAGCGCTGCTGTAGGTTAGACATACTTCCTGTCTATCTGTGAGCATATGCCCCAGTCACTTGGCCTCTCTTGGCTTTCGCCTTTTCAACCTTATGAGTCTGAAGAAGGTGACCTGGTACAGCTTTTGTTTTCCTTATTATATAGGATCTTAGGGTTGGTACTGGTGTTTAACTAATGCGCTATTCTGTAATGTATTATTGTATGTCTTTTTGTTTTGTTCACCAAGGATCTATTAGCTGCCCTCTTTCAGATCTAGAGTTGACCTTACCTTTGGGGAGTCAAGAAAGAGCCTGTTCCCAAGGCTGTGCCAAGTTGGCGTGAATTTGACCAGGTGGCTTAAAGCCTGTTTAGCTTTATTTCCTCTCCACTGTTATGTAAGTTACTGCCTTTAAAACTGTGTACGAATAGCACTGGACTAAGCTTTGGGAGTACAGCCTGATTGTAAACAGGAAATGAAGAACGTCCAAGAGAGCAAAGTGGGGGAGGGGAGGCTCCTGCTGCTAGTAGCCCGTTACTCCAATTTCTTTTTTTGAATTTTAGATAAAAGTACTGAAAAGAAAAACTTGGCATTTGAACTTTACCTCTGCCCTGGGTTATGTATGACAAGGCAATAGAAAGATGCCAATGGCACAATAACCAACTCTGAGAACCTGTGTTCAGTATGGGAAAGTGGCTGATGAGGCAATCTCCAGTGGGATCAACCCGGAGACTGGCTAATGACATTAGCACTCAGAAGGTTAAATAGGAGCAGAGTCAGCAGCGTTCCTGTTCACTGTTGCCAGAATGGCCCTGCTGTAAATACCGCAGAATTGTCTTTGTCACGTTCTGAATCAAGACCCTAACATCTGTTCCCTGCTGTGGGTTGAATAAATGTCCCTCAAAATCCTTATAGCAACGGGTTGGTTTTCGGGGCACCACTGCTGAAAGGTAAAGTAGGGCATATACAAAGAAGGTCTAGTGTGAAGTCCTTGAGGGCATGAAGAGGACTGAGGAGTTACAACTTTGTGTCAGCTAATCTCAACTGTCAACTTGATAGCATCTAGAATTGGTTTCCTGTTTCCTGATCAGAAGGTGAGAAGTTTGTAGCACGGTGCTTTCTCCACCAGTGCTACCCAACATGGCCACCAGAGGCGCACAGCTATGACATCACCCATTCTAGACACTGAGCCTCCAGAACCATGAGCCAAAATAAATCTTTTATTTATGTTATTTATCTCAGACACTTTGCTATAGTGAGATGATACAAACAACCCAAACACATTTTCCTGTTATTTGCCCTCTCTATGTCAAAAGATATGTGATTTGGGTTGGAATTTAGACTCACTCAGATTCCACAGGGACTAGTGAGACCGGAGTTGTTCACAGGGTTATTTCACTTGGAGATACAGGGATTGGGTTTAAGCCTCTCTATTAATCAATGAGAAACAAACCACCTACTATTCCCTGGAGGGGGAGGTATTATAATTTCCCATAACATGGCTTTGTTTGAAGGCACCTTCCCAGACTATAGAGTAACTCCAAGACTTCACTGGAGCACTTAAAATATCCAGGATGAGAGTTAGAAGATGCACTTGCTACTAATCACAGCCTAAATGGGAACCTCTGAATCTCAATACATGTTCAGACTTCTCCTGCAGTCCTATAGCAAAGTGCACACATACTAACATTTCCTGTACTGTGGGCAGAGCCCTGTTGATATTATACCAGAAGAAAAGATATGGCTTCCAATTATCTTAGACATTTTTTAAGCTTTCACCCAGTTTATTATTAACATAATAGTATTGAGATTCTTATAGTTTGAAAATACTACATTTAATATGACTGAAGTATATAGAGAATAATAAAGATGTTCTTGAAAATTCCTATTTAAATTGTCATTAAATAATCATGCTGTGCTTTATTATCTCAGAAATCACATTTTGAAACTCAGTGAATAAACCAACAGAGATAATGACTTCTCATGTCTTGCAAAGAGCAGAGTGGCCTTCATAGGGAAAATATATTTGCATCTGGATATACACATAACAGACAACTTAATTAAACACAGAAAGTTCTTCATCATCTGGATATAACCATGTTGAGATGCCACATAAATTCAATATGCAAAAATAATGTTTGAAAGAAATACTAATGAAAAATATGTCCTATTGCTGCAGCCAAGATATAAGACATTTCTATGTATAATCTCAAAGCAATAATAGGCAAATATATCTTAATGAGACGGAGGATTAGGTCCTTGTGGAAAATATTTTTGAATGATAATTTTAAATCACCACTTCAGTAAACCATCATAATCCCCAACTAAACTCTGAATATTGTTCTTATGTACAGATTTGGTTTTTATGCAACAAAGAGAGACCATTATAGAAAACCACAACCAATCAAAATGCAGAGTTGTGGAGACCAGTCCTGACCGATACATCTACAACATAACTCCTGCACCTAAGGCTCAGGGATGATTGTAAAAGATGAAGTGGAAAGACTGTTAGGAGCCAAAGGAGTAAGAAGTGCCGTGAGGTTGTGCCTCCTTGAGGTTGTGCCTCCTTGAGGTTGTGCCTCCTTGAAATTGTGCCTCCTTGAGGTTGGGCCTCCTTGAGGTTGTGCCTCCTTGAGGTTGTGCCTCCTTGAGGTTGTGCCTCCTAGAGGTTGTGCCTCCTAGAATGTCAGGACTTAGCACGCAGAAAGTCTCATGAACACAACACATAAACAACGACTTGATAAGGAAGGCAGAAGTAGACAAGCTAATGTTGATGGTGTTTGGGGAACTCATGAGGTAGCAAGCCTCCAGAAAGTGTTACAGGCAAATACAAACTACTGAGAGAGGGTAAATAGTCTTCCTCAAGGAAGAGAACATCAATTGACTATCCACTACCAAATGATCAGCCCTAAGAAGATACAACTACAAGTAACATTATTAAGACTGAGAAGTTTGTGTTTATGTATTTAGGAGTGTGTGTGTGTGTGTGTGTGTGTGTGTCCATGTAAAAATAATTAGTGGAAAAAGAGGCCAAGAATTTAAAGTTGAAAGAGAATAGGTGGGAAGAAAGAATAGGAAAAATGATGTAATTATATTATGATCTCAAAAAATAAAGGAAATAAAAATTATTCTTCATACCAATACAAATAAGAGGTTCAATTTTTTTTAAAAACACACCTTAAAATGCAGTTGCTAAAAAATACCATTTTGGGTTGTGCTTTTAGACATATAAATTTAATCTGAAACTGTAACATTAGTCACTTAGGGGAAGATAACTTTGGAGATAAGAAAAATGAATGATCCAAAAACCTTCCATGTTTGATTAGCTTTCTCCACTTAAAATTTTTAAATCAATTTTGAACGTATTCTAAATTGGATATTTGTTAATAGTTCTTAAATTTCTTCAACTATCGATTTCTATTTTCTAGAAGCTTGCTTTAGCTAATATTATGTTGATATATATTTTCAGTAAGGAGTAAGTCACTTCATGTGGGTTCTTGGAATCTAAACACAGATGTTCAAGCTTCCACTGTGTGTGTTTTACCAACTCAGTCCTTTCCCCAGTTCACCAACACTTCTAACAGGCCTGTGGATAATGACAAAAGTCCTTACATTGGACTTTGACAAGAAAAGCCCTCCAAGAACAGGGAGCCCTTCCAAGAAGAGGTCATGCTTCAATTAATATCTCGCCTAGTGAAGTAAGATCAAAGTGCTCCAAGCAGAGAAATATATTTTGAAAATCATGAATAACTTTTCTGGTCATGTTGAAAACTAGAATGTTTAGAAAGCTGACGCTTTGCTAGTGAGTAACATGTAAATGATTAAATTATTCTAAATAGCCTCTCCACGTTTGCTGTAGCTGCATAAGAAACCACAAAGATCTAAATCTCCAGATTCATAGGGGAAAGTAACTGATGTTGGTCACAATAAATTATGGTCCTATGAGTAATTCAAGAGGGCTCAAAATCTAACCTCTGAGCACAGCCAATGGGTACCACCAGTGAACTTTTCTCATGAACTTGGTTAAAGAAACACAGTTGATAGTGTTCTGGTGCCTCCTTACACACATTCTTCATGGCTGCTTCTGAAATGTGTTATAGACTCATGAAATTTGCTCTTATTCCAACATGGGAGTATAGCACCTAACTCCTGTTGATTGTTCCTATTTTCAACAAAACCTTCAGAGTCATTGACAGAGTTTTATTGCTGAATATCCTATTTGAATATCCATCTTTCCTCTCCTACCTTTGGACAATGGGCTAGAAGCTGAGTCAAAGCATTTAAGAACAGGCCCTGCTTTTTGGTGGTGGTGGTGGTGGTGGTGGTGCTGCTGCTGCTGCTGCTGCTGCTGCTACTGCTGCTGCTGCTGCTGCTGCTGCTGCTGCTGCTGGTGCTGGTGCTGGTGCTGCTGCTGCTGCTGGTGCTGGTGCTGGTGCTGGTGCTGGTGGTGCTGGTGCTGGTAGTGCTGGTGGTGCTGGTGGTGCTGGTGGTGCTGGTGGTGCTGATGGTGCTGGTGCTGGTGGTGATGCTGGTGGTAGTGGTGCTGCTGGTGGTGGTGGTGCTGCTTCTGCTGCTGCTGCTGGTGATGCTGGTGGTAGTTGTTGTTGGTGGTGGTGGTGGTAGTGATGCTGGTGCTGGTGGTGGTGATGGTGGTGGTGGTGCTGGTGCTGGTGCTGGTGGTGCTGGTGGTGCTGGTGGTGATGCTGGTGCTGGTGGTGGTGGTGGTGCTGGTGGTGATGCTGGTGCTGGTGCTGGTGCTGGTGCTGGTGGTGGTGGTGGTGGTGGCGGTGGTGCTGGTGGTGATGGTGGTGGTCACGGTGGTGGTGGTGCTGGTGGTTGGGAGGTTTTTAATGACAGCCACTGTTCCCTTAGGGGCTATGGAACTATTTAAATACTTTACTTGATCTTGATTTCACTTGGATAAGTGGTATCTATCTAGAAAATCATCCATTTCCTTTAGATTTTCCAGTTCTATGGAGTACAGGCTTTTGACGTAAGACCTAATGATGCTTTGAATTTCCTTAGTTTCTGTTGTTTTCACTATGTCCTGCCTTCCACTGCTCTTGTGTGTGCTTGCCTCTTTTTGTTCTATAGATTTCAGGTGTACTTTAAACTGTTGGTGTAAGAACTTCAGTTTCCTTATGAAGGTACTTAATGCTATGAGCTTTCCTCTTCACACTGTTTTCATTGTGTCCTATAAGATTTGGTACGTTTTGCCTTCATTATCATTGAATTCCAGAAAGTTTTTAATTTCTTTCTTTATTTCTTCCCTGACCCATTAATCATTGAGTAGAGACTTGTTCAGTTTCCACGAGTTTCTAGACTTTCTGTTGTTTCTGTGGTTGTAGTCCATCTTCAACCCATGGTGGTCTGATAGGATACAAGGAGTTATTTCAGTTTTCTTGTATATCTAGAGGCCTATTTTGTGACTGGGTATATATGTGGTCAGTTTTGGAGAAGGTCCCATGAGGTGCTGAAAAGAAAGTATATTCTTTTTTGTTTGTTTGTTTAGGTGAAATGTTCAGTAAATATTGGTGAGGTCCATTTGATTCAAAACATAGGTTTGTTTCACTATCTCTTTAGTTTCTCTCTGGACGACCTGTCCAGAGGGGAGAGCTGAAGTCTTCCACTATTAGTGTGTGGTGTTCCATGTGTGATTTAAGCTTTAGTAAAGTTTCTTTTACGAACGTGGATGTCCTTGCATTTGAGGCATAGATGTTCGGGATTGAGAGGTCCTCCTGTTGGATTTCTCCTTTGATGAGTATAAAGTCTTCTTCCCCATCTCTTTTGATGACTTTTGGTTGAAAGTCTATTTTAATAGGTATTAGAATGGCTACTCCGGCTTGCTTCTTGAGTCTGTTTGCTTGGAAAACCTTTTTACAACCCTTTATTCTATCTTTGTTGCCGATGTGTGTTTCATGTATGAAGCAGAATGATGGATCCTCTTTATAAATCCACTTTGTTAGCCAGTAGAGGTGGAAATTGATTCCTCTGATATTGAGAGATATTAATGAACAAGGGTTGTTAATTCCTAGTATTTTGCTATTGATGATGCTAGTGTGAGAGAGTGTGTGTGTGTGCATGTGTGTGGAGAGAGGGGGGGTGGGAGAGAAGATTCTCTTTTGATTTCCCTGATGTGAAATTATTTATTATTTGTTTTTTGTTGCCTTCCTTGTGTTAAAGTTTTTCTTCTAGTATCCTCTGTAGAACTGGATTAGTGGAAAGATAATGATTAAATTTGGTTTTCTCATAGAATATCTTGTTTTGTTTTGTTTTCTGTCTATATAGTGATTGAAAGTTTGGCATGGTATAGTAGACTTTAGAGACTGTAAAACATCTACCCAGGTCATTGTGCCTTTTAAAGTCTCTATTGTGGCTGCACTGCAGGGGATAGAGCAGGCTAGAGAGGGGACCCGCAGCTGGTCCAGATCGTCCTGCGCCTCTTCTGCCCAGGAGGGGTGTTCGCCTGGCGGCTGTCCGCAGGCTGAT
>NC_034600.1:52480515-52483187 GCF_900095145.1 Mus pahari | reverse complement strand
AAAAAAAAAAGAAAAAAAAAAAATAAAGTCTCTATTGTGAACTCTGGGATAATTCTAATACATCTGCCTTTATATGTTATTTGGCCTTTTCCCCTAATAGTGTTCACTATTCCTTTTTGATGTTGTTCTATATATGTAGTGTTTTGATTATTATGGGAGGGATATATGGATGGGAGGGAGTTTTGTTTTTTGGTGTTTTGGGGGGTGGGTTTCCAATCTACTTGGTGTTCTGTACACTTCTTGTATGTTTATAGCCATCTCTTGCTTTAGATTAGGGAAATTTTCTTCTACAATTTTTTTAAAAAATATGTTCTGGGCCTTTGAGCTGGGATTCTTCTACTTCTTCTATTCCTATTATTCTTAGGTTCGGTCTTTTCATAGTTCCCCAAATTTCCTGGATGTTTCATGTTAGAAACTTTTAAGATTTAGCATTTTCTTCTGTTACATCTTTTATGCCTGCGTTTCTCTCTTCCATCTCTTGTATTTTGTTGGTGATGCTTGCATCTATATTTCCTCAGTTTTTCTTCTCCAGGATTGCCTTAGTTTGTGGGTATTTTAATTGCTTTTTCTCACTTTCAAATCCTGAGCAGTTTTATTGTTTCCATTACCATTATTCCATATTTGATTATATTTTCCTCTATTTCTTTATATGTATTCATTTCCTCTTTAAGAACCTCTACTTGGTTGATTGTATTTTCCTAAATTTCTTTAAGAGATTTATTCATTTCGTCTTTAAAGGCCTCTTTCGTCTTCATGAGATTAGATTTAAGGACATTTTCTTGTAGTTCAGATGTTTTAGGGTATCCAGGTCTTACTATAGTAGAATTGCTGGGAACTGGTGGTGCCATATTGCCCTGGCCTTTGTTGATTGTGTTCTTACCCTGGCCTTGAGCCATCTGGTTGTTCCTGGTGTTGGCAGGTCTGGTAGTCCTTTATGGCAGCAGGCTTCTAGGGCTGCATGCAGTTAGAGTTGGTAGTCTCTGATGGCAGCAGACCTCTGGGATTGCAGAGAGAGCCTGTTGTCCCCAGTGGCAGCAGGCGAGCTGGTAGTCCCGTATGGCTTCAGGCCTTTGGTTTTCCCAGGTGGCAGCAGGCCAGGTGGGATGCAGGCAGAACTGTGGCCTGAGAAATGGAATGAGGAGGGGACAGAGCAGAACTCACTGCTGCTGAGTTGGCCTGGAGGGAATTACGATAGGGTCTCACCTGGCTGTAGCCCTCTGGCATTGTGGGTAGAGATGAGGACCAGAAGATAGAGCACAGAGGGAACAGGGAAGACTCTGTGGCTGCTGGGCTTGCCAGAGGAACCCAACCAGCAGGAACCTGGAGATTGAGGAACAGACCTGGCTGCCCCAGGTGGCCATGGGCCTCCAGGGATATAAGCAAGCTGTGGTCCAAAAATGGAGAGCAGAGGGGGCAGGGCAGAACTCACTGCTGCTGGGTTTTCCTGGAGGGGCTGACAAGTAGGGAATTGGGGTAGAGGTCTCACCTGGTGGGCTCTGACGGCTGCAGTTCTCTGGGATGTCTAGTAGAGGTGTGGCCCCCAAATTGCTTTTGGTCATTGTAGTTTTCATAGCAATAGACATCAAACTAGGTAATATGTGATAATAAAAATCAGCTTTCTATATCTAAAGCTACACCTTTGCGAAAACTTTATGATTACTATAGTTTTGTTAGGCTGTTTGTATCACTGATTATAAATGTCACATTTTAAAAGGGAGGAGCTCCCAAATACACATACTATAGAGCAAAGTCCCTCGCTAGGATTAAGGAATAGCTGAATGGAATCTCAAACCAGACTCAAAAACTCTACAAACAGGAAAAAAATTCAAGCTGAACTGCTAGATAATCTGATCAAATAGATCTATAAAGTATTAATACTTATGAAATATTGCTGTAATAAACACCCAGATATTCCTACAGGTTAGGGCAGGATGGGATGTTGGTTGATTTAGACTTATGTGTGCGGAGGGACGATGAATGGGAAATTTTAGATCATTTCAGGCACAGCTTTACTTAAATGTTGACTGGAGGAGGATGGACAGATGCCTGCAGGATTACCTGTGGCCCACTGCTACGTAGACTGGACAGACAAGGTGTATAAGGTGATCAGCACATGCCTTCAAGATGCTGACACTTGTCATTTTCTCAAAGTGACTGGAATTCAGTTAGTTATCCCTACAAAGCCCACAGGCTAAGAACCAGAGGTCATTCTGCATAGCAAATTATGGAACCAAAAGATTTACAAAAGACTCAAAAGCAATCTTATCTTAAGAAATGATATCACCATCTTCAAATATGTTCATGGAGTTCTCTCCATTTTATTCTCAGACTTATTGTAGGTCAGCTTCAATGCAAAACTTCATCTTCCCAAGTTACTGCTTTAACAGCAAATTATGAGAATTCATTATTAATTATAAATATCTTGGTATCTTCGGAATAAGTAATTATACCTACTGTAATAAAAGGAAACTAAACAAAACAATTTCTTTTTAAATCTGATCAAAACGGGTCTGCATTTAAAGGTTGCTGCCCCAATACTTAACTATCTAACCTTAATTCCTGTAGTGTTCCATATGGTAATGGAGTGTACTGACCACCACAAGTTGTCCTCTGAAATATGGAACTCTCTCTCTCTCTCTCTCTCTCTCTCTCTCTCTCTCTCTCTCTCTCTC
>NC_034600.1:52474494-52480495 GCF_900095145.1 Mus pahari | reverse complement strand
CACACACACACACACACATATACATATGTGTATATATGTATATATATACATATATGTGTGTGTATATGTGTGTATATGTATATATATGTATATATACATACATATATACATACATACACACAGTAAATGTGATTAAAATTTTAAAATTTTCAATAAAGGAAATATTTCAAGTAAGTGAGTCTGTTCACTAAATCCCAGAGAGTAGAAAGACATGCTTATATACAGAGAAAAAAAATCACCTAAATTTTAAGATATTTGCATAAGTGATCCTGCCTATTTTATTCCATGATGAAAATTAAGATGTGACACTTTTAGATGAAAGACCATTATGATGTAGGGTTGTGTGACACTATTCCTGAGGCAATGTTAACACATATGGACTCACCCCAAATAGGAAGTAATGACAGATCAAAGTAAAAATACCACCAAAGTCCAATTTGATGAACCAATGAGTTTATCGGGATTATGTACAGGAGTATGGGTGAAGGGTTACATGGAGATGGAGAAAACTTGGAGATAGCTGTATCAATAAAATGTTCACCCTAGCATGTGTAAACCCAGCCAAGCTCAAAAATGCTAGAAACCTGGAGAGAGAGGGAGGGGAGAGGCTCAACAAATTTGATTTCAGAGAGTAATGAATCAGCTCTGTTGGTATGAGACTCTACTAGACAGCTGGGCTTGTGTTACAGTGCCTCTCAAAAGCCAATTATTGCTTGACTCACCTAGCCTGTGACCTGCTTTTCAGCAGCCTGGGGTGGAGGAAGCACTTCTTATAGAGTATCCTGAGCATAGTCTCTAGTCGGGTATGAGATGCTCACAAACTCTGAAAAAGACATAACAATCACATCATTGGAGAAGTCCCCCAAAGCTCCCAAGATTCTGCCTCTTACATTGTCTTCATCTCTAAGTCAGTTATATAATGAAGTGCCTCGTGCTCCACTTCCTCGTTGCTCAATGGGAAGAGTGCCTGGCCACTGTGCGATCAGATTACCATAGAGATGAATGATGTAATGCAGAGAGAGAGAGAGAGCACAATTTCAAAGGATTTCCTTTACCATATTTTTTTTCTGCTAAGCACTGACACTATTTGAAATTTTAGCCTTTGTTTCAATGTATATAGATTTCCCCTGTGTTCTCCTTATAACTAATAGGTCAACCATCCAATTTGTGGTGAACACTGTTCCTTTTAGTTCATTTTTTAAGTCTCTGCTGCAGAAACAACACACTTGCTGTTGTACAGTACCCATCATTAGAGCTGCCCCACCACTGCTCAGCACTAAATACCCAAATAGGGAAAAGAAAGGCTCTTCAGAGTCATTCTACAGTTACCCAAGGAAACAGAAGAAAAGTGTTTCCCTGAATGCATGCCTTAAAGTATGGTTCCCAGAGCAAATGCAATTAAAGCATAGTGGTTTGTCTTCTGAGTGCAAAAGATCCCTCCAGGCAACTTTTACCTGACGTTTCATAAGCAAAATATATTTTTCTTGTATTTTGAGAATATTCAGAGTAATGGCTGGTTCCCAAGCCTGCCATATTTATTGAGTGAGTCAGAGCATATTAACAAATGCTGTCACAACTTTCCAAACCTCCCTCCTCCTGGTATGTTTTATTGATTAAGCAGTCATTTTCAGCAAAAGCATACGTAAACCTCAATTGTGCCTAGGGATTTATATTAGCTTACTCTCAATGAGAATTGCTAGAGAGAAACTGTGTCGGCAGAGGCTAACTGGCTGCTTCTAACTTGAGCGATGTGCAGAGGTTTAAATGTTGCTGGTACAGAGCCTAATTACAACTTACCTGGCCTATGCTTCACTCCCTAAAGAGATATCTCTGTACCACATCTAATATCCTGTGACAAGGAGCTAAAAGCTTTTTGGGATACATTAACTTAGCAGAACCATACTCTACACCAATCAAAAGGCTGTTGCTATCAGGAAGCATCTGAGGCCAGGGGCTGAGACCTCACTCTGGGCACTTTTACCTGCCTCTCTCTTGTTCCCACCCATGGATTTGAAAAAGGTCTTGATTTTATGATTTTTGTTTTGTTACTATAAACCTTCAGGAAGCTACTTGTGTATTGAAACATAATTTAGGGTAATGTAAGCCTGTGTTTCCAGGACACGGTCACTCATATTTGGTTCCAGAATAAACTATCTTATTTGAGATGAGAATGATGTTATTACCTCAATTCCCAAAATTTCCATCTTACACTCTCTTGATATTTATTTATTTATTTATTTTGCTTTTTGTGTTTCCGAAGGAAAAAGAGCCTCATGAGCAATGTACAATGAAACGGATAGCGAACAACGTCGCATATGTGAAGTTCAACTCATTTCTTCTTATGGCCACCTGCCTCTGAGAGACACCACTAAGTCACACCTTGCCGTGTATCTACAGTCATGCTACCTGTGAACATAGGTGCACAGACAGCGAACATAAATCGAATGGTTAATTCACCCTTTGTTAACATTAAATCTCACCACTGAGAATCTAGGAGATGGAGGCTTTTTCCAAAAGAAATTTGGAGAGATTGCTTTCCATTGTTAAAAGTAAAAGAAAAAAATTACTGAGAACAAGTGCCCTGGCTATTTTTATATGTGATGAAAATAAAAATGTACTTTAGCCAGGATTTATAACATCAGTCACTCCTTTTGGAAGCAAGTTTCCACCCTGTGATGGAACTCCATTATTTAGGACTGAGTCAATCTCAACGTGATGGCTTTGGAATGCCACTGGCTTGGTGAAGAGGCCCAGCCTGAGCACCCAGCACTTTCCTGGCACTAACAGTCCTGGAGGAGGGCCATCCCAGGTACACGTCACAGGTGCTGGTGACATCACAAACAGGAAGATCATTTCCAGTCCCATTAAGGAAAGAATGGGGCTTCACCTTGTCAGGAGAAAGAGTCAGACAAGTGGACTGAGAGAAAGCTTCCTAGGATGCAATTATTTAGAAGTGAGTCACATGTTCCTAGGAGCAGATGAAGGTCTCAGGAAGTGCCACTCACAATTCTAGCTGATCCCCAAATGTGACTAAATACCTTACTATCATTCCTTCCCTTCACTCCTTTTACAGTATCGTTAATTCTGTAAATACCTAAGTACTTATGTGTGAAAACACTATACTTGGCTTCTGAGAGATAATAAGAACCAGAGAAGGAAAAGAAAAGAAATCCTAAAGTGTTGAACCTCATAGAAAAAGTAGGAAAAAGAAACTGAGAGATATGCTAACAAGAAAACAGGCCCTGAGCAGACAGGGGAGATCCTGCTCAAGGATGTGTCTTGTCACCAGTCAGAGTTCTTAGTGGTCCCCTAAGAATGTGAATTACAGTCCTGTAAGTAGCTAGAGTTAGCCTAGGAAAGGACTGTTCTGGGCTCCAAGTCACTGTCACTGGCCAAAATAAATGAACAAAAACCCTAACAAACAAACAAACAAACAAACAAATACAACTCATGTCTAAGTAACATGCTAGGGTTTCTCCACTCTAGTTTTCAAAGTATAGTCAGTACATCTCCATTATTACTGGACATCTGAAGCAGAAGCTTGGAATAACAGGGAAGCATGACAGCAATCTGTATGTTAAGGAACACGGAAGCTCATTCTGCATGACAGCAATCTGTATGTTAAGGAACACAGAAGCTCATTCTGATGCCTACTAAAACATGTCTGCCCGATACAGCAGCTTTTAGCCATACAGACCACTGAGCACACTATCTGTAGCTAATCCCACTTGACGTATGCAGTGTTGGTTACCCATTAGACCTCAAGAACTTGAGAAACACAATATAGATCCGTAGCTTACTAATGACTTTATAGTAAGTGAATATTAAACTCTAGCTCGGATAGTATTGGGTTAAGTTAACTATATTACTAAGATTGGTTTTATCTTTTTGTTTATTTAAAGATGACTGCTGAAAACAATTTCAATTGTACATGTGGTTAGCATTAAATTTCTCCTGGGCAGTATTGCACTAAACTTTGAGAAACATGACCATAGAACAGTGGTTCCCAACTGGGGCATTTTGGTCCTGAATAGACATCTGGTAATCTTTGGTAATTTTTGGTTTTCCCAATGTGGGCAAGTGTCCTTTAGGCATCTAGTAAACAGAAACTAGGGAGGCTATAAACTTTCTGTAAAGATCAGGAAAGCCCCTCACGACGAAGAACACTCACTCCAAAGTGACAAGGTTAGCAAATCTGCTCTATTACACTGGTTCTGCCCACTAGACTCTCCCAGACAGAATGGAAAATACTGACTTCCTTGGCCCATCTCCAGATCAACTAAGTCTCTGGTATGGAAGCCATGCACTGGTTGTTCATATTAATTTGATTTGGTTCCTCGTGAATTGTAATGGGCCAACAGGGTATAGACAGCTGTTCTAGCAGGAAAAAAAATGGAAACTACTCATTCATATAAGCCCTACACTGTCAGCACCCCTCATCCTCATGCTGATCTGAGAATGGACATTTCAAACACAGCTCCAGGTGACACTGAAATCATTTATCTGGAATCTTTGGGAACATTTCCTACCATTCAACAGAATACTGCAAATCCCTCTTCTCCAGCAGGAGGGTGCCCTACAGACCTGACTGCCAATCCCTGCCTGGGAGAAGATTGTCCCCTACCAATAAGCTCTGTAGCCAAAACCTGGGGCTCTGTCAAAGTGACTTTCTAAATTTAGCTGAGGCAGAAGTAGCTCTTTCACTGGGACAGGGCATATAAAGAAGTGGTTAGAGAGGTCAAATCCTCATGAAAATCTTTCCTGCCTACACTGCAGGTAGAAACACAAATTTCAGATATTGAGTCATTTTAGTGGAACCTGTTTAATTTGACTACTTAATTATTCCTTTTAATATCCAATTAAGATCACTTCAAAATAAGTTTGTACTGATGGTAAAATGACATTTTATAACCAGATACAGTTATTCTCTCTCTCTCTCTCTCTCTCTCTCTCTCTCTCTCTCTCTCTCTCTCTCTCTCGCTGCCACACAGAAAGACACACACATATATACATACACACACACGCCACACCACACACACACACACACACACACACACACACACACACACACACCCCTACTAATTTTGCTATACTCAAACTGGCCTGAACAGTATTTCAGGCATTTGTGGTAAGACCCATTCCTTGAAATTTTCTGAATAGATATTCCTGTCCCCTGGTTTTACACAAATATCATGTTCTTTCTTAGATGATTCCACTTTTCTCATGCCTTTCCTCCTGTCCCACTGGATTGATTGTCCTAGCCACAGCAGATTCCTCATTTTAACAGGATCACTAAACTTGTGTTGTCTGCCCTTTGCTTTGTTTACTGAAATTTCTCAAATGTCTGAAAATGATGCCAGATAAATAGTAGATATATAATAAATATTTGCTCCTTGAGTCTTTAAATCCAAAGCACTTTCATTTTTTTCGAAGCTTTATCACCTTCATGAATATTATTTTCAAAATTCTATTTTGGAGTTTATATCATTGCTGCGCTCTGAGCAAATCATCAGCAAGTTTATTTCACAAGCCATCCCCACATCAGTTAAAGATTCAGGCAGCGTTCTGAAACAGAAATGATGTCACTGTGGCTATAACATGGTAGGTGATGGGCGGTGATTAAAGTGAAGGTCAGGAAGTAGAGCACTGAGTGCCTGGGGACCAGGATGTGGACTTTCAATTGTGTGGCGAGCGAGAATGCTCAGTGTCCAAGATTGATTGCTATTTCTGCAGAGGACTTAGGTTCTCTCCCCAGCATTCACACAGTAGTTTACAACTGTCTGTAACTCTAGTTTCAGGAGATCTAACAACCTTTTCTGGCCTGAATGAGCATAAAGCATACATGCATACATACATACATGCATACATACATACATACACTTACATACATGTACTCAATATGCCTATACATATAAAAAGTAATTTTTTTAAAATATAATAGGTTTGAATTATAGTTTCTGATAATTAGAAAGTGACTGCAGCTCTCATAATTAAAAAGCAA
>NC_034600.1:52457987-52474430 GCF_900095145.1 Mus pahari | reverse complement strand
TTTTTTTTTTTTTTTTGATAAGTTATTTTTCGCTAGCTTGGAATTGTGGGGTAGAGATGCACTGTCTAAACTACAGAGCCTGTGCTGGGATCTGGGAAGAACACATTTCCCAGGCAGCCAAGTGCTGGCTTTATAAACATGGAGACTAGTTTGATCCCTAGTACTGTGGGCGGACCCCCTTGTGATCTCTGCACTAGGTTGATAGATAAGAAGATCACCAGGGCTCACAGACCAGCAATCCTAGCTTAATTGAACAATGCTATGACAATGAAAGAACTTGTCTCAAAATAACTGGTGGACAGCATCTGAGTAAGGACGTTGTTCTCTAACTTCCACACGTATAGCCAATCCTGCCCCAATCTTTGCACACCTCTCACATACACACAAACTAGAACTACAGGCTCACATCATTCTTGTAGTACACAAATTCATCCTAGATGCACAGTGAACATGGGCCAACAGCAGCACATCGTCTGGAAATTTGTACGAAATGCAGAATCCTAGGCCACCAGCCAAAGATCACAAACTTGAATCTGAGTCACAAGCTTCCCCAGGGGATTTGGCTATACAAAGGTGATCAATCCCTTTGTTTGAAGCTTTATGAGGACCATAGTGGGGAGAGAAGAAACTGTCAAGATCAGCAAATCTGAGAGCTCAGAGAAAGTCAAAATAAATAAATAAATAAATAAATAAAAAGAGAGACTAGGACGAAGAACATTCTCAATTGTCTTTCTAGGAAAGGAGGATGGAACATCATGATGAGGGGAAAAAAAGTCAGTCTACTTCTGAAAACTCAACAAACCATGGGGAAGGATGTTAGTGTGTGAATTTAGCCCCCTTTGTATTGACTTCTTCTCTGTCATGAACAACTGAATGGCAAAAAGATAGCTATACTCTTCGTGTCCTGCTTATCTCTTTTTCATGGCTGTTCTTCCTATAGATGCCTGTATAACTAAGTCCTTCAACTCCTTAGATCCTTTACCAAGACTTAGAATCCCAATGGCGCCCACTTCAGCCTGACAGCTGAAAGTTGCATATTCACCTTCCCATCCTTACACCTCTATCATCCTAACATCTGATTCGACTTTTACCTTTCCCATTACACTTGCCTGTAAGGCTTAGATTTTCCTAAAGCCCACTTTAGTAAGCATTCTGAAATACTTTAACCTTCCTTCTAACCCACCACCCACCAGAGGTAGTGGAAAGAAAAAAAATCAATAGGGAAAAAGGGGATATGGACCTGTTTAGAAATAGGTCTTTGTGGCATTTCAAATCTTCGTTGTTAGGATATCAGCAATTTAGTTCACATGACTCAGGAGGGGTATCTAGAGCCACTCACAAATCCAGTTCATGAGTTCAGCAACAGCAGTTCGATCCAGAATAAACCTCAAGGCAAGAAGGTGAACCAGTGTCACAGTATCGTCAGCAAAGCAAGAATGACAAGGAGACCCAAAGCCACAGCCCCATCCACTGTCGATTGGGTTATACTTACACCATTTTCAAACATCACATGTTCTCTCAAGAGTCTGCTCTAGCAAAAACATCACATACCCCTTTTCCAGGTATTTTCCAGAAAAATACTACATGTCTGTTCTCAACAAAACATCCTCTCATAAGACAGTTTCCAGAGGAAAAAACACACCATATTGCACAACTGAGTCTCCAAATAAACCAGAAATTTCCACTTCACTTACCCCCTACAAACATACAACATACCTATTTCTTTAGTCTGTCTACCAATAATACCTCTGCTAGCTGGCAAGCAAGCTCCATAAGCAAGGGACTTAGGTTCATTCTCTGACTAAGCTAGATATCTAGACTAGAGCAATGTCTGAACCCTGGTGTGAATACAACAAACACTAGCTAAATGAATGGAGAGTGAGTTTCTCAAGAGCACTGGAGTTTTAGGGGCTAGCTGTTGGACTCATGGAGAATGTTGAAATGATCCCTGATTTGGAGGGTTACTGCATTCAGGGTCTTCATCAAGTTAGTGAATTTTCTAAAGGTCTGCTTTCTCACAAGGGAGATCTGCCTCACAGGGTTGTGATGGCATTAAACAGTCCCCGAACATTGCACAACACCCAGGTACCTCTTTACTGTTCATTCGCAAAATCCACGGAGTTACATCACTGTTTGAAACATTGTCCCATAGGCCCCTAGCAGCCATTGCTCATTGTTTTCTGGTTGTGTTAAAGCTGATCGCTAGATATAGGTTGAAGCCAGTCAATAGCTACAGGTTAAAGTCCATAACTAGCTACAGGTTCAGCTTTGCTACATGAAGAGTTGTTACATTTTTTTACTACACGAGAAAATAATCTCTTTCCAAACCCAGGAGTACAAAAAACAAAACAAAAACAAACAAACAAACAAAACCACGATTAACACATAGTATGTTAGCGTTGAAACCACATGAACTCATGTGATTGGGTCTTCATTTTATCTTTTTGGTTTTTTTAAATTCACTTTATGTCCTGATCACAGTCCACCCTCTCTCTTTGCAGTCCCACCCTTATAAATCCCTCCTTCCATTGCCCCTCCCCCTCCTTTCAGAGAAAGGGAACCCCCTCCTTGGGTACCACCTCACAAGAGGTCAAGGATACCACAAGAAGACCCAGAGTCAACTAGCCTGGGGCCATCGAGACTCACAAAGCCTGGGCCACCAACCAGGAAGCATGCAGAAGTTGGACCTAGTCCTCCTACACACTTGCAGCAAATGTGTATCTTGGCGTTCACATGGCTCCCCTAACAAGTGCAACAGGGGCTACCTTGGTCTCTGTTCCCGGCCACTGGATCCCCTGCCTCCCTACTTTATCTTAACAGGTAAGGAAATGAAGGTCTGAGGTTAAGTTGTTTTCAGAAAGTCACATAGCTTGTTAGCAGACAGTAGAACCAAAATCTGGGTTTCTAGACTACCAAGCCAACATTCCTTCCACACCATCTGGCATGAAAACTATTGTAAAAAGTCCCAAACTTTTCACCCTGGCAGAGTTAGCATAGTGTAGACGATAGTTGAGGTCAGGTCAGGGATGTGCTGGATTCCTCTCTATCTTAGTAGCCTCAAATAAAACATGTTCAGAGTATTTTTAACTCACAAATAGTGGTTTGCTCAAGAGGAAACATTAGACAAATCCTGCTTATACACGAATAGAACATTAATTTCCTTCATATACAACATAGAAGATTCTAGTCATGGGACATTAACTCAGTCAAGCCACTGATAAAGCTTTTTCAGCTTTAATGTACTAATTTTGAAGCTCCTCTGCTGTGGCTATCAGTGGTACATTTATGTTGATATTCATCAACAAATTCATTCAGCTATTTTGGTTTAACTTATCCCTGAATACTGCGCAAAGGTCTCAGAAATAATAAAAGCCAAGGAATTATTTTAGTATCAATAGTAACAGCTCATAGACACATTCTCAAAATTGGTCAAAATATTCATCTGCAGGTAATTATAAACTTGGCCCATCTACCTGCACAAGCAAATAACCTGATGGCAGGCGGAGGAAAAGAAAAAAAAAGGGGCGGGGGTGAATACATATTCAAGAATGCAACATGTAACAGACTGGTCTGTGATTAAGCCTCAAAAAAAATTTACTAAAAATAAACCAAGGAAGCAAATAAAACAGTTGTTATGGAAACATGTTTGAATCACTCAAAGCAAATTAAAATCCCTTCTATTTGCCAAACCACACCGGCTCTACTCAGTACAAGCCCATGCAAATCAACATCGTAAAACAATAAAAGGAATGTAGCACCATAGTAGACCTCCATAATACAGCAAAACTCAGAATAACAGGAATATCTGATTGGTAGGTGGTTCAGAATTTCTCAACCTTTAGAATCTAAACCTTTTACCCATCTTAAGCTTGTTTATTTATTTATTCAACAAATATTTATTGAGTGTCTGCCAAAGAGACTTTGAAACAACAGGAATTCAAAGATCAGTGGTATTTTATAATATTATCCAGCTTAAAATGTAGAGAAGACGGCCTCAACAAACACTGTCTTATAAACAATAGGTGGATGCAAGAATGAAAGTAAAAGCACTCATGTTTATCCGAGTTATATACCATAAATCCCTCAGTGCTGGACTAAGGCTAAATGTCTAATTATATAAGGATGTTTTAGAAGAACAAATAAACTGAATGTGTAAACATTATTCTAACGACTAAATCTAAGTCTCAGGGGTTGAGAAGGAAACACAAGCAGTAGTTCCATCCTAGATAACCAGAAAATGCATGACCACGGTAAGGCAAGAGCCTGGCTGGCACCAATGGTAAGGAGGTGGGGTGAGTGAAGGAGTGGAGGGAGTCTGAGTCTGATGTACATTGACACATCCACTTACATCAGCACTGGCAAGTCTCTGCTACACCGCTGTGAGGACAGTGCAGAAACAAGGCACATATATTTTCATCCCACTTCCTACCCAACAGATAATACCCAGCAGGGACAACACAGAAAGATGAAACCGATTTAATAGGACGTATCAAAGCGTCAAATAATATAAAAATAAAAAATAAAAAAATAAAAAGTCATTTCAGCCTCTAAGAAACAATCTAGTAGATATTACTATCTGCCTAGCTTTAGAAAAGTAAAGAAATAAAGAGCAATGAAGCTGAGCTTATTTGGTTGCAAAAATAAAATTTTCCCTTTAGGGTGACTGCTTAGTAAACCAACTCTTGGATAGATTCAGACACAATGTTGCTGTGAGTGATCATAGCAGAAATATCACCACTATCCTCAGTTTCCACATCAGTAATAGTGGGAAGTTCATAAGAAACTACTACAGGGATTTTGTGTGGCTTGAGAAATGGCTACCACAGATAAGTATTCAATCAACTTGGTCAAAAGCAG
This sequence comes from Mus pahari, assembly GCF_900095145.1. Taxonomy (NCBI): domain Eukaryota; kingdom Metazoa; phylum Chordata; class Mammalia; order Rodentia; family Muridae; genus Mus; species Mus pahari. The sequence goes on along the minus strand of NC_034600.1, from coordinate 52,469,573 downwards.
GACATTGTCAGCTTAACTGTGATGGATGTGCGACAAGTAGCTAGTAAATGCACTGAAGACAGTGCAGTTTGTACAACATTTACCAAGTTCATTGTCATCCTTCCTAATTTCCTTCTTAGATATATTCAGATATTGAATTTGGCATACTATTTACTGACATTTGCCAAACAGTATTGTGGAACTCTCCACACACATCCCATCCCCTAAGCTGCTAACATTCATATCTACAAGTGTGATGTCTTCACCATCTTCAGCTCTCAGACATTTATTATTCCAGATATTCATTAGTTGTCTATATGAAAGACTCCATAATAAAAATCTCAACTCCTACATCACCCAACAGGGGACTGGACGAAAGTAAAGTCTTAGGACATGACAGAGTGCTGTCAAGATAAGGGTAAAGGGGAGCAACAAGTAAGAAAAATTATCCTGAGAATGGTTTCAAGAGTGCTGAATGCTTCCTGATACGGTGGACCCCACAGGTAATGGATAACTTGGCCTTCCGCTACAAAGACCAGCACCTGGCAATAAACTATTCATGAATCCACAGAGGAGGTAATATATTTAGTGTGTAAAATTAAATCTTTAAATTATAATGCTAAAGATAATTCAAGTACAAGCAAAACAGTAATAAAAAATAGAAACACCATTCTTGACCTCATGTTAGCTTTTTTAATCAACAAGATTAATCTGTTCAGATTAGAACTCAAATGTGATCTTGAGACCTTAGACCAAAGGGGCCTAAAGATACCAGACAAATTATTTTAGTGAGGATGGTAGATATTTAGAACATACAATTTAAAACATCACTCTCTAGTTCCTTCTCAATTCTCTTTGGATAGCATTGCAAAACTATGGTTAGCAATGGTTGTTCTTCTCTTCAGACCCTCCCTTGCACAAGACTGAAGGAGCAACTTGATGCTGTATGGATCCATCTTGTTTCTTCTTCACACCTCAACTGACTTTCCATTTTTAGCTTTAAGGATGCTGAAAATTGCTGTGTGTGTGTGTGTGTGTGTGTATGTGTGTGTGTATGTATGTGTGTATGTTTGTGTGTGTGTGTGTGTGTGTGTGTGTGTGTGTGTGTGTGTGTGTGTGTTTGAAGCTTGGCTCACTTTGCTCAGCATCACTCAGCTAAAGCAGATCCCATTTTCTTTCCAAGTGCACATCTTTCTCACTGTGTTGTTAGAGTCACTGTGAGTAAATGATAGGAAGCCTCTCCAGTCCACTCACATTCAAAACAAAACAGAAGACAAAAGGCATAAGCAATAAAGGGCTGGCTCTTCCTGGTTATGAGTTTTTTCTCTGCATTATTTGAAAATCTGTTCAATCCTCCTGCCAGGAGCATCTCTTTCATTGTCTTCTAAGCCAATGCCACATTCTCTCTCAAACACTTGAGAGATTACAAATCATTTTCTTTCAATATCATTTAATTTCCTGAACGAATAAATTTTTAAAATACGAGAGGTTCAAGTACACATATAGAGCTTATTTTAATTTCCTGTTTGATATTGTAATTGTGGCTTTAGGAAAACTGATAAATATTTGAAATATATTTTCTGTCCATATGGTCGTTCTCATCTTAAAAAAAAAAAAAGTCAAGCATGCATTTTTACAAACTGGCACCCACATAAAATCTCTGGTTAATTATGTTTTAGATAACTTAGTTACTTATATTTGGTCACAACACACTTTTACACTGGTGCATGGCAGGTAGAGCAGAATATGAAGCTAAAAATCACAATATACTACCAAACTGCCAAAATTGAGAGCTGAACTTAATTAAGAAAAAATGAAAACAGTGATGAATGCTTCAGATACTCATTTCCCAGTATATTGTTACTTTAAAAGTAATTTGCAAGTATAAACCAACAACAACAGGAATATAGAGCCAAGTCCCTAAGTAACTGTTTTCTGGTCCATTTCCTTCCTAAATATTAACAGTTTATATGTTTTAAATATGCATATATAAGTTCCAGGAAGTAAAGGAAAATCAGTAGATATGGAATATAATATGCATGAGTTTTAATCTGCTATTCTCTCACTCTTACATTATACAATCCTCTATCACTAGTTGTAAATTAATCTCATGCTCTTATTAAAAATTCATATTGTTTCTTAGAATACTCAAACTGAAATTTACTTAGTCGCCTCCCAATTTATCAAACATCTTTGTCAGCTATGTGAACAGAGGAAGTAGGATATCCACTAACTTTTCTGAAAAGGGTTCCTCTAAGGCATTATACTTATTTTTCATCTCATCTGTAACTTTAATTTTTTTCAAAATCTATTTTTAATGATAGTTCTTCAGCATTTTAACCCTCTTTGTAGCACACGACCCACCAAAGGCAGTGGGAAAAGAAGGATATGGGGGAAGTGCACCTGTTTAGAAAGGCTCTTTGGAGTAACTACCCTTTGTACTGTCTGGAAATTGGCAGTTCACAGGTCAGGAGCAGCAGGCTCAAACCGAATTGCAAACTCTTCATGGACACACCAGCAGTCCAGTTCAGTAGAGTTGGAAGAGCAATCAGGAATCAGCAGCACTGGCACAACCTAGCAGAGAGACAGCCAGGCCTCAGCTTCAGCTCCGGTCAGCAGGAGGGACCAGGCTGAAGGCCAGGGGTTCTAGATTGTGCTTTTCTCAGGGAAGCAAAGATCAGCAAAGACTTGAGACCCACAAGGTTTGCATAGCTAGCTCTGTAAGTGAACCAAGTTCAGCCTCCTTCACTGTCCATCAAGTCCTATTTATACTCTCTAAACATCATGTGTCTTCCATGGCTCTTGCCTCAACACATGCATCCAATCAGCCCAAATCTGTGGAAGTGGCAAGAAACTGCAGCACACCACCAGAAGTTTGGGGGGGGGGGGTTGGTGTGTTTCTCTCTATGGAGTCCCAACAAATGCAGCAACTTAGCAGTGTAAGGCAAACCAATACATGCATGCTGTTAGCAACAAGTTCATCACATGTTCTTTCCCAGGGTTGCTTTAGCAGAACATCCTGTGTCTGCCTCGGTTAAATGTTCCTTCATAAGTCTGCCTTAGCCTTTCACCTGTGTCTACTTCAGCTAAATATTCCTTCACTTATCTGCCCCAGCAAAACACCATCCAAATGACTTTTTAAAAATCTCTTGTTTCCACTTCACTTATCTTTACAAAGATAGCCAATACTCTGGTATCTATGTTAACACTCCAAAAGAAAGAAGAAGGAAGTTATTAGCATCACAGAGAACCATCTAAAAACATCGTCTGAAGTCATCCATGGCGAGGAAATAAAGCACCAACTCAAACTAAATCAGAACTGCCCTCTCCAGGCAGGTTAGCAGAGGATCTTATATCAACGATGTATGTATTCACTAGTATGCCCTTCTCTATAGGGAACATGGCTTTGCTTCACATTTGTACCCCTTCTTGAGATTGCAAACTTTTGAGTTCTTAAAGACAGTTTTCAGCAGAGTTATATTCCTGTCCTTGATAAATAACATTTATGGTGAAATAAAAACATACTCAATTTAGAAATATGTATGCCTTAAAGAGAGTAGGTTTGAGGAATGGAGTAGATTCTTTTATGTGTGCTAAAGGTGAAAATTGTTGATGTAGTTATGGCATTCCTATGGACAAGATCGTGATTGCACTTCCCTATAATATGAGAACAGAACTGAGAGCCTTGAGCATACTGTGCTGTTTTGAGGGTCTCACTGACTTACAGCCGTAACACATACATGTCTCTCTGGCAAGATTCCCTCCACACCACATTTCCTCCAGGTGTGTTTTCAAATGGCTCCTCACCCTCTAAGACTGTCAACTGTCATGAGTCTTCCCTATGTACTACTGCAGTAACCACTACTGTCTATTTTCAAGACTCTACCATTGGGTTCTAATTTTCCCAGGAGGAAATGGAGAGTGATTTTACAGAGCTTTCAAGGAACATTATCCCTGATACTTAGCATATACAAATTCTTGTGCAACCTCAAATGATGTTATAAAAGCATCATTTGATATTATCAAATGATATTGTATAGCTCATAAGCTGTAGTCTTTGGCACTCGCTAAACCATAAGAATACTCAGAAGTTATCTAAACATAAATTGACACTTCACGTTCTCTTGCTGCATTGATAAAGTCTTCATCTATTTCCCTAAGCCCCTGCTGCTGTTCATCTTACCCAGTTCTCTGGATTCCACTTCACTGCCTTCCTTCTACAATCACAGCTTTTCATTAAAACTTCCTTCTAATCATGATTCAAACTGACAGAGTCCAAAGATAATGGCGTTTTGATAGTTTTATTTCAGAGTTAGAAGCACTTCTTAGCCTTTCAGCCTCATACACTAAACCATTTGGCTCATCTTTTCCTGATAAACTTTCATCTTAGCTGCCTTTGTTTTGAAGAGTAAAACAACCCTTGTTTTATGAATGTAAAAAAAAAAAAAAAAAAAAAAAAAAAAACCTAATATTCAAAGCAGCATGTAAGTTGCCTGGGTTACAAAAGTCATGACCAAGGGCAGAGCTTGTATGGAGTTTTTTTCAGCTGCTTTTCCTCCATTTATGCTGTCCATCTTCTCTCTCTTGCTTCTCTGGAAAAAAGGTGATCTCAGTCATTCATCTATCATCCACCCACCTTGTTTGTCCCCCTGTTGCTCAGTATTTTCCACCACCATGGCTATATCCTAAAAAAAATCACTGAATGGCAGAGAAGCTCTAATTATCTTTTCTCTAAGATGACTTCATAACATCCACCTCCACAGGTATCCTGTGAATGCCAGAGCATGAAAAGTCTCTTGCTGATACTCAGTGTTCTCAAAGCATTATTTGTACACCTATTTACCTCTTTATATATAGGGTTTCTAGCTACAAAACCCAAATTGAAGACCACTGAGCTCTTATATTTATATAATTCTTTAATTCTCCACCAAATCTGACTGCTTATCATAATACGCTCAGTAGACACTTCACCATCTTTAATGAAGGTGATGAAAAATGTATGTGCCTTTTCAACTTATGTTATTGAGGGTATAGGTATGTGGTTCGCATTTATAATGTGAATGCTTATACATTGATAGCCAAGGGTTCTTATTCTGGGGAAATAAATAGTTAAGAAAATGGTAAAAGATCATTGTTTACAAAAGAACAGATCAGATCCCACAGCTGTGACTTTCTTTAATAAGACAGGTTGTTTCTTTGGTTTTTGTTTCATTTTGTTTTTTACACTTGATCTTAGCCAAAAGGCCGAGAAGCGATCATTTTGTTTTTTTAAAAGAGCAATTTAGTTTAGGATCTGATGAGAATAATTTATATTTTAAAAACTGACAATAGTGTTGTTTTTTTTTTCTGACAGAAAATTCATTACTTAATATACTTTCTTAGAGATGCCAAAGCATCTGTAACCTAAAATCAAATTCGATAGCATTTCAGCAGCTGAGAAAGCCTCAAGGGAAGTTCTGTTGCAAGCTTGGGGATTGAGGAATGGCTAGACACAGGAGAATACTTCCATAGGTCCGTGAGCAATGGAACCAGAGAAAGCAGCTCATATTTTTACCTGGTCCCTTCGTTATCAAGCTGCTAGAGGTTTTACTTTCACATTCTCTCTTGCAGAGATTTGTAGATGTTTTTATGGTGTCTGGTAAGAAAGGGTTAAAGAAATGGGAAAGAGGATTTTTAGTAGAAGGAAATCCTGGTTTAAAAACTTGAAAGGAAAAAAAAAAAAACTTCAAGGTGTTTGAAAGTAGGCAATGGTCGAGCTCTCTACTTGATTAAAGCAGGTATGAATCCCATACTGTTGGAAATCCTATGAGCAAAGGAACATCGATTTGAGGAGAAGAGAATATATTTCTACCATGACAGAAAAACTAATGCCCAAGTCCAGACACAGAAAGGGCTTCAGGCTTTCTTTCAGTACATTAGTATGAAGACAGAAATGTAAACTCCTCAGTGTACATGAAATTTTTTAACTTAGATTTATAATCCACATGTTCTAGTGTCCCCCAAAGAAAGTTCATATCAAGAACTTAATATTTCAGAAGCCTGGAACTGGGGAACGCCTGAGAAGAACTTCTACAAAGCTTCTACAAAAACTTTGGAGACAGTTTACTCAGTGTGCTTAAAGCTACCAAGACTGATTTTTCAATCAGAGGCAACAAATTTTAGAGCTTGCCATTTAAAGTCACCAACAAACACTTGACTTAATGACTTATACAAAACTATGCAACCTAAGATACAGGGGGAAGACACTGATACAAGAAACTAATATTGATGTTAATTCTGTTGGTTCAGAAGCCACCAACTAGAAGGTGGGGAGTCTAAGAATAGGCACAGAGGCCACTGATTTACACAACTCTGTCTTAGAGAAAAAGCAAATACAGAAGGCCCATCAGTGAGGACCAAAAACATGCATGCACCAAGGATGCTCAAAAAACACTGTAAAGTAAGAAAACATTGTTTTCCTATTTGGATGGAATCAGGAGGGTTTGGTACAATTCCTTCTGAGAACAAAGGATTCTTTATGGACTACATCATAAAATGGCTGGTTTGTCACAGGCGATATACCCAGATCTCTTTTTTTAACCTTTTAAATTTTGACACAGGATCTACTAAATTCCTCCTGCCTCACCATCTTCGGAGAGATGACCAACCTTTGCCACCAGGACTAGTTTGGACATCAAGTTTCTGAAGCCAAAATGCTGTGATTTCTTATGCTACAGAAAGAATCTAGGAGACTAGACATAAGAAGGTTGGAATGGACCCAAGTGTACCGACTGGTTTTACGTGTCACCTTGACACAGGCTGGAGTTCTCACCAAGAAAGGAGCTTCAGTTGGGGAAATGCCCCCATGAGATCCAGCTGTAGGGCATTTTCTCAATTAGTGATCAAGAGGGGAGGGCCCCTTGTGGGTGGGGACCATCTCTGGGCTGGTAGTCTTGGATTCTATAAGAGAGCAGGCTGAGCAAGCCAGGGGAAGCAAGCCAGTAAAGAACATCCCTCCATGGCCTCTGCATCAGCTCCTGCTTTCTGACCTGCTTGAGTTCCAGTCCTGACATCCTTTGGTGATGAACAGCAATGTGCAAAATGTAAGCTGAATAAACCCTTTTCTCCCCAACTTGCTTCTTGGTCATGATGTTTGTGCAGGAATAGAAACCCTGACTAAGATACCAAGCATCCACCCAGGCTATGCCCAGAAGAGCTTGTCCCAGGTTAGCCATCCTATAGTGTTGTCACAAGAAAGCTATCCAAGCACCCATGCTGGTCACACAGGCCCATGGAGGCCAGAAGAAAGACACCTATCTTAGTGGGTCCCACTAAAACTCATGATGAGAAAGATGGGAGAGAAAACAAAGCCGAGGGGATTATTGTACACTGTGGAGAAATGTGGAGCTAGAGTCTCGATGGCAGTGAAGAACAGATATGAGGGGGCCATGGTGAAGTCATGGCCCTGGGATTCTGCCAAGGCCATGTCTGGATCCGTGGTCCTGATGCAGCTGTGGTCTGTATTGATGTCTGTGTGCCAAGTTACCACCGAAGGCCATGAGGATGTCAGCGGTCTGGCCTGCCACCAGAAACTATGTGGAGGATATCTGCGGGTTGCCCTGCCGAGGGAGGATATGCTGATCTGAGTGGCTTTTACTGCCACCTGAGGGCATGGGGACATCCAGGCCCAGTATGCTCTTGGGGGTGAGGGACATGTCTAGGTTCATGATTCTGTGGCAGCAAGGGTCTATGTTGGATTTTCAGGTCTGTGTTACCACCAAAGGCCATGCAGATGCCCCTGGTTTAGACTCCAGACTGAGGCACTGTGCAGAGCTGCACCCCACCTCCCACCCCTTGCTGGCCACCACACTCTGGAGAATTGGCCCCTCTCCCTCACCTGAACAGCACAGTATAGCTAATCCTGAGGGCATGAACTCAAGAGAGCTAGCCCTACCCCTAGTCTGCTATAGGGTGGCATGAGAGAGGGAGAGATTCCTTCTCCCAACACACACACCCCTCCCCACCTGCCACAGGCAGGTAAGTTGGTCATGAGAGAGTTGGCTTAGAGGCCATCAGAATGGGAGAGCTGGATGCTGTTCGCAGGAGAGCAGGCCCTGCACCTCCCATTGGCAGTACAGTAGAGCTGGCCCAAGTGACAAAGGCAATGATGAGCCAGCTCTGAGGACAGGACAGTAGGCGAGCTGACCTTGCTTCTTGCCAGCTGCAGCATTGGCTGAGCTACCCAGGGAAGTGCCAGAGAGTTTGCCCTGGTGGTAGGAGCACAGAAGAACTGGTGGGCTGATCAGCCCAGTTACCTCTCAGGCCCAGATCCAAGACTTAGAGTTGGTCTAACCAACATCTAACTCCTCTATGATCTGCTGGAGTACATGAAAGGGCTGTCCTGCAGATCCAAAGCTGCAGGATCTCCATGACACAGGGCAACAACAGGATAACCATGAGGTGTTCCAGTAAGGTTCCAGTATTAATAATGTAGCAGAAGCCAGAGGCCTCATACTAGACCAATTGCAATGTACACTTGTAAGCAAAGATGTGTGAACAAAAGGGTACACTGTGTGAGACACTACAGCTTCCATGACAATATTTTTATTCTACCTTTTCAATTTAATTTAATTTAATTTGGGATGGAGAGGTTGCAACAGAAGGGAGCAGATACATATGGATAGGATGAGGAGATGAGTGGGATTGAACTGCATGATGGGAAATTCACAAAGAATCAATAGAAAGTTTTATTTTTTTAAAGAAGATTGGTGTATGTCTATGTTTTTATGGGGCAGATGTCTGATTGGGGTAAAGCACTTGAGGTGGAAAAACAGGAAGGGATACAGGAAGGGAGGAAAGGAGAGAGGAGGAGCGTAGGAGGGACGGAGGGAGGGAGGGAGGGAAGGAGGGAAGGAGGGAAGGAGGGAGGAAAGGTAGAAAAAAACTTTGTCACATCCTGAAGAACTCCAAGACCCAAACCAGAGTAGCTTACCTAAAGTATAGTTTAGAAGACGTAGTGCATATGTAGGACAGGTAAGTATAGTGGGAGAACAATCAACCTTTAACTCTTATACTTGCACTTCCAGAAGTCCCTGGTTAAGCTACAAATGCCCTCAATGGTTCTATCATATAGCTTCATTAAGATTTTCTTAGTCACTGGAAGACTGCAACCTTCTTCTGAAGGAGTGGGCCTAACTTTAGTACCAAGGTAGCAGAAAGTAGACAGCATGGGAAGAAGCCAAAAGCAGTGAAGAGCAGTGTTGTCTCTTTCTTCAACACTTCAAAGGAATTCAGAGTGATAGCTACCTCTTTAAGCAGGACGATAACTCAATGTTATCATCTTAAAGGCCCCAGAGGGACCAGAGAAAGGCCAAGTCAAACTCCCTGGTAATGCTGGCACACTTCTGATTCATCTGCACACCACCCACAGGCCAGAGAAGATATGGTAGCTCTTCAGAGCTTTCCTCTCCTATTAGAAGAATGTTAAGCAATCTTATTTGGGAGGACCTGCGGCCACTGTCCCACTAGGAACTGCTTTATGAATTCTGGACTGTGCTATTAAGTCAAATGATGAACTTAGGTGTGTGCTAAAGTCAGAAAGAGCCACGCAGCTCTTGGGATAAAATGTCATAGCCACGCAACTAGAGACATATTTGGTAAAAAGAGAAAAAGACATCAGGGGGATTTCCAAAATCTCCTAACTGCAGGATAAGCTTAGCAGTGAGTTAGTGGGGAGAGTCGACCAATCAAGGAGCTCTAGTTTGTGTTTTAAGGAAAAGAAAACTTGATTACCAGAAAAAAAAAAAAAAAGTGTCACAAGAAGGGACCCAACAATAATCAGTCCTGCTGTCAGGGGGAAATGCTTCTCAGAAAGCCATTTCACATCAAACGCCAAAGTGGCCTCCTATCAAACCTCACTGTTCATGTTTTTTTCAGATCTCTGAACAAGTTAAACGGAGTGGCTTCCCTTTCAACTACATTATAAATCGTTTTCAAAGGCTTGTGCTATCTCCATTTGTAGTATCTGATAGTGAAGGAGCAGAGTTCATTTTTAGCCAATAAAATAACTCTTTGTGAGGTTGTGAATTTGAGCCCAGACAAGCCACAAAAAGACCAGACTCAACTAGACGGTCAAAGTTCCTAAAAAACGCACACATACATCACTGCAAACAGTAAATACAGGAACCACAGACCGTTCTTCAGCCCTGGTCTCAGTTTTGATTAACTGTTTTGCCATGAAGAATCTTCTCTTGGATGCTTTGCACTAGAAAGAAAAGGACAAAAATATCCAGCCCTGGTGTTCTCACAGGGCAAACCTTTTCCTTTCTCTGTGTGAAAACATCAAGGGTTTCTGATTCCCCACAAAAATTTTACAAGCTAATCCCACAACATAATGTGACTTTTTAAAGAACAAGGAAGTTCAAGGGCAGTGTGTTTAACTGCTGGTGTTAGCCACAGCAGCCTGACCTCTGCTTCAAACACCTTTGACCCCCAGTCATCAGCTGTGGGAAGAGAAATACCCAATGACACAGGAAAGAAGTGTCAACTGTGGTAAATCATGGCTGAGAACTACAGAGAATGGAGCCAGTCACCAAAGTAGATCCAAAGCAGAGGAAGGGTCCAGAATTATCCATTTGGCAAAGTCAAGTACAGGCATTACCTTCCTGACCTTGCTAGCCAGCAAGTATACTGAGGTGATAGAGAAACATAAGAAAGGTATTGAATTTTGTTCTTTGAGGGATTGAACCCAAGGCCTAACATCTGCCACTAAGCTACATCTCCAGCTTTAGCAACAATGTGAATTTCACTTCACGTTTAATATATTTAAACATTACAGCATGCATGTAAGATACATGTTCTCTTTGTATACTATAAGCAACAATATTTTCTCTCAAATTTTGTGTGCTACAAACCAAGATTATTTTTTATTCTTCACCAATTTCATACATGTATACACTGAACTTGGGGAGGGGCATTTTCACCCCCTCTTATGTATTTCTTATCCACCCCGTCTTCTCTTCTCTTTCTCTTATCTCTTGCTTTGTCTCCGGAAACCTTTTTTCTTTCCAACAAGGCCCCTCCTACTTCAATGATGTTTCTTTCTTACTCACTGGGTTTAATTAGAGTTGCTAGAATGGGTATGAGTGGAGGGTCATTAACTGGGATATAGACAACTTACCAGTGGATATACTGATACAGAAAATGAACTCTTTCCCCCAAAACCTATGAACTGGCTGTAGTCCTTCAGCGAGGGGTAGAGACTCAGGAGCCTCCCACAGGTGCTTGAGGAAAGTGATGGTTCCAGTCTTGAGCAGGTCTTATGTGGCTAACACCACTGCAGTGAGTTTATGGGTGCAATCACTGTGCTGTGTCCAGAAGATATTATTTTTTAAGCAGTTTTATACTTTATTTTCTGTGTGTGCATATAAGGAGAGGTGTTACTGGGTAGGGTTGTGCATACATGTGAACACAAGAGTGAACACATTCACTATATGTAGAGGTCAGAAAACAATTTATGGGAACTGGTTCTCCCCTACTGACCATACAGATTGCGGGAAGAAATCTAGGTCATCGGGCTCAGCAGCAAAGGCCCTTACCTCCAGAGTCATGTTATTGTCCCATAGGAAA
>NC_034600.1:52450487-52452987 GCF_900095145.1 Mus pahari | reverse complement strand
AATGAATACACAAAATCCCTAAAATCATAGAGTTTGAAGAGGGCCCTGTGGGCATTGGGACCCAGAACACATCTTATGAAAAGAAGTAAGATTAAAAAGTCATTAGTTGGCATCTGCAATAGCGTCTGAGTTTGATGGTTGTTTATGGGATGGACAATCACCAAAAAATAAAGCTCCTTGTTGCAAAGATCAAAAAAATAAAAGTCATTCATTTGAAAACCTAAAACCACATTTCTTCCCATACATCACCTGACTTGTCTACAGTCTCAGAGATACCAGAAGTCCCCGTGCATTGACACGACAACTTGTACTGTATATGCAACCACTCCCCAAATGTCAAGTAAACATCATAATTATTCATTTCAAACACACTGAACCTACAACCCATCTGTGTGTTCGATAAGAAATAAGTCGCTTCCAGTTGGGGGTTATCTGAAAATGAATGAGCACTCCCTCCAAGCGTCTCATTCAGCACTCAGAACCAATCAGTTGTGATTCTCCTTCTCCTTTTTTTTCTAGGTAAGGTTCAATTTCAGGACTATCCACTACCTTAACATGTGTTTATTAAGTAGTCACACATATTTACCTTAAATGAAATTCATTTCAATTAAGTACATGCCCAGAAACAGAAACAGAAAGAGGTTAAAAGATGTGTTACAAATTGTTAGGTGCCCACATTTATATATATACATATATGGATGATTTGGTTTTGCCCTTTTTTCTTCATTTTTCTATGGTGAATATTATCATTATAGTCATGAGAAAAGGTCCCTTTGAAGATAATGTCTTCATCCTTGACTTCTAAGTTAGTAAGGCGGCCAACTTATCAACACTGAGAATGGGCTAGATCTCACCTACTTCTAAGCACTCAGGACAGAGTCAGATCTTGGGCTATCAGAATTGAAAAACCCATTTTACCACTACTACTCCCAAACTGCCTCTGGTGACATTTTCACTCACATGGGATTTTGTTTTTTAAAAACTGCTACAGGGGAAGGCCAGGGCCAAGAGGTGGGAGTGGGTGGGTAGGGGAGCAGGGGCAGGGGGAGGGGGTATGGGGAACTTTCGGGATAGCATTTGAAATGTAAATAAAGAAAATAATAATAATAATAATAAACTGCTAAATTTAAGTTACAGGCTTCAGAGGGAAAAGCCCACCACGTGAACCTAGACATCAGCCTTCTGTGCCATCCACCAAGGCTGCCGGTGGCCTTCCCTCCTTCTCTTCTCCACCCACAGATGTCTGTAGCGAAGGAAACGTGCAGGTGGTGTCTGTGAGCATCTTGATCAGATATCCCCTGGAAAAGCGCTTCAGAAGCAGTTTAACGCTTCTCAGACTTCTCATCACACATTACATCTGTCACTTAATTCTGAAACACACCTACTCCATCATGAAAATGAGACTACCCCAGGCCAAAGGAAGCCCCAGTCTCTTTCTCCTTAACTAAGTTAAGGAGAAACTTGGTCTTGCAAAGATCATATGCCCCCCCCCCCGTACAGGGGAATGCCAGGGCCAGGAAGCAGGAGTGGGTGGGTTGGGGAGCAGGGTGGGGGGAGGGTATAGGGGACTTTTGGGATGGCATTTGAAATGTAAATGAAGAAAATATCTAATAAAAATTTGTTTAAAAAAAAGAAATAATTATAGAGCCCAATATTTCAAAATCTTCTTCAGTAGCCTCCAAAATACAGCATCAGTGTATTAATATGTCGACCTATAACTGATGCCCTTTTCAGTTTTAGAGCAAAAGAAATGTCATGAATCTTATTAGAATTATTCTAAGTTTCCTAGCTTTATAACTATGTTCCCACTCCACTATTCATAGCAGAGATCAGCAGCAACACATCACTATGTCCCTGCCAGCCTAGGTGACTTATGGAACACAGAGTCAAGAATAAACACTGACCAACAGATTCATTTACTGTTATAATTAGGCTTGTTATAATTTACTTTTCTATAAATCTCAAAGACAGTACAGAATCGTTAATCTCTTACTATACATCATGCAATTGTTGACTTTTTAATGTAATAATTATTCAGAAGCAAATTTTCCAACTTTACCTTTCTGATATTTTTCTGGCTTTCCTATGCTTTATTCCAGAATGGAATTCTTAGCAACCAGGTTTTTAAGAAAGACTGCAGCAAATGTAGGGTACCAAATCCCTTTGGGCTTTCTGCTTTCCTACAACTCCAACCTTTCTTCTTACAGTTTAGTTTCTGCTGTCAAAGGTTAGTATTAGACATGTTCCCCTCCCTACAAGTACCCCGCCCCAAGAGGTCATGAGACCCTTGGCCTCCAGAGCACATCTGTCACCATCTGCCCAGACAGTGGGTAGTGCTGAATGCAGAGGCTCCTGGCTGCTTGTTCTATGCTTGCAATAAATGGTTGCTGAGAGATCAGCACTAAACAGGGCATACACACCACCACTTCTTTTTGTTTGTTTTATTATTATTATTATTATTATTTTCTTTATTTACATTTCAAATGCTATCCCGAAAGTT
>NC_034600.1:52423622-52449442 GCF_900095145.1 Mus pahari | reverse complement strand
AAAAAAAAAAAAAAAAAAAAAAGGCTGCCAAATGCTATCTACCTTCAAGGCACAACACAGACACTGCAAACATAAGGCAGAGCCTTGTAAAAGTTATGCCTGGTTCTTCCCCCCAGACCCATGCTCACAGAAATAAGACTTAGACTGAAAATATATTTACTAATACCTTGGCCATAGAGCTAGGCTCCTCTCTGGCTAGATCATAACTTAATATGATAAATAAAACCCATTTATTCTGATCTTCATTCTGCCACATGGCTGGTTACCTATGCTCAGGTACCATGAATCCATCTTGTTGCATCTTCCCAGGGAAATCTCCCTCCCATACCTTGCCATAGGTTTTATAACCGACAGGTGATGCATCCATACAATACACAGAAATTCTATCTACAGAACCTGTCAGCGACCAGTCATGCATCTGGGATAGGCCCATGGCACTCTACTGCTAAACTATTGGCTACTGATGGTGGAAGAAAGTCTTCAGTTGCAACCCCACTGGGTGAGCACACCAAGCTCCAATGGATATTTCCAAACTGTAGAGGCACAAACTGATTAAAATCCATGGCTAGCAAAACAAAGAGAGTAGATGTGGGCGGGAGACCTGTAAGGAAGAGAACAGGGAACAGGTATGCAAGGGACATAAGAAAGGAGGACTTAAGAGAAACAACCAACCCTATATGCATGTATGAAACTGTCAAAGAACACATGTAATCAATTTTAAAAAATCAAAATTATAATATATAGTTTTAAGATCTTGGTTGACTTTATTTGCAATCCTAGACTCAGGCAAAAACAAGCCTGCAAAATACAATGGTTGTTCCAATGAGCTGAGCAGACCCAGAAGATCTGAGAAACAGAAGCAAATCCCAAGGAGACTGGATCCTGCAAGGTAACCTTTCATGAAAGGTGGAAACAGGAAAACAGAGAAATAGAAAATTAAGCAACTGGTTGAAACCAGGTTTACTTTTCTGAATGGGTTAAAACAGGACATTTCAGTCAATCCACCTGAACCGCCCTGTCTTGAAACTCAGTGTTTATCTCTTACTCTCCTAATGTATCAGGGAAAAGGTGGGCAAGTATCTCAGTTACAGTTGGGTGCTGGAGAATTTTGATGAATGACTCTGCTTTCATTGTCGTGGTATGTCAGCAAACAAATCATCCTCTATTATTTTATATCACTGTATAAAATATCATTTTGCAGTGAAAATCTACATCAACTGAGGTCACCATTCTCAAAGCAAGAAGCAGGGGAAGAGTCTGATGCGAGAGCATGTGATTTACAGCAAGAATGACGGTGTGAGTTCAGCGTACACCATCAATCCAACCATGGCTGCCTGTGTACAGTTAGATCCTTCTGCAACCTCAAAAGAAAGGACAGAGGAGGAAGAAAAAGTGGGAGAGGGAAAATATGGAAGGAGGAAGAAATGAAAGAAGGGAATTTTTAATTCATCGCCAAAACAAAGTGTTCACTTCACATGCACTAAAAGGATTAAGAGATTTACAAACTGCAAAGAGATGGGATGTTTTTCTCTAAACATGACTTCAAAGGCTCAGAACAGAGATGGGAAAATATATCAGGAATTTTCATTCTTTCCATGAGGATGTGTTCAGAATTATTGTTTGTCTTACATATATTGCGTTGTTTAAAATGTTGTACATAGCATTGATGGAGATAGGAAATGGTGTTTTTTAGAAAAAAAATGACAGTATGAGGCTGTTGTCCAAGACTGATAACAAATTCAATGTAAATTTTAAGTCAGTTATTTAAATCATAGACATTACTTAAGGCAAACAAACTATATTACTGATATATATGTGTGTATTACTATATTACTAAATATATATTAGTAATACATATGTATATATAGTTATATAGTTATAGAACAAATTTGACCAAAAAGAAAATCTCACATCCTAATTATATTTCCCCAGAGATGTGTATTTTTTTAAATCCCACATTTTAAATATTATGTTTTAAAATAAACCTTTTATCCAGCAAAAAGCCAGAGACCATTCCCAAAACTTAGGAACTCATCATCAATGTGTGACTGAATGTGTTTGTGTTGTGTAAGATGTAGAAATGTATAAAATATTCCCCCAGCTGATCACTAAGCAACAAAACTCAGAGTGCACTCTTATCTCCCTTTCTTGTGTCATACATTAGGGATGGGCTATATTTTCATCCTCTGCCTCAGGGTGAAAAGGATGAAATCCAAATCATCAATGCCAGACTCCTAGCTAGACTATAATCTAGTTCTATTATATTGTCACTTCAGTATTGAGTGCTATATCCCAAAACACGGTTCAACCCTCATTGAGTGCTAATGCTGTAAAGAATGATGTTTCTGGACTAACTCATTTTATCCTCATTCAACCCTCTAAGAAGCGACTTACACGGTGTCCTTGTCTGAACTTATTTAGAGGCATCATTCACTAGTAATGGCAGAGACAAGTTTCATGTGATTCAGTCATCATCCAGGGCCTTTTGTCTGACTCATAGCACCTTGGAAAAGTGATAAGTGGCTGAGAACCAGCAGGCTCCTGACTCTTCTGTGGAAGTGTGTACATGATAAGCAGATCAGGTAAGAATATGTATTTTCTTTGCATTCTATTTTAAAAATACAGTTTCTTTTCCCCACCAGTTAGGAGCCATTGGATATAGTCATCTATCTCATGGTTGTCCCAACTGATGCTTTTCCAGGCAGTTCTGGAGTCTTTAGCTATTAGATTTTCATGCAAAGTATCATGGGATTTCTTGATAACTGTTCAGAGAATACAGTGTTTTATGCTACCAATGATATATGGCCAGTAATCTGTCAAGGCAACGGTGCCCCAGAGTGAGCTTTGAGACCCAGACATCAGAGGATACCCATTCCACATTAGAAACCTTCCAAGGATTTGCAGCTAGCAGAGGTCAAAGTCTCCATGATATAGCTTAGCTGTCTCTTCCTCCTCCTCTCCCTCCTCTCCCTCCTCCTCTCCCTCTTCCTCTTCCTCCCCCCATCTTCTCATTTTCCTCCCCCTCTCATCTCTCCCTCTCCCTCTTCTATTGTCCCCTTTCGCTTTCTCTGTCTTCCTTCCCTCTTTTCCTTCTTCACATTCTCTCCATCCTTCATGTCTTATCCAGAATGACTTTTGTACCCTATTCACGTCTCTACTTTATCACTCCTCATATCTCTTGTGCTGCCTGATTGTATATTTTATGTTCACCTATTTCCTTGTTTTCATCTCCCCATAGTCTGTGAAGTCTAGTCCTGGACTGTGTCTACTGCAGTAACTGCCACACCTAATAAATATCACTTGACACAAAAATTAGTATCTCTTGAGTTGGGACAGCCAAATTATTCAAGACGTAGAAATGTATACAATATTCCCCCAGCTGATCACTAAGCAACAAAACTCAGAGTGCATTCTTATCTCCCTTTCTGTGTCATACATTAGGGATGGGCTATATTTTCATCCTCAGCCTCAGGGCGAAAAGGATAAAAGTCAAACGCATCCCTCTCCCTTGCTCGTTTAGCTCTATTCACTTCCTACTGGTGTCAGCATTTACAAGTAAATTGGTTCCTCCTACAAAAGAAGCCAGAAGATAATAACTTCAAATTGCTCACATTTTTTGCAACCAAAGCACCACTGATCTAAAGGGCAGTATTATAGCCGCTTTGCCAACCAAATACACTTACACAACACAAACACATTCACTCACACATGCAGAGAGAGAGAGGGAGAGAGAGAGAGAGAGAGAGAGAGAGAGAGAGATTAAAAACCAGTTGAAAATACCTACCTATGGCACCAAGACAAATCAGAATAGGACTCTAAAAAATGTATCACAGTCTCATTCGATATTTTACAACTGAAAAAAATAAAAGTGCCTGTGATTGTCCAACAGATAAGTGAAAACGTCAGCGCCATAGAGCAAAATGTATTAGCAAGCCACCACATCTATCAGCAAATCTAGTATAACTTTAGAAACAGCCAGATGCAATCAATAGAGGGATCAGGACTAGCTGGGCGGGTGAAGGAAGTATGGTAGTTGCAAGGAACTACACACCCAACCTCTCAACACGCCCTAACAAGTCACTGATAACTGCACAGAATATAACCCTGGTTCATCTTCAGGGAAACTAGGATGCCCCACAAAAAGTCACCTGTGCTGCGAATTGGGGGGAATGGTAAAGGAGTTTACTTCGTCTTAGTTTCTAGTATTCCAAACATTACAGATTTTTTTAAAAAAAATTTTTTTTTACTAGATGCACAGAGCTTTAAAGACTTATTTTTAACCACAGCCTCTTGCTAGGATTCTCTTAAAGACAAGTTCCACCTCCTTTCACCCTCAAGCTATTATTCTTCCTTATTCAGACCCAAGCCCAAAGGCGGGTAGGAAATGACCTGTCAGAAAACTTCATCAGTTCCTGAAAGTAAGCAGGACTCAAAGCAGATGGGGGGGGCTGGGGGGGCTGAGGGGTGGGGGGGCTGAGGGTGGTTGGGCTGGGAGGGGATAATTCAGGTGCATGGTGAAATGGTGATATCAAAGTTCTGCTAAGAGAAGGCAATAACGAACACTTTGATCTGGTCTTGACCCAGTCTGCTAATCCTAAGATAAAACGTGTCTTAAATGACACCTTCATGATGCAGAGCTATGAAGAGATGAGAACAGTGTCCTCTGGTCCCCAGTTGCCAGCCAAGAGAGTTCATCACAGGGGACCGCCTGAACCTACTGGCTGTGGTTTCTCTCCATTTCTCCTTCTCTCTGTCTTTGCTATCCTACAGCAATCTGGGTTTTCAAGGAATTTTAAAATGGCTCCCAGGATGTGTTCATACTTCTTCTGTCTGCTCAAGATGTTCACATTCAATGGGATTGGGAATATGGAGATAAAAACAAGACTTGTTTGGGGTGGGGTGGGGTAGGGTGGGAAACCAATCATGCATCCCTTGGATTCCTTTTAGTGGCCAATGTTGAATGCATCGAAGGTTTGAACACACATTTACTAGTTATTCTTTTCACAGCCTATCTAACCAGGTTACAATGAAAGCACACCACACCCCAGCTCTGTCACACACACACACACACATGCTGCCTGACTAACAGCTAATGAAAAGAGCAACTCAGGAAAAGCCTGAGGTGAAAGCATCTTTGGCCTGCTGAGGTCGTTCCCTCTACATTATCACTCACTCCCCATAGGCAAACCCTTGTGAGGCAGACACAAAATCCCCAAGACAGAAATCTCGCACGCTTCCCTCAGTTTGAACTACCAGAAATCCTAAACGTTAGACAAACACAAGATGATTTAGGTGTCGAGCACTAAATCCCATGTTGGAGGACATATTTCCAGGCAAGGAGAGAGAGCTTCAGTAACGCTGCTTGTGAACCGACACTTACTGCCAAAGCAACTTAGATGTGACAGGGATTGTGACTTCTGTCTAACAGCAGTAACTTTTACTACACATCTTCTAGATTTTCCTAAATATTTTTTTCACTCCTTCCAGATTTGGATTTCAGCTTTAAGGATGGTTTGTTGCCCCGCTGGACAAGGGCTTTACTGAGTTTTAATACTCCTCAGGGCAAACAACTCAATAGGTAGAAAGAGCCTCAAGAAATCTTCCTTACCATCAAAGCTCTCTAAGCACGCAACGTATTTTTAGAAGCCATGTGTTTTCCTGGTCTTTTGTTCTGTCTTTGACTTGTGTTTCTAATCACACTTTTTTTTTTTCCCCAGTCCACTAACATTCTTCACCTCTATTTCTAAAATATATTTTGACTTCTTCTGAGATAAGGCGCAAAGGGAACTTTTGTGAGTACATCGTATAGCACAAGAGAGAAAGAAAAAAAGATCACCATGTTTAGATTTATTTGTAATCTGTAGTTGTCCAAAAGCTAGAGAGAGAGAGAGAGAGAGAGAGAGAGAGAGAGAGAGAGAGAGAGAGAGAGAGAGAAAGAATTACAAATCCAATTGAGTCTGTGCTTCTAAGTTTCTATTATTAACATCCTCAAAGTATTCATTTATGACATATATATGTCTCCTCTGGAAAATAGATTTATTTTTATTTCTACCTGAAAATTAAGTCAGTTAGATAGAATGTCTATATCCCTTCCGTTTGTCTCTATCCTCCCTCAACAATTTCTCCTATCTGTCTGTCTGTCTGTCTGTCTTTCTCTCTCTCTCTCTCTCTCTCTCTCTCTCTCTCTCTCTCTCTCTCTCCCCTGTGAATATTTCATATCTTATAATTCCCATTTTCACTAATGTTAAAGATTAAACTTCCAGCATACTACTAGAGCTTCCTCATTCTGGCTTTTAGGGATAGGGCGCCCTTTCATCTTGAGCTGCCAGCTAGGATCATCCTAAGATTGTCACAGACAATGCTATCCTGCCTAATAGGCCACTCTAAACCTGACTTAAAAGTTGGAAGCAACTATTACAGCTTGAAGCCCACTAATTACACCTGGCAATCCCAGAGCAGTATATGTCAGCTTCGGCAGATTTCTTTAAGTGATCTGACTTTTGGTAACTGTCAAGGAAATCATTTATTAAATTCTCATATGTAACAAGACACCTTAGAGTAAATCCAAGAAAAAGTATAATGTGCAATAAAACTTAAAACTGCAGACATTTTGTGTACACTGCAACTGATTTAAGCAATAAATTCAATATATGATGAATAACGCAATACACAGTAGTCTACACTTTCCACAAGGAATGCATCCCAAGACCCTTCGTAGATGCTAGAAACCTCAAAAACTACCAAACCCAAATATTCTGGCTTTTTTTCCCTATAAACATACATACATGAATAGT
This sequence comes from Mus pahari, assembly GCF_900095145.1. Lineage (NCBI taxonomy): Eukaryota > Metazoa > Chordata > Mammalia > Rodentia > Muridae > Mus > Mus pahari. Next base: position 52,442,648 of record NC_034600.1, on the reverse strand, counting down.
AATGATTAATTTTAACTTATAAATTAGACATACTAGGTAAACATGTTAGTAAAAGTAAAATGTTAGTACAAGAGGTTACATGTGATTATTAAGAGATTAACAATAATTTCTAATAAAATAGAAACTATTAATTTATAGTGCTCAATGGTAAAATAGATAAGTATTATGCTAATAAAAACATATTTTTCTCCAAAATGAGATGTCATTATTTAGTTATAAGATAACTTTCATCATGGCATAAACGATCATTTGTTTGACTATTTTGTTTTGTTGGGATTTTACTTTGATGGACTCTCATGTAGACCAGCTCGTTATGTAGTCAAGAAATCCTTTCCAGTCATATATGAAAGCTTTGCCTTCTAGTCTAAACAAAGAGGTCTCCAGGTTTCCGCATAACTGTCTTTTCTATCTACAGGCTAAGTGAGGATGGGTTGAGATTTGTCTTGAACCTCTGAACCTCTTGCCTCCACCTCCGAGGTCTGGGATTATAGGAACATGGTACCATGCATGGCTCATATAAATGATATACAAATGCAAAGCATAGCTTTGGTCTAACAAAGAAACTTTACACACAGGCAATACAAAACCAGTACTAAAAAGCCAATAAAGTTTCAAGGGCAGTAACTGAGAAACTTTTAGACTCCTGAACCTGCCTAAATGAGGAATTGAGAATCAAACAGGCCTCTGAGAGGTTTGGGGTTATGAATATGAACTGCCATGAGAAACATGAGAAAGTGCTGTAGGAAAGGAGATACAGGAAGTGAACACCAGAACCTATATCAGCCTGATGGGACCTCTAGATGCTACGCTTTGTAAAGAAAGAGCGGTTAGTGATCAAGGGAGTCTCTAGTCCTCGATGCTGTGACAGAAGAAAGAAAGAAAACTCTATGACTCCCGATAGCAACAGTTCACTAGGAGGATGGAGAGATCTGCAAAGCAAATTAATATAAGGCCTAGAAGGAGTTACCCAGCCAGCCAAGTCTCCTCAGGAAGCTAAGAATTGCTTCCCCATGTCCCCCCTAGTCACTCATCATGGTTTGTGTGAAGCCATCAATCCAGTTGAACTTGGGCCAATCACCTTGGACTTTGAATGGCTCTTCTGATTAGTTGGTAGGTGTTGGAATATTTTGCCACCTTTCAACCTGGTGCACCATAGCTCTAAGTTCTCTGGCTTGGCCCTTTTGTTGGTGATATTCACATGAGCATTTCAACCAGTCTGATAGAAGTCATCCACTACATTAGTATTTCAACCAGACTGGAGGAAGGTTATTTTTTGGTATTTTTGGTATTTCTCTGAAGACAATATAAGGTAAACTTGGCAATTCTTCAAGTTACATATAGCCATATATACAATAAAACATTTTATAGTAAATTGAAGGAAAACTACTATATACGATAAATCTTAAAATTGCAAACATTTTGTATAAAATGGAACTAATTAAGTATTAAATTCAAGTTATAATGAATAATACAATATATAATAGTCCTTTCTTGCCACAAGCAATATATCCCAAGACCCTTAGTGGATACTGGAAACCATAGAGACTACCAAACTCCAAACCCACTAGCTTTTTTGTCCTGGACACACATAGATGAACTCATTCCTATGATAAATCTTAATTTATAAATTAGGAACATCTAAGAAATGGTAGTACACGGGGTTACACGTAATATGAGAGCAATAACATAATTTCAAACTAAATAGAACAAGTATGATGCTTTACGGTAATTAAATCTCCAGCTTCATTGATCATATTCTTTGGACCACTATTACATAAAATAAAAATGACATGAACATAAGCACTACAGCATCCCCCATGGTTAATGTGGTGACTACCAGGCATGGTGTGGATACAGTGGATAAAGCAATGATAACTTGGGAAGAATATGGGGCTTTATTATGAATAACATAAGAATTCAGCTTTCTGTTTCTTTCTTCCTGGGTTCTGAGTCTAAAAGACAAGAAATGCTTCTGGTCATCCTATTTTCTTATTTATAAAATAAAAGAACAATATTAGTTCTAGCATTTGTAAGGTTTTTGGCACTATAGTCTACAGTTCTATAAATATTTTCTATTTGAGAATTAAGAGGAGGATGAAAGAGAATATTGCTGACAGACAGGACAGAAGAGAGTAAATGGATCTCCTTCCTTGGAAAATCCCGATTTTATTGAGAAAAGTAGTATGAATGTGTTTAATGGGTCACCATGTAAGATGGAAAAATTTGACGTGAGGATAAATTTTAGGGGCGTTTTGGGGAGTCTTTGGAGATGGAAATGCTGACATTCTGCCTTGAACTTTACACATTATGCATGTTTATATCTCTGGAACATGTAAATTAATCTAGAGATGACACAGCCAACTCTGACCATAGGGTAGCAAACAAGACATCAGTTTGTCACATTTGGGAATAATGAAATGTAGCTCCCTGGGACCAGCAATCAAAGAAAACACATGGAGGGACCCCTGGCTCTAGCTGCATATGTAACAGAGGATAGCCTAGCCGGTCATCAATGGGAGGAGAGGGCCTTGGTCCTGTGAAGGTTCTATGCCCCACTATAGGGAAATGCCTGGGCCAGGAAGCAGGAGTGGGTGGGTTGGGGAGCAGGGGGGAGGGGGAGAGAGGATAGGGGATTTTTCAGAGGGGAAACTAGGAAAGGGGATAACATTTGAAATGTAAATAAAGAAAATACCTAATAAAAAATAAAAAATAAATAAATGTAAAAAAATCACATAGGGCCCTAACAACACTCCTGGATTGGTCTCCTGTGTGTGTGTGTGTGTGTGTGTGTGTGTGTGTGTGTGTGTGTGTGTGTGTTAACACAAATTCCTACATGACTCCTAATACAATCCCAATTCTAAATTATAGAGAAACCTCCCGAAGTAAGATTAAGTCATACTTAATTGTTATCATTATACAGTATTTAAAATAACACAAAGTTGTCCTTGCCCAAAGTGATTTAATTGCAGTTAGACATTAGATAAGAAAATCCTAGATAAGGACTTCTCACCATAATCCATAAACACATATTATAACATTATAAACACATAAACACATATTAACACATTTTCAAGCCATGCATTTTGAAACATGGTGGATGACTACCCTCACCGCTTTTGGTGGCAGTTTTTTCATGTTTTGATTTTCAACTTGGATTATTGAAATAGCCACGGATTATAGATCATTCTCTGGAGATAACAGAACCTTTGTCCAATGAGACCAATCATTGGGGCATTGGTCCTGCACCAAGACCACGCTTAGGGGGAAGACAGAAGTGAGAAGAATTTAACCTTGTGATGGACAGGGCCTCCCTGTAGATGTACAAGCATCCAACTGTGAATTGTACTATTACTCAAAACTGTAAGAAAATTGATGGATACAAAAAGCTCAGTTCTTTTCGTTAAGTGAGCAATAAGAAGCATGGCGATGAGAGATGTGTTCTGGTAAAGTAGAAAGGAGCGTTTGGGTGAGGAAAGAGGCAGCAATAGGGGGCCTGGGGAGATGTGGTAGTGTGGCAGGGGGATGGATTAGAACAAAGCACGGTGACACACCTATGAAAAAGCGATCATGGAACTCTGGAGTGTGTGCTCTAACTTTAAAAATTAACTTAAAATGAGTTAAAATAGTTAGTGATCTCTTAGGAAATCCCCCAAACTTTGTTCAGTTGCTGCTCATAGCCCACAGAGAAGCCTTTTCTCCTTATTCCCTTTCTCTCAGTACACATAAGGGCAATCTGGGAAAACAAACATAACTTATTTGTACTTACACTTCCTCCCACTCTTACCCACTGCACCCCCAATGTGCATGTGTAACACACACACACACACACACACACACACACACATGTTTGCATACATAAGCAGAAACACTTTTTTTCAATTGAGGATTTACTCATTTTGAGGGACTCTGGCTCCTCTTCATTGCCTTTGTACCTCTATTTCTTACAGTCTTTATCTCAGTTTTTTCTGATACTTTTGAATTATTTATGAAAACTCTTGAAGCAACCTTTATCTAACGTCTAGATGTAACACTTATTGGCTGACTGTCATAGGCAGTCAATAAGAATAGCTAATATCAAAAATTCAAATGACAGCACAGGCTGTCAAGGATATGGAGAAAGAGGACTTTTCTCCATTGCTAGTGGGATTGCAAACTGCTACAACCACTCTGGAAATCAATCTGGTGTTTTCTCAAAAAATTGGAAATATTTCTACCTAAAGACCCAGATATTCCACTCCTGGACATATATTCAAAAGATGCTCCACCATACCACAAGGACAGGTGCTCCACTATGTTCATAGCATCCTTATTTATAATAGCCAGAAGCTGGGAACGATCCAGATGTCCCTTAACTGAAGAATGGATACAAAAAGTGTGGTTCATTTACACAATGGAATACTACTCAGCTATGAAAAACAAGAACACCAAGAATTTTTCGGGCAAATGGATGGAACTAGAAAATATCATCCTGAGTGAGGTGACCCAGACCCAAAAATATATGCATGGTATATACTCACTGCTAAGTGGATATTAGCCATAAAGAACAGGATACTCATGATAGACCCACAGACCCAAAGAAGTTAAACAAGAAGACCCAAGTGAGGATACTTGAATCTCACTTAGAAGGGGGACATAATAGTCATGGGGAGGGAGGAAAGTGGATGGGAGAGTGGAGTATGAGGGGGACAGGAGGACAGGATCAGGTGTGGGAAGAGACAAGAGAAAGACCCAGAAGACCAGGATAATAAATGGAAATCTGCAGCTGCTGGAGATGGGGGGGAGTGGGTTTCTAGGCTGTCCCTGAGACCTGAGATAGGGGAGGCTCCCAGGAGTCAATGAAGGTGACCTTAGTCGAGATGCCTATCAGACGGATGTGGAACCTGAAGACACACTACCTCCTGTAGCCAGGCAGGACCCCCAGTGGAGGGATCAGGACACCAACCCACCCACAAAACTTTCAATCCAAAATTTGTCCTGTCTAAGAGAAATGCAGGGCCAAAGATGGAGCAGAGACTGAAGGAATGACCAACCAATAACCATTCCAACGTGAGACCGATCCCATAGGCAAGCACCAATTCCTGACACTATTAATGATACTGTTAGGCTTACAGACAGAAGCCTAGCATAACTGTCCTCTGAGATGCTCCACCCAGCAGCTGACCCAAAACAATGCAGATAGCCACAGCCAGGACCCTTATGGGATCGAAGACCCTACTGTGTCAACTAACCTGAACCCCTGGGAGCTCTCAGAGGCTGAGCCACCAAGCAAAGAGCATACCTGGGCTGGAGCAAGGACCCCAGCACATATGTAGCAAAGGGCTGCATGCCTTGTCATGCATCAGTGGGAGAGAATGGGAGGAACTCCATGAGGGGTGGACCAGTAGGAGGGGCAGCATTTGGGGTGTAAACAAATAAATAAATAAATTTTTAAAAATGAACTGTAACTTACCCATTAAATCCCAGATGAAGTAGCTTGAAAAATAAAAACAAAATACTGAAATTTGCCATTCTGTATTGACTCTTTCTTCTTCTAGTGGCTGCCTTAAATAGGTTGGCATGAGTCAGCCCGACAGGAGACAAGTTCCTGGAGCACCACTGATCAGCCTTTCTAGTGAATTCTTTCTTCTCTATAGTGTTATACAACAGAGATGACACTAGAGAGAGAACAAAATCTTCAAACTTAAGTATTAGACTCCCTGGTCGGATAGCCTACCATCTTTATCTGCATGTTCTGGGTTGGTTCCACATAGCTCCCATAAGTATCTCCAGCTCTAATTCCTCGTATAAACTACCTTACCTCCCCCCTGATCCTCTGATCCAGTCCCTGATCCAGCTTCTAACACCTCCATCCTGGAGATGTAAAGGCCATCTTCATCCCACCCTTTTCTAGCTACAATAGGCAGGTGCTGTGGAATGGCAGCTCATGCCTTCGTGTCCCAACTGGTTAGTCTCTCAATAAAAGGCCTTTTACATCCTGAGTACTCTCTTCCCTTTTCTTCTTCTTTTTTTTTTTTTCTGGGGGTGGGGGATGGTCACATAACTGGGCTCAGTTCCTCAATTCTCACAAACCACTACCTATGTGGCAACCCGTACCTACTACATTCCTCAATATTAGAAAAAGAAATGGTAAAGAAACACTAAATTCCTTCACCTGCAGAATACAAAGAGCAGCTTCGAGCACAGGTGCTGGTACTCACCGGATTGCAATCACTGCCACAGGAAAGTTGTGCATAAAGTGTCATGGGACCAAAACTCAGTGCCATAAACTACAACCCTCGAAAGCTTAAATATGCCCACCTCACAGGTGTAACCATCTTCACAGGTGGAAGCACACTGCTCAAATACCTCTTGGGACAGAAAAGAATTTAGGCAAATTCTCACTCCCACCCATCTGGGGCCTCAGCCTTGTGAAAAAGCACCATGAACCTGGTCTTAGTATTTTTCTAAATATATGTTTCCATTTTGAAATGATTTTTTAAAAGCAGGAAGTAGCACTTTCACTTCTGCCGTGGGATTCCCTCCACGTCTCCCTAAAGACATAACATCACCGTGTTCCCTTTAAACTTCTCAGATTGGGCCAGTTTCTTACACAGATAGCACATCGCTGCTGGCTAGGATCCACAAAATTTCATGTCGCCCACCTCACTTTTATTACTTAATAGTTATCTTGGCAGACACTGATTCAACAGTCCTTGGGATGCTGGTGGGAAAGATTCATCGCACTTAGTATTTCTCAAGAGGAAAATTGTCTAGTGGTTAAACTCAAGAATGACTCATAGAGATGCCAATCCTTACCCAGGCTGTGATTCATTCTGTGACCCTTGCCCTACACTCTCCACCCTGGGTTTCTCAATATGTTGAGGTGCACATGTCCATTTGCTACCATAAATAATGAGCTATACTTAGAGATTATTTGCAATCTGACTAGCATTGGGAGACCTAATGTGTCCAAGGTAATGCGTCACCAACTTGAAAGCATAAGTGGATGTTCAGAGCAAGTCACTTTCTCAGGGTTAATCATGGACTAAAGAAAGAATGTGATCAAAGCCTTCGAGGACCAGGTCCCTCCAGTCATCTTTGCTCCTGACTTTCAGAGATGCATACCCTGAAGCCCAGCCAGCTAAGCTTCCTACACAGAGCTTTGCTGTGCCTAAGTCTACACTACATGGTAGAAATGGGATACAGGCTACTCGCAAGAACCACACGTATAGTTTTCAATTTTCTAGTAAGGACAGGTTTTTTTTCATAAATTAAGATTAATTTCAGTAATACATTTTAACTTAACGTGTTCAAAATGCTCTCATCATTCCAGTATCTAATCAATGTTAGACTATTAATGAGCTCTTTTTTTCTGCTGTTTTTCTCCATATGCAGTCTTCAAAACATGGTGAGCATCTTACACTTTGAGTATGTCACCGTCTACACTAGCCACAAACCAAGTGCTCTCATAGTCCCATTAGACTATTAGCCACCTTAGTCAGCAGCCTAGGTCTGCCCAACTGCTAGTATTTCAGTCTCTTGGTACTAGTCAACATAAACCAGTGTGCGAAACTGAAGACCGCAGAACGTTCGGAGCCTATTACAGCCCTATCACTGTTCTTAAACTCTCTCTGATCCTTTTCTGCAGACCACATTGTCCCCTGTAATCTCTTCAGCCTTTCTGTTCTATTCTGGGCCTTGACTCTGATTAAATATTTGAAATGTCCTTTTTCTGTTTACATAGGTTCTCTAAGTATGTCTGGGGAAATTATCAGTAGGGATTTTCTTATTCCGTGAAAATTATCTTTAATTCCTTAAAATTTTCCTCTTTCTTTCCTGCTTTGTCTGAAAAGCCTTCCAACAGATATCAGCTTCAGAACGGATGCCAGCTCATTCCATCATCAGCGGGTGACCCCATGGGAAGAACAGAGAGTTGATATTGTTTTCAATCCCACCCAGAAGTTAATGTGATTTTGCCAACATCAATCACTGTGATGCCTTAACACAGTGTCCCCTTGAATCCTTAAACACAGGAAAGCATGACCAAGATGAGAATCTCTTCAAGATGAATGTTTCAATTGATTTTGTCATTACACATTTTCTACAAGTATTAAACTACCATAATGTACCCCTTAAATGTATAAATATATTATATTTATAAAAATTATTTAAATATAATATATAAAATATATAATTATATAAATATATATTTGTAAAATCAATAAGTACAGATGGATGGGATCAGAGGTACACATCCAAAAAATTCTATGGCTCTTTAAGAGAATCTATATTCCAAGGACTATTAGATTCATTGCAAGAAGAAATTATATAGAACTACAATGGACACAGTGAACCGTTCAATAAATATGTACCATAAACATACTTGTAATCTCCACTGTCACTGACTTTTTCTGACAGTAAGCAACAGAATTTAGTTATGATAACTCCACAGTAAAAATGGATCATGGTGACAAAAACAAACCCACATCCCCAGAGCTGATTGTCCCACTTACAGACCCTGTTTAGTATTTCCTGCAGGTAAGGCAAGGTACTGTAATTCAGCGGACAGTCAAAAGGAACATGGCTACAAGAAGTAGGGAAATTGGAGGAAGGCTCAAAAATGTGAAGAAAGGGGCAAAAGAATGCATCACAGAAAAGAAATCATTGCAGAAGGTAACACGTGTGCATGCTTGCATGTGTGCATGTATTGGTGCATAAGTGCTTATGTGCATGCATATGTTCATACATGTGTATTTGAATTAGAACAGTACCCTAGGACATTTTTTATGGTCTTGAGATCTCCTAACTTTACAAAATAGGGTGTCGATGCCAAAAAGGGGTGTGACATCTGCTACTGTGTGCTCTACAACCGTGTGTTGGATGGAGAACGTATAAGTTCTCCTCCAAGCACCACACTACTATGGGACAGTGTGGTTTAGATCTTATAGCTGATCTTCATTTGCAAACGTTAGCCAGTTCTTCGATTCCTTGGGTGCTCAGCAGAGAAAAATAAATAAATATGATAAAACACACAAAGATGTCTTAGAAGAAGGAAGTTTGTGGAACAAGCCAGCAGGAAAGAAACCAGATGTTAATAGCCCTCCCACACATTCCCAACTACACCCCCTCCTTCTGAGAGCCAATTCTCTCTGCCTCTGGCACTCAGATCTTAACAAAGTTTAGAGCAACTCTTGCTGCTGCCCCCTCAATTCACACCCAGCCACACATACCATCACCAAGGTGATCCTAAGAAGACAAAGGTAACGTAAAAAGATAGCCAAGAAAGCAGAGCTAAAGACAACAACACTACACCGACATCCCTGTGTATGTGAACCACTGACTCCTCCCACCACACCCAGCCCTGTCTAAGTATAGGACTGTAATGAATATGAATGCATTGTGTGGCTCTGCAGACCCAGCCATTGGTTTACCATGGAAGTAGGCGTACCTCAGTTTGGGTCACAGCACCCACTTAAAAAGCTGGGCACAGTGCTGTGCCCTTGTAACTGCAGTGCTGGAGAAGCTGAGACAGGAAGGTCCCTATACTTGCTGGCCAGACAGTATAGACTAATTAGTGAGTCCCATGTTCAAAAGAGAGAACAAACAATGTCCTCAAAAACAAACAAACAAACAAAACAACCAAGGTACACAGCTCTTGAGTACTGATATACAAGGTTGGCTTTTGTCCTCTACCTGCATATGTGTGCATGCATCCATATAGATACCTGCACTAGATGCACAAGAACACATACCAGGAGAAAGCATCATAAATTGGACATACAATATAAACTGTGGGTTTTATTGTTGTTATTTAATTTTTATCACGTTGAGACTTTCATGCATGAGTATTGCTTAAATGATCTACAGACCCCCTCCTACCCCTCCCCAGTCCTTCCCTGTCTGCACAACTCTCTCTCTCTCTCTCTCTCTCTCTCTCTCTCTCTCTCTCAGAAGCCATTGGTTGCCTATATCTGAGTTTACTATTGATAGAAGTTCATATTTATTCTATATTATATTTATTCTACATTATATTCTATAAAATAATAACCACTAACCAATCAGGAGGACACCTAGATCTTCCTCATGGGTATTATTTACCTGATGATCTAAATCAGCTCTGGTACTGGGAGAGAAACTCTTACTTAATCCTTGATCTCCTAAGAGAATGGCACAAGGTTATAGAACATTAACCAGTATCTATATTCTGAAAAGCCCCAACCATTTTACCAAAAGACTTTGCTGTCATGTCCTGTCATAAAATGGCATAAATTCCCTTTCCCATGGTGTTGCCAAGTTCATCTGAACTGCTTTGAAATCCATCAGCTATGCAGTAATAAAGACTGTGAAAAAGACTTCAAGGAAGCTCTGGTGTTTCATGAGATGTGTGGCCATAGAAGTTAAATGTTTAATCTGGCAAGAACTCATAGTCCAGGCAGCCTCGGGGTTCTCAGCTATGTTCTGAAAGTATATAGGTTAGCACTCAGATTTCATTTCATTTCAATAGGACTAGTGCTGTAAACAGTGGGGAGGCTCCTTGCCAGCAAGTGACACCTGGTGTCATCGCCGCACGGATGTTTATAATGGATGTGGTTGATGCGAGCATTGTTTTAAAACAATCGAGCTCTGCATATGTCCCTGCTTGCATTCTCTCTGGAGAACACTGAAACCAAAAAATGTCCATTCATGTTGAGAGAGTTATCCAACCTAAGCCATGATGTCCTCACTCTGATATGAGAATGAGACTTACATTTTACCACAAAATCTTCACAATCACACCTAATGAGTGAATTAACAATGGGTGATTAGTTTTCATGTTCAAGTGTGTTGGTTTACGTGGAACGTGTGTGTGCACAACGTGTGCACATGTGTATAAGGATGCATTTGCACATGTGTGTGTTTCTGTGGGGGCCAGAGGTCAACTCTAGGTATCCTTCTCTATTGCTCTCCACATCGTTAAAAAAAAAAAAAAAAAAAAAAAAAAAAAACTGTATTTCACTGAGACTGAGACTGGAGTTTGAATTTTAGCTCGGATGGATGGCCAATGAACCCCTGGGATACATCTGTTCAACCTCCCAATCCCCAATACCACGGCACAGGCATATATCAGCATATGCAGCTTTTTACGTGAGTGTCAGGGTCCAAACTCAGGTCCTCATATTTACACAGCAAACACTTCACCTAGTGATTCATCCCCAGGGTTGTATGTCTTCTTGTTTAGATGTGCCTGTCACAGATGGAAGGAAGCAATCCCTACTCCCACACACAAACTACAGCACACACATATCACACATCCATGAACACATGCAAAGAAAACATAAAGTCAATAAAAGTAATTTTTTAGAACTTTTAAAGATAAAAACCAACTTTACAAATTTAGGATAAACTAGAGTAACATACTCTGACTTTTCCCAAAAATAACACACCAAGTATTACTAGTCACCTGGAATATATTTATAACTTCAGAAATATAAAGAAAAATTCTCCTCAAAATAATAAATACATTGTTTATGTGTTTGTGACTGCTGGTAAAATGCAGAAGGTTAATTAGACCAATATTTTCTAATTTTAAAGGTTTTTTTAATTTACTGAAACTGTCTCTTTGCATGATTAGTATTTTATTGCCAAAAACAGACAACATTTTTATCTTCTTCCTGTCTTTCTGGTATGAACCACACTACCACCCATTTAATATTTCTGGAGATAAAGTTGCTTCTTATATTTTTGACTGAACCTGAAACTTCTGTGAGAAGAAACTTTCCCAAGAACAGAAAACTGAGGCTAAGGGACACAACAAGCCATGGGTCTCTTACTAGATCATGATAGATAGATATTCAATTTCATCTTGAAAATAATGATTAGAGTAGTTAAAAATGTTGTAAGAATAAATTATTTCACTGGTGACACTGTCTTCCAGGTTCATCATCCTCTCACTAATAATATAATTTCCTTGTTTTAGAGAGTCAATAATATTCCACTCTGTGTACCCTTATCTGTGATTTTCATGGCTTCATTACCCACAGCCAACCATTCTTCAAAAGTAGAAAAAAATGAATTTCCAAAAATAAATAAAAATTACTGTGTCAAAAAGAAAAGCTTAACAGTTCCACAAATAAATAATCTATGAATTTTAAATACCATGTCATTCTGAGTAGCATAATGAAATATTTTCCCATCCCACCAAGACTTAAATCCTCTCCAGTGAATCCACTCTGTGTTTAGCACCCACCCATTATCCACTTAACAACCATCATGTTTATTACATGAGCTTGAGTCACGGTGCCTAAGTTCAGGTATCTATTAATTTTCTTCATGGTGGCCTCCACATCACAAGTGCAATAAAGTAAAAATGACATCATAAGCACAGAAAGCCTACAAAACCGGATCAACTATGTGATAACACTGTAGGACATATAGTAAGCAAAGTGTATTTTAGGTCTATTATTATCTGCAGTTCCTATTATTCTAAGACATCTTGGAACACAGCCTTTATGATAAAGGACAATTTCTAGCTTCATTCTGTTGCTATGACAAAGCGTTTATACCAAAAGCAACTTTGGAAATTACAGGGTTATTTTGGTTTATATTTTCAGTTCACAATCTATCATTGATCAGAGTTAGGGCAGAAACTCAAAGCAGGAACCTGAAGCAGAAACCTTGGAGAAACATTGCTTGCTGGCTCGCTCTCTCTGGCTCACTCACGTTCTGGAATCTTCTTTATTCCTCCCAGGGAATTGTACCAACCACAGTGGTCTGGGCCCTTTTATGTGATTGTTAATCAGGACAATCCCTCATAGAAAACCTCACAGACCAACCTGATAAAGCTTATTAGTCAACTCATTTTCTTTCTCAATGTGATTTGAGACTGTCAATACTAAGACACCATATGTATTTTATGAATGCATGTACTTACAAACACTTAGGTTAGTTTGGTTGGTTGGTTGGTTGGTTGGTTGGTTGGTTGGTTGGTTGGTTGGTTGGTTGATTTTGATACTGCATTTTAATTGCAACATTTCCTTCTTTCAAATCCTCCCATATACCCCTTCCCACTCCCCTTCAAATTTATAGCCTCTTTTCCATTGTTATTATATACACATATGTATATACATATATATTCCTAAATATAATCTGTTGAGTCCATATAATGTTGCTTATATGTATGTTTTCAGGGCTAACCATTTAGCACTAGACAGCTAATTAGTATATTCTTCCTGAGGAGAGTCACCTCTGCAGCTCAAAGCTTCACTCACTTGCCTGTAGTTCTTTGTGTAGAGCTAAGGCCTCATGGGCTTCTCTCTGCTCAGTTTGACATGTCCATTGGTATTCTTTCTTATTTCACTCACGTTTGGGCAGTCATGTTAACAAAATTGTGTAGGTATAGCTTCTGATATTACTGGAAGACACAATCTCACAGTAAACTCACTGATCTGGCTTTCATAATCTTTACATGGCCCCCTGCCTCCGGCAATGTTCCCTGATCCTTGGGGTGGGGTGTTTTGTAGATCTATCACTGGAACTAGCAACTCCACAACTCTGCATATTGACTGGTAGTGATCTCTAATTTTGACAAAGGAAAGTTTCCATAATGAAGGAAGAAGACTACACTTATCTGTGGGTATAAGAGCAAATATGTATAGAATGCTATTAGGTAATATGCTGGTTTAGTATATTAGTGGTTGCAGATTCTCCTTCAATAGCAATGATGTCACTCTCACTGATTAGGTAGCTATGTTTAAAGTATGGGGCATAGCACCCTCTTGTTGAGCAGCTCTTAATTCCAATTAGCAAGTGTTTGGATATTGCAAAGGTGTGAGTGCCATTACTAAGATTTAGGGTTATCATGCTTTTCTTGTCATTGATGTTGCTCATAGGTAACATAGCTGGGTCAGACTGATGGCTCCTTCCTCCTTTGGAAGCTTGCGTGGCAAGTACCATGAAATCTAGTCCTTAGGGAGGGTGCCGTTCATGTCAATTCCAGCTTAGGACCCTGTTTCTGAAGTGCTAGTTGTCTACAGCAATAGAGACACACCTTTCATTCTTAGGTTAATTCTTTACTTTAGCTATTGTTTATACTGCTGCAATACTCATGAGAGTGCTGATTTTTCTTCAATATAGTAACTTCATCTCCTAAGGCTGTATGCCATCTATAGAATTAATAGACTATATCACATGGTGTATGTGTGTGTGTGTTGTATTGTTTATTTTTGTGTGTATATATACGGGTATGTGTAATGCCTATGGAGGCCAGTGATCACCTTTAGTTATCTTCATGTATAGATGTCAGCTTTTTTTTTTTTTTTTTTGAGACAGCATCACTTCCTGAACCTGAAATTGATCAATTTGCTCAGGCTTACCTATCAATGAGCTTCAAGAACCTGCCTGTCTTCATTTCTTACCTGCTAACCTGCCATCTCTGGGTGACAGGTACTTGATTCCACTCCCAGCAGTTACATGAGCACTGGGGAGCCAACTCTTGCACAGCAGGAACCATAAAGACTGAGCCCCTTAGATGGGGATTTATAATCTAGAGACATAACAGAGTCAGGCATTGTGGGGAGTGAATACAACCTATGAAATTGTATTTTTAAACTTTTATGAGTACCTTGAAAATGGAGAGAAGCTATAGAGTCGTAATAACCTTGAGGGATCCTTGATACCAAAGTGATTAAAACCCTCAGCCTGGAGTTTTTCTCCTCATACTTCTGCCCATACTCTTTACAAAGGAAAGGAAAGGAGTAGTAAGTCTGACGAAGGAGAAAAGACTGGTTAATCTTTGATTAGTTCTCCAAAGATGGCAAAAATGTTAATACACAAAATAAAAAAAAATATGTTAGGAGAAAATATGTTAGAGATGGATAACGAGACCAAGACAGACGCTTACAGTCTAACACATACAGGGGAAGAAGGAAAGATGTCCTTATAGCTAAGGAATTTGTCTACTTAAGTGACTGAGGCCATTAGAATCCTGATAAACATCTACTTAGGGACAGAATACATGTCAAAGCATAGTGAGGAACTGTAAACACCTGGAAGGTTCCCTCTAAAAAGCCTTGATAAATGGTTTTCCTCCACCACTTATACCCTTCCTAATCCCACAGTGTTGACAACTACATCATAGGGTTGAGAAAGAACAGCCTTCCATTGCTGGCAGTATTGAGAAGGCAAGATGGGATGGAAAGGTTTCAATCTCATAAGCTGTTAGAGCAGGCAGTAACCTTTTCTTCTCACAGCAGTCTTGCAGGATTATGCCCCGAGGCAAGGGTAGACATGGAAGATGGTGAAGGTGTCTTTTACAGTTTAATTTTTCAAGAAACTGGCATTAAAAAGAATCAGTCAACCACACTGACAGAATCCCCTATGTGCTCTCCAACATCTAACTGCAAGTTGGACACATGAGTCACAACCCAGTAAACATGATGAATACCAACAATATGCAGGTTGATTTCAAAGTGAAGTAACATAAGTTTAAAACAAAAGTCTGCCAGTCATATAACAAAAGAAAGAAAAACTGGCTTCTGATTTATAAATATGGTCCCCTAACAACAAATTTTTAATATTTTAAAAATCAGTTTCTTCTACTTTTTTTTAATTTATGCTTATAGTATGAAACACTGCTTTAAGTTCATTTCCAGCCTGAAATTCCTACATATATATTGTAGGAATCTCAGTTCTTGGTCACCCAAGCAGTATCAGGTATGGGTTCTGTCTCATAGCATAGAGCTTTGGTCATCTCAGATATTGGTTGGCAACAAGCTTTGTGCCCCCCATTTCTCCAGAACATCTTGCAGGCAGAACACCATTACAGATCAAAGGCTGGTATTATCTCTCTCCTTTGGTAGACTACAAAGTTCCTTGTGCACCAAAGACACTAGGGGATACAGGTTAAGGTTCTAGGGAGACTCTAGCTGACCTTCTCCATGTTCGATGAGTTGTGAAGGTGTCATATTCAACAATGGGAACTTGCTGTCAGTTTGTGAAGGACAATCTGTTGTCTTGGCAACAGTGTGTGTTCTTTGGGGATCCCCATCAGATCGCTTTGGTCAATGACTCACTTAGAGAGAACCCAATCCAGTACTGGAAGCTTCACTGAGTAACAAGAGATAGTCAGGTGAGATTCTCCTTCATTATTTGGCAATTTCATTTAAATCACCTTCATATATGTATATATCTTGGGAAATTTCTACTGAATTTAGTTTTCAGACTACCACTCAAATGGCTGGTAGTTTCATCTGTCTCTCCCCATATTCCCTCTCACAACCCATCTCCACTCCCTCCCACTTTATCCTCCCATTCTAGCAACCACCATCCCATCGATAATTATTCTATTTCCCTTTCCTAATGAGATCTATTGGTACCCTCTCATTGCTTACTCTATTCTTATACTCTGTGCCTCTAAAGACTGTATCTTGGTTATTAGTAATTTAATATCTAATATCCACATATAACTGAATACATACCATGTTTGTCTTTCTAGATCTAGGATACTACTAGTCTTAAAAATTAATAATAAAATGACTTCTAATGATATTCCGCTATACTCACAGAGCACTGCCTTGTATAGCCATCATCAGAGAGGCCTCTTCCTACAGCAGATAAGAACAAATATGTATAGCTAGGGTCAGAAACTATACAGACAGTGAGAGATCTTGGAGCAGTCAGGCCTGAATGGGACGTCTCTATCAAATATCTCCCCTGAGAGCTTAGGGAACGCCATGGAAGAGGAGGCAGAAAGAGTATAAGAACCAAAGGGGTTGGAGAACATTCAGAAAACAGGGCCCTCAAAATCAACATGATCAAAGCTCCCATGAACTCACAGAGACCGAGGCACCATTTGCAGGACCTGCACGGGTCCGCACCAGGTCCTCTAAGTATAAATTATGGCTTCCAGTATAGTTTTTTAATGGAATTTCTAAATATGAAAACAAGTGGGTCTCTGATACTTGTGGCTTCTCTTGGGTTATTTCGCTTCTGTAAGTTTATCTTATCAAACTTCAATGTGATAATTTTTTAATTATATTTTATGTTGTTATATTCTATTATTATCTCTTAGAAACCTGTTCTTTTCCGATGAGAGAGGAAGTGGATATAAATGAAAAAGGAGGTTGGGAGGAAGTAGGAGGAGTAAAGGGATGGGAAACTGTAATCAGGATGTAACATATTAGAAAGGAATCTATTTTCCATTAAAAAAAAAAAAGAAATAAACATATATGTGTACTTTAGCCAGTACTTTATTGCTATGAAGAGATACCTTGACCACAGCAACTCTTATAAAGAAAAGCATTTAAATGGGGCTGGCTTTCAGGTTCAGAGATTTAGTCCATTATCATCAAGACAAAAGGTACAGTAGCATGCAGGCAGGCATGGTGGTATAGAAGGAGCCAAGACTTCTACAAACAGATGAGCAAAGAGTAGGATGGAAGAGTGAGCCATTGGTCCTGGTCTGAGCTTTTGAAACCTCAAAACCTAGTGACATACTTCCTCCAACAGGGCCACAAGTCCCAATCCTTTCAAATAATTGCCACTCCCTATGAGCCTATGAGAGGGGTATTTTCAACTACCACAATGTGCATATATATCTGCATAGAAACTGCATTATCTCTGACTGCATGAGCCTGTTTACTGTTGCGCAGCAAGAACATTTTTATGCCTTTCCACTAGTGCTTTTTTATATGAAAATATCACAATTTTTCACACGTCTCAAATTCTATAAAAATTGCTGGTGCTCATTAGGCAAAATGTGATTGCTAATATGACCATGGTTCAAGGTTCTGTCTTTTGACTATTTTATGAAACTATAGTTTCATTGCATGTATATCCAAGCACTTAACATAGTTCAGTGAAGTGTGTGTGTGTGTGTGTGTGTGTGTGTGTGTGTGTAATTTCAGTCAGAAATAAGAAATTGGAGTTAAGCACATTGAGCATCATAAAATGACTATTGTTTGAAAAGACAGTCATGGACACCAAAGGTTTGTAGAGGCTACATTAATCTAGGCTAAAATGATTCTGGCTTGCTTACACACATTTCTTAGGCTGGTGCATTTTTATGCTGCAACAATGTGTAATGAAAGAATTTCATAAAATCTAAACAAACAAAAAAAAGTCAATAGTATATTAACTACTTTGGAGTTTATGAACGCAATACACAACACTTTATCTGCTCTCTAGGTTCCCTGAAGGAACATTGGAAATGCAGTACAAGTGCGGGAAAACAGATGGAAAACAGCATAAAACAGCAAGCAATCAGATATCTAATGTAGGATTAAAAATAGTAAGTGCTGGAGTATTCAGACAGAGAGCTCAGTGATGAAAGACATTGAGAAACATCTCAGAGAAGTCAAAGAAAAACTGGCATGATGATGATGAGGATGATGATGATAAATTAAGAACTTTTATACAAAGACAAGAAAATAGGATCAGTGAAACTAGAAATAGACTTAAGACACAGGAAAGATGATGAAATTGACTAGAAAAAAATAGGCATTATTCCTGACAATGTACCAAGTTAGAAGGTAAGTCAGTAACTCGGGTCTATAAATGACTATAAGATGTGTACAATAAAAGCAAGAGCATAATTCGAAAGATAGTGGAACTATCGCTACATTATGTGGGGTTTCACAAAATACCTCATTTGTTTCTTACCAAGAAACCTTACTGGGGAAATCAAGACTAAGATAAGACAAGAAGGGTACCAGCAGTACTCATTGAGCTTTTTCATACAGCTTATACCTGGCTTTCATGTCTAAAACATCTCTTCTGATACTATGTATCAGAATTTCTGGAGAGAAATACAGTATATTCAATAGATGAATACACATACAAACATACACCCGAGTTCAAATGAAAGACTTAGCAGAAGGGCTTTGAAGAGTACATAATGCCATATTTAAATCAACAAGACACTGCAAGACCAATGTACTTTCTTTACCAATGAGTCTGACATTTACACTGCACAGAGTAATTCTCCCTGCCTCCTGCTGTGGTCACCGAATGCATGGCTTCAGGTTCATTAAGAATATATATATATATATATATATATATATATATATATAT
>NC_034600.1:52407070-52422662 GCF_900095145.1 Mus pahari | reverse complement strand
TTTCCTCCCCAACTTGCTTCTTGGTCATGATGTTTGTGCAGGAATAGAAACCCCGACTAAGACATTTACTAACATAAGAAAATTCATATTGCAACGTAGCACATGCAATAGAATTCAGAAAGTCTCACATCTTTGTCTAGGGAATACTATCATAGCTAACTGGTGGGCCTGCTCTTGACTGGAGATCACAGAAGCAAGACTCATTTTAAATGCCTTTTGGGGGTAGCCTTGTGGGACATGCACAATTAACAAGGACAAAGTGCGAAAGGAATTCTCAACAAATGCCTTGGGTTTTAGATGTTGTTGATGTCGTTATTGTTGATATTGTTGTCATTGTTAATTTTATATATAATTTTTTTTTTTTTAGTTTTTCTGAGACAGGGTTTCTCTGTATCGCCCTGGNTGTCCTGGAGCTCACTTTGTAGACCAGGCTGGCCTCGAACTCACAAATCCACCTGCCTCTGCCTCCCCAGTGCTGGGATTAAAGGCGTGTGTCACCACACCCGGCCTTAATTTTATATTTTTATTTGATGTATATGGGTGTTTTGCCTGTGAATATGTCTGTGCATCATGTGTATGCCACAGAGTTGAGAAGAGCATGTCAGCTTCCCTGGAACAGGAGTTAGAGATGTTGTGAGTTCCCATATGAGTGCTGGGATTTGAACCTGGGTCCTCTGGAAGAGCAGCCAGAACTTTTAGCAGCTTAGCTTAGACATTTCTCCTGTTCCCACACCTTCTTCATTCTTTTCATTCTAATATACATATTATATATTTTGATGTTCCTAAAATATTGGGGTGTGTTTTACTGCATATGTGCCTTTGGCATACAAATCTTACTT
Organism: Mus pahari; assembly: GCF_900095145.1. Taxonomy (NCBI): domain Eukaryota; kingdom Metazoa; phylum Chordata; class Mammalia; order Rodentia; family Muridae; genus Mus; species Mus pahari. The sequence goes on along the minus strand of NC_034600.1, from coordinate 52,421,823 downwards.
CTGATGATAGTACTAAGTTGATAGTACATTTCAAATTTAATAACATCTTTTAATCGCTAATGGATTTTAAAAATAAGAATACAAAAGAGAATTTGTGTGGGTATTTGTGAACCTGTGAGTGGCTTGGGAGTACATGGAGACAGTCTTCTCAATTCTTCCTTCAACCACAAGCCTTCCTTCACTTCCTTCCACTTCCTTCACAAGTTGATGTGAATCTAATCTAGAACTCCTGTGGTTTCATGATCTGGTATTTGTGAGATGCCTGTCACATGTGCAGGGTGCTGTGTAGTTATAACAAGGATAGGACTCATCATTGAAAAGCTAAATTTGTAACTTGGAGTTCTAACTTCATCTCAGTGACTAATTATTCATGTCACCTCCACCTCCCATCCATGTAATCAGTTATCAACTCATTTATGACAAGCATTGTCAACCTTTTACCTTCTTCTTTCCATCGAGAATGAAGTCTGGAGAAGATGGTGGTTGATATCAGGGAGTAAAATCCCATTTAGGAAGGAAGCAGGCTCAAAGAGAAAGGGCAAGGGTAAGAACATGATGACATGAGTTTAACCCTTTGTCTTCACCTAATCTCACATAAATTTTCCTTGGCCTCTTTGCTTGTCCCCAGATAATCAGAATAATAAAATGTTGACGCACTTCCCAAGGCTCTTCAGTCCAGAAATGTGTAATGCTTTCAAAAGCTTTTCACTGTCATTATTGAAGTTTGTAATTTAAAAATCAAACAGTTTGTGCTTCCTTTAGTTCTAGGGCTTCTAGTTTTAAAAAAAACAAACAGTTTAATATTCTTTAAGCTCTTATTTTGCAAAAGCATGCTGCCCTCATTTTACTGGACTCCTTTATCAGACATCAAAGCTAAGTGTGGGGTTTATGAAGGAAGAACAGTTCATATGGAAACTGGAATTGCCAGAGACCAAGTTTAGACACTCAGATGAATGATAGTTACTAGTCATGAGCTGTGATAAGTAACACCCTTCAATTCATATAAAAGGCTTACCTACACTCATGGTTCTCACTACATTTCTTGGTAACAGAGTTCACAAAGCCAAAGCCCACAAGATGCCTAGATCTGGAAAACAGCTTTTCATTCATAAAAATGTACTGAGAACAGTTTGTGAGAAACAAGGTAAAGAACAAATAATGACAGACAGCAAGTGGGTGCCTACGACCACATCAAAGTCAGTAACATAAATGCACCTTCTTTCCCTGGGGAAAACGTAGGGCACAATCATGGTCAACCATCTCTGCACTGGGGAAAAGCCCAACTTAGAAAATGCAGATCTGTATCACTAACATGGGGTTACATCTACAGATCTCCACCACCTTCAATCATGGAAACATTTCCTCTATTCAAATAAAAGTAACCCTGACAAAACTAAACTTTCTTATTAATTATGAGGATCCCCATGGACACACGGGAATGGTCTAGTTAGTATTAGCTACCTGCCTTCACAGGAGACTTCGTTGCATAGATGTCAGCTTACATGCTAAATTATGAAATTCCACATCACTACTTTAAGCAGAATTTCTCAAACTGTGGGTCCAGACCCCTTTAGTAAAACTCTATCTCCAAAAATATGCACATTCTGGTTCATGACAAGAGCAAGCTAACAATTATGAAATAGCAATGAAAATAACTTTTAAGCTGGAAATCACCACAGCACGAGGAAATGTATTGAAGAGTCCAAGCATTAGGAAGGTTGGGAGCCTCTGGTTTAAAGCACTTTATGAACTTTCCGCAGCTCTTCCCTCAGCGTCTCTAACTCTCTTCTCCATACTATAGTGTTTCTATGAACCAAATGCATCCACCCATCCTGACTCATCTTTCTCCTTCCTCCCTCCTTCTCATCCTCCTCTCCCTCATCCTTCTTTATCTCCACCCCCTTCCCTCCTCACACATACACACATTCTTATGCTTGCCCATGCCCGATGCTAAATATCCAATCATAGTCCTATCCGAGAATACTAACTCCATAAAAATGAGCTTCGTTCAGAGCAATGAAAAGACTAATGGCTAAAGCACACATGAATGATGCAGTTAATCCAAAAAAGAAAGCATTGAAGCAGGATCAGAGGAATAAAAGAGAAAAGAATGTGAGGCAGAGAAAACAAGCAAAGTAGTGAGTGTGGACTCAGTTATTTGACTACCTGCATTAAATGTACATAAATTATATGAATCAAAGACAGTCTGGCCTGAAAACCAGGCCTGCTTTATGTACAGGAGACACAGTATGTTCAGGGATGCAAAACCTTGAAAGTGAAGGAAAGACTAGATTTTACAAACAGCAAAAACAAGAAAGCTGGACTAGTTCTACCTAATCATTTATACTGGGCTTAAAATTAAACAAAAGTTACAGAGATAAGAATGAGCATCAAAATGATAAGATAGTTGGTCTATCAGAAAAATCAGAACACTCAGAAACATGTATGCTTTGAACATAGCACAAAAGCAAAGTTTTACATTTTTTTAAAGGAGAACCGGGTGATACTGAGAGTTACTTATTTTTAGATTTATGTAGAAAGTAGAGAGAGGGTCGGGGGAAGGTAAGAGTGGAACACTTGAAATCAGCCTCTGACATCTCTACTGAGTGCTCTTACACATGAGAGTTTCTCCAGGATCCACCATATGGTACATATGTTCAAGGAAGCCTCAATAAATTGAAAAGGAATGAAATTATGTAAAATTTCTACTGCACAACTGTGGGATGTAATTAGAAATCAATAGAAGAAAATACAGAATGTTTTCGTATATCTGGAAACCAAACAAAACTTTTCTGAATAATCAACAGATCAAAATAAATTCACACAGAAATATTAAAATCTGTCAGCTAAACAAAAGTGTAACCAATCAAAAATTGTGGGATACTGTGAAGGCACCGCTTGGAGGGAAATATTTTCAATGTTACTAAAAACTGAGGGAAGAAAACAGAACTCAGCTTGAAAAAAAGGAGGGCAGGTTAAGTTGAAGTAAAGGGCAGGAAGAAGCCAACAGTTCCTAACACAGCTTTCTGAACCGTCCCAAGAGGAGATAGACATTTATATATATAGAGAGAGAGCCATATAGATATAGATATGTGTGTATATGTATATACATATATATGTTGAAGACATTACCTTAATGATCTTTAAATTTTCCATAAAGAAAAAAATCTAGATTCAATGAATTTCCTACTGAATTCTAAATATTTAAATAAACAATGCCCATCCTTTGTGAACTCTTCAAAGAAAAACATTGTTTCCCACTAATTCTTCTAGATCACTATTATCCTTATAAGCAAACATATTACGAAAGAAAGAAAGAAAGAAAGAAAGAAAGAAAGAAAGAAAGAAAGAAAGAAAGAAAAAAAGAAGGCAAAAGAAAAGAAAATCATAGGGCATTGTATCCTTTATACATAGACAAAAAATTTTCAGAAAATGCTATCATACTATCACTAAGTATCATTAAACCTAATAATATATAATTGACTTCACAGTCTAATTTTATCAATAAAATACCATTATAGTATATCAATAAAACATGCACTGTGTTATGTCAATAAAACAAAGGACAAAAACATATCATCATATGTTCCTTTAATAATTTCATCTATTAATTTTGCGTGGAAGATGGCATGTGTGTGTGATCTATGTACACACATACCCATGAGTGCCCATATATGGGGGTCAGAGGAGGAAGGTGTCTACTGATTTATTATTCTCAGTCTTATTCCTTTAAGAAAGACTCTCTTTCATTGAACATGGAGCTCAGTTCCTCTAGGCTAGCCAGAAAAAGATCCCCAGGCATCCTTCTGTCTCTATCCTCAACAACTCTGGAGTTCTAGGCACACGAGTGGCCTTCTCTGGCTTTTCTCTTGTCAATGTTGCCACTATCTTGAGCTGACAAGATTGTATGCTGTTGGTATTTCTGCTCAGTGTGCTCAGTTAGGCAAGTAAGAAGGAAACTGGAGGCACTAAAATTGGAAAAGAAGAGAAAATCCTATCTCTAATACAGATGATTGTCTTTTCTTTTTTTCCCAATATTTATTAGGTGTTTACTTCATTTACATTTCAAATGCTATCCCCAAAGTCCCCTATACCTCCCCCGCTCCTCTACCCACCCACTCCCCCTTCTTGGCCCCGGTGTTCCCCTGTGCTGGGTCATATAAAGTTTGCAAGATCAAGGGGCCTCTCTTCCCAGTGACAGCTGACTAGACCATCTTCTGCTACATATGCAGCTAGAGACACGAGCTCTGGGGTGCAGTTCATATTGTTGTTCCACCTATAGGGTTGCAGACCCCTTTAGCTCCTTGGGTACTTTCTCTAGCTCCTCTATTGGGGGCCCTGTGTTCCACCCGATAGCTGACTATGAGCATCCATTTCTGTGTTTGCCAGCACTGGCATAGCCTCACAAAAGACAGCTATATCAGGGTCCTTTCAGCAAAATCTTGCTGGTGTATGTAATAGCGTCTGCGTTTGGTGGCTGATTATGGGGTGGATTCCTGGGTGGGGCAGTTTTTGGATGGTCCATCCTTTTGTCTTAGCTCCAAACTTTGTCTCTGTAACCCCTTCCATAGGAGTTTTGTTCCTAATTCTAAGAAGGGACGAAGTGTCCACATTTTGGTCTTCCTTCTTCTTGAGTTTCATGTGTTTTACAAATTGTATCTTGGGTATTCTAGGTTTCAGGGCTAATATCCACTTATCAGCGAGTGCATATTATGTGAGTTCTTTTGTGATTGGGTTACCTCACTCAGGATGATACCCTCCAGATCCATCCATTTGCCGAGGAATTTCCAATAAAAAAAAAAATGGGGCACAGAACTAAACAAAGAATTCTCAACTGAGGAATATCAAATGGCTGAGAAACACCTGAAAAAATGTTCAACATCCTTAGTCATCAGGGAAATGCAAATCAAAACAATCTTGAGATTCCACCTCACACCAGTCAGAATGGCTAAGATTAAAAGATCAGCTGACAGCAGATGCTGGTGAGGTTGTGGAGAAAGAGGAACACTCCTCCATTGTTGGTGGGACTGCAAGCTTGTAAAACCACTCTGGAAATCAGTCTGGCGGTTCCTCAGAAAATTGGACATAGTACTACCGGAGGACCCAGCANTACCTCTCCTGGGCATATATCCAGAAGATGTTCCAACTGGTAATAAGAACACATGCTCCACTATGTTCACAGCAGCCTTATTTATAATAGCCAGAAGCTGGAAAGAACTGTGATGTCCCTCAACAGAGGAATGGATACAGAAAATGTGGTACATTTACACAATACTACTCAGCTATTAAAAACAATGAATTTATGAAATTCCTCGGCAAATGGGTGGATCTGGAGGGTAGATAGGGTTTCTATTGTTGCAACGAAACACCAAAACCAGAAAGCAAGTTGGGGAGAACAGGGTTTATTCAGCTTACATTTCCACATTGCTGTTCATCACTAAACAAAGTCAAGACAGAAACTCTGACAGGGATGGAACCTGTTGTGCATGAGCTGATGCAAAGTCATAGAGGGGTGCTGCTTACTGGCTTGGTCCCCATGGCTTATTTAGCTTGCTTTCTTGTAAAAGCCAGGAACACCAGCCTCAGATGGCACCATCCACAGTAGGCAGAGTCCTTCTCTGTTGTTCACTCATTGGAAAATGCCTTACAGCCAGATCTCATGGAGACATTTCCTCAACTGAGTCTCCTTCCTGTCGGATGACTCTAACTTGTTTTAAGCTGACACACAATACAATGATTGACATTTTTTTTCTATTTTTCTTTAATTGAAAATAAATTCTTTTCATACAATGTATTTTTGAGCATGATTTCCTCTTCTCCAACTCCCTCAAGACCCTCTCTACATTGCCCCTTCAGTCCAAATCCACACCCTGTCTGTCTCTCCTTAGAAAGTTGTTACTAGGTTTCTAAACAACACTTCTAACAACCCTTTGTCTTAGCTGTCAATCCCTGCATTCCCTCTTCTCCCCTTTCCTCCTCTCTTGTTTGGTCATCCCATTTCTGAACCCTCATTTAGCCATAACTATCTATTCTATTTCCCCTTCCTAGAGAGATATATCTGCTCCCACCCCCGCAGTCCCTTACTCTATATTAAACCTGTGTGATTATATGGATTGTAGCTTCTTTATCAAAGACTTCGCAGCTAACATCCACATATGAGTACATACCACATTTGTCTTTCTGGGTCTTAGTTACTTCATTCACAATGATTTATTTTAGGTTCATTCATTTACCTGTGAATTTCATTTTTAACCTCTCAGTAATATTCCATTATGTAAATGTGACCCCACATTTTCTTTATTCATTCATTCACTGACAGGCATCTAGGCTGTTTCCAATTTCTGGCTACTATGAATAGAGGAGCAATGAACATGGTTGACCAATGGTCTCTGTGGTAGAATGAAGCATCTATCGTGCATATCCCCAAGAGTTCCATAGCTGGATCTTGAGGTATATCTATTTGCAGCTTCCTGAGAGACTGCCACACAGATTTTCATAGTGGTTATACAAGCTTGCACTCCTGTTAGCAATGGCTGAGTGTCTCCCTTACTCTTGCAAACATAAGAGAACACTCTAGGAAAGATCAAAAGACTCACTTTATCTAATAGCTATAACCTTATTGTGTGGTAAGGCACAAAATGAATATACAAAAATCAATATTTTTGCACCCACTGGCAATGAATAAATGAAGTTTAAAAAACATGTCATTTATAACAACAATCAAAATAATAAAATGCAAAGGACTAAAAGTAATAGAGTTTGTGAAAAACTTATACTCTGCAGAATTATGTAAATTAGTGAAAAAACTTTAAAGCCTTTAAATAAATGCAAAAATATTTGCATTCATTACTGGAATACTTAATGATCTTTCTTAAATTTTTCTAAAGAAATCAATGTAAATTTTCTCAAAAATATCAGCTAGGTGTGTGTGTGTGTGTGTGTGTGTGTGTGTGTGTGTGTGTGTGTGTCTGTATATCTGTGTGTCTGCATCTGTGTATGTCTGTGTGTATCTGTGTGACTCAGTCTGAGTGTATGTGTGTCTATCTTCATTGTCTGTGTTTGACTGTATGTGTGTCTGTGTGTGGGCATGTCCATGTGTGTCTGTGTCGTACTGGGGATAAAACCCAGAAACTCATCCTTGTATTGTCAAAACTGCAACTATTACTGCAAATGTATTGTCCTAACATAAGGCTTCACATAGATCAAAAATAAAATAAAAATCATTATGACTGTAATTATTAGACTTAGCAACTTTAATGAAATTATTAAAAATAAATTCACACATCGCTGGTCAATTGATTTTCAAAGGGTACTGAGAAAACTCAAAGGACAAACTGTTACTATGATAAATGGTGTTAGAAGAACTTTACCATCCACACATGAAGGAAATAAGTTTAATGCTTATGCCATGCACAAGAACTATCTGTAAAGGGATATTAGATCTAAGTGTGAGCAGTGCTACCTCTTCTAAGTAAACACGGGAGTAAATCATAAAGACGTTGAGCTAGGTGAAACGTTTCATACAATTTCCCAAACATAAGTAACTACAGAAAGGTTTCCCAACCTTCATTCACTGTTGGTGGCACTGCCAACTGATACACCTACTCTGGAAGTCTGTGTGGAGAGTTTTCAAAAAGCTAAACATAATAAAACTACCATATCACCCAACTGAACAACTCCTTGACATACAACCACAAATATTTGCTCAGCCATGTTTATTGTTGCTCTAGACACAACAGTTAGAAAACAGAAACAACCTAATAGAAATAACCAATGATCATCATAATATATAATATGATAAAATTTATCACCTCGCACAAAGCTCAAGTCCAAGTGAGTCAAGAACCTCAACATAAAATCAGATACACTGAATATAATAGAAGAGAAAGTGGGAAAGAGCCTTGAATACATTGGCACATGGGAAATTTTCATAACAGAACACCAATTGCTCAAGCTCGAAGATCAATAATTGATAAATGGGACCTCATTAAACTGAAAAGCTTCTGTAAGTCAAAGGAAAATGTCAGTAGGACAAAACAGCAACCTACACATTGGGAAAAACAATCTCCACTCATCCTACATCTTTTTTTTTTTTTTTTAAATAGCACAATTTTAATAAAATAGGTTAAATGAACAAGTAAATAAAGGATATGGATAAAGAAAAGGCTAAGAATAAGAAAATGCCAAGAATCCTAAGGATATGGCTGCTGTAATGGGATAATGATGTGCATTAGACTTTCCGGCATCCAGCTCACGAAAGAAAACTGGATTTGCAGCAGCTTCTTTTTTATTATTATTATTATTATTATTTTCTTTATTTACATTTCAAATGCTATCCCGAAAGTTTCCCATACCCCTCCCCCCACCTCTGTTCCCCTACCCACCCACTCCCACTACTTGGCCCAGGCCTTGCCTTGTGCTAGGTCATATAGAGTTTGGAAGACCNAGGAGCCTNTATTCCCACTGATGGCNNATTAGGNCATCTTCTGCTACNTATGCAGCTAGAAACACAAACCCNGGGGNTACTGGTTAGTTCCTGTTGTTGTTCCACCTACAGGGTTGCAGCCCCCTTCAGGTACTTGGGTACTTTCTCTAGTTTCTCCATTGGGGACCCTGTGTTCCATCCAGTAGCTGGCTGTGAGCATCCATTTCACTCACCCTACATCTTATAGAGGGCTAATATCCAAAACATATAAAGAACTCAAGAAGTTATCCTCCAAAAAAATTCAAATAAGCCAATTTTTTTAAAAAAAAATGAGGTTTAGAGCTAAACAAAATTCTCAGCAGAAGAACCTCAGATGGCCAAGAAGCACTAAAAGAAATGTTCAACATGCTTAGTCATCAGGGAAATACAAATCAAAATGACCTTGAGATTCCACCCTACACTAATCAGAATGGTTAAGATCAAAAATTCAAGTGACAGCACATGCTGATCAGGATGCAGAGAAAGAACACTCCTCCATTGCTGGTGGGAATACAAACTGGTACAATCACTCTGAAAATCAATCTGGCAGTTCCTCAGAAAATTGGAAATAGTTCTACCAAAAGACCCAGCTATGCCACTCCTGGACATATACTCAAAAGATGCTTCATCATACCACAAGGACACATGCTCTACTATGTTCCTAGAAGACTTATTTGTAATAGCCAGAAGCTGAAAACAACCCAGATGTCCCTCAACAGAAGAATAAATACAGAAAATATGGTTCAATTACACAGTGGAATACTATTCAGCTTTTAAAAACAAGGACATAGTGAATTTTGCAAGCAAGTGAATGGAACTAGAAAATATCATCCTGAGTGAGGTAACCCAGCCTCAAAAGGGTATGCATAGTGTATACTTACTGATAAGTGGATATTAGCCAAAAAGTACAGAATACCCTGGATACAACCAACAAACCGTAAGAAGTTTAACAAGAAGACAGGCCCAAGTGAGGATGCTTCAATCCCACTTAGAAGGGGGAACAAAATAGTCATGGGAGGCAGAGGGAGAGAGACCTGGGTGGGAGAGGGGAGAGGAAGGGGGAAAGGGGTCAGGATCAGGTATGGTGGGGGCAGGGGGAACCAGAGAGAAGCCCAGAGAGCCAGAAGAATGAATGAAAATGTACAGCTTCCTGGGGTTGAGGGGCTAGAAGGGACCTTCTAGAAAGCCCCAGAGACCTGGGATGTGAAAGGCTCCCAGGACTCATTGGGAGTGACGTTAGATGAGACGCCCAACAATGGGGAGAGGGAACTTGAAGAGCCCACCTCCAGTAGATAGACAGGGCTCCAAAAGGAAGGATGGGGTTACCAAGCCACCACCAAATTTCTGATTCAGAATTGTTCCCGTCTAAAGGAAATGCAGGGACTCTTCAGTGACCAGCCCAACTTGGGATCCATATCATGTTGGGGCACCAAAGCCTGACACTATTACTGATGCCATGTTGTGCCTACAGACAGAAGCTTAGCATAGCTGTCCTCTGAGAGGCACTACCAGCAGCTGACTGAGACAAATGCAAATACTTCGAGCCAACCATTGGACTGAAGACGGGGGACCCCTATGGAAGAGTTAGGGGAAGGATTGGAGGAGCTGAAGGGAATGACAACCCCAAAGAAAGACCAACAGTTTCAATTAATCTGGACCCCTGGGAGCTCCTAGAGACTAAACCACCAACCAAAGAGTGTGCATGGGCTGGTCAGAGGTCCCCAGCACATGTGTAGGAGAGGGCTTCCTTGTCTGGCTTCAGTCGAAGAAGATAAGCCTAATCCTGTAGAGACTTAAGACCACAGGGAAAGGGGATGCCTAGGCAGGGAGCACCCTCTGAGAGGCAAAGGGGAGGAGGAATGGGATGAAGAACTGAGGGAGTAGGGACTGGGAGTGGGGGCAACATCTAGAATGCAGATAAATAAAATAACTAATTTTAAAAAAAGAAAATGCCGCACATATACTCTATGGAAGACTATTCAACTATAAGGGAAAACAAAATCTACAGGTCAATAGATGGTACTATAAAAGATGAGATTGAGTAAAGTAACCCAGGCCCAGAAAGACAAATGTCACGTGGTCTCTCTTATTGGAGGATCTTTGCTCTCAATCTTCAGATATGGCTTATAAATCCTAGTGTAACTACAGAAACAAGAACATTAAACGGGACCATTGTGGCAGGTGGGAGAGGAACAATTAAGAAGGGGAGGGTACAGGTGATCTGATAGGGGAAATTGCAAAGGGGTGGTTCTCCAATAAAGGTGGGAGGCAAAAAGATGGTGCAAATATTAGTAAAGGTATGAAAAAAGTCATAAGAAATCATACTATCTACCTAAAGTACCTATCGTACACGCAAATCATGTATCACTATGCGTATAGTTTAAAGGAAAATTTCCCATCTGGACTGACAGTGCTCGTTCCGTGAGCCAAAGGACCATGTAACAAAACCCCGACACCAGGCACCATGAAGCCCTTTTTTGAGTTGTTAGTCGGGGTTGTCCAAGAGAGGCCCAACACATACAGGAAGGTAAACCTCTGTTGCTGAAGACAACATGCACTGTAGATACAAGGTATGGAGGTTCCTCAACTGGATCAGACCGGAATGCCATCTCCATGAGGACTACACGCTTCCAAGGGAGAGAAGTGACCAGCTATGATGCTATGAACTACAACAACGACCCAAGGCACAATACTTGCCATCCTTAGCAGTCATCAACAGTTTTCAATTTCAGTGGAGACCCACTCAACAAGAGGGAAGTCATACCTGATATTGGAAATCTTGCTAACCAGCCAGGGCTGCTGAAGTCACAGATTTTTAGAGGAGAATCTACAACCACAAGTCTCTGGGCCTGTGTACCACAGAGATCTCTGGCCCGGCCTGGTGCGAGAGTTCCAGTGAAGGGAAGCAAGTGCAGGCAGGGAGGGGAGGTCACTTCTGTTGCTGCAGTTGGCTCCACCTCTGTCTCTGCCATGCCTTCCAGGTTACTCGGTTACTCCGCGCGGTCCTGCACAGAGCTGGGTCGGGCTGGCTGACTAAAGGCTGACTAGCCACTTCTCAGGATCTTCAGGAGAGCAGGCCTTTTCCCAAGTGTTGCAGCTCCTTGGACAGAAGGCTCAGACTACGACGGAATAGTTCTCCCACACCTTTGATCCTTCCAGATAGAAATCTTATATACAGTTTTGGGATGGGTAAGGGTCTGACAACGGGTGCTACTCATTCGTTTGGACTGAGAGCTTTGGAGAAACTGTGTTTGCATGTGGGAGGGCTTGATGCTGCTCCCACAGGACTGATGGCCACATACCTCTCTGCAGGGGGATGTGGGAGGTTGTAGCTCTGTGACAGGAGCCAGGGTCCCAGGAGGCGTGGCCAAACATCTGCCATCCCATGCAGGTGGAAGTCACCACCCAGCAGGCCACCAGGTTCCAAGCCTTTGCTTGACCAGGGACCAGGCTGTTGTGCCCAGCCCACCGCCCCACAGACCAACATAATCACTAATTACATTCTAAATATTTGTCCTTATACCCAAAGGTAAGTGTAGTTCTTACCCCTCATCAAACCACACTTGGGAGACAGAGGCAGGTGGATCTCTGAGAGTTCGAGGCCAGCCAGCCTGGCATACAAAGCAAGCTCCAGGAGATGTTACACAGAGAAACTCTTTCTTTGGACTTGAATGCATCAAAAGAAATTAAGTATGATTTCTCATGAGTAAGAGACTTGTCTAGAATGAAAATACAGTATCTGAATATGGACTGCGGTGAGTTTAAAAACTCTTTGAACATGCTAAAAGCCAGTGAGCTGTGCACTTGAATGACTGAAATATATACTATGTGTATAGTATGTGAACTAGAGGTTCATACAGTCATGAAGAGAGAGAGAATAAGAGAGAACACAAGTCAGAGAGAGAGAGAGAGAGAGAGAGAGAGAGAGAGAACATAAAATGGCTTCTGCATCGTGTTCATATTCTTTTCAGCAGTCAACCACCCCTTCCATGCTCCAGAATCAAATTTCACCCTCTATCTCTCTCCATTTAAGATTATTTCTAGCTGTATCAATTACTTATGGCTGTGCAATTCAGCAGCTTAAAACAATGACTAATATGTCTGTGAGGAGGAATCTGAGAGTTGAATTAAGAGTCCTCCAGGTCAGGCTTTCAGTGTCCTGGAACTGTAATCGTCTCAGCATTTGGCTCGGCAAAGACCTACTTCGGGCTCATTCCTGAGACTCTCCTCAGATCTCAGACCACAGCTGGCTTTTTGCTTTGCACATAGCCTCAGGGACTGGCAGCCCATAACATGCCAGTGGGGCAGAGTGAGCAAGATGAAAGGCGATCCCTCTTTGTAAGAAGACCTTGGAAATGGTGGCCCTGTTGCTCTCTCTTATTCTATTCTTTTATGCACACAATACTACAGAGAATCAGTGGAGACTCCCACAAAGAGTGCTTCCCCGAACGGCTCTACCATCTGTCCCAAGCAGTCTGGTCTCAAATGCAATCTGTTTCATTAAAAGGATCATGATTGTACCTTGTTCCTCTAAACTCCTTCCTGTTGTCTAATCATATGATGTAATTTAGGGTTAATTGTCCTCTGCCTTGTTCTTGTTTACTAAAACTAAGTCTTTTTAGTAGCTTGTCGATCACTTGAGATTTTTGTAAGAAACCCAGACTCATCACATTTCAGACCTTCTGAAATAAAATCTATGCTTGTAGCAAAATGCATATGTGATTTTTATGCACATGAAACTTGAGAATAAACACTGGATTGTACTGGTCACTATTTGTTCATCCTGTAAGTCTTATATCAATCCATAGATATTAAGTACTGAGAGAAGTAGCACTGGGTTTGTATTTCTTCTGGTCCTGCACACTGCTATGATATAATTTGAATCTTAAATGTCCTCAGAAGTCATCTATATGAAAGATGTGGTCTCCAATTTGGTTCTACTGAGGGATAAAGAAAACGTTAAGAGCTTGGGACGAATAGGAAGTTTGAAAAGGACATGCCCCTGAGTGGGGAGATCTTGGAACCTTAGTATTTTTTTTTTCCTTCTGTATGCCTGGCCCTACTTTATTGCTGGCAAGCGGTGTGACTTCCAGCAAATCATTTCATTACTTTGCATTTTCATTTCTTTATTTAAAAGTCAAGACTACTACAGAATTTCTACATTTAATCATTTCATGCATGGATATCTCTGCATACATATGAGTTTGTTCCTCTGTGTAATGGTGGTAGTGATAGTGTGTGTGTGTGTGTGTGTGTGTGCACATACATGTACACAAGTGCATCTGTATACTTATATGTGTACAGGTGGAGGCCAGGGGTAACCTCAGGTATCAGCTTCAAAAACACTGTCCATCTCCTTTGAGACAAGCAGAGTCTCTCACTGGCATGAACCTCAGCAAAGCAACTAGACAGACAAGCTAGCAACCCCCTGTCTTGACGCCGCAATAGTAGCGCTTACATCTTGGCACACTCCTCGGTGGTTTAGTTAGACTTAAAGCCCTATCGGTAGGAAAGCATTATGCCTGGCCTGGTCAACCTAGCCAACCTGTGTTTGGTGAAGTTGCAGATCCTAGAGGACATCTCCTCCCACTTTCCTGAACCAATATGATGTCTAATTGCATTATGAACACTTACCTTATACACAGAGATAAGTGTAGTCCTCACTCTTACCATAGAAAAGTCTTTTTGCGGCAGAAAGAGACCATTACAGAAGGCCAAAACTGCTCAAAATGCAGAGAACAAGTGACCGTGGGGTAAATCACTAATTCTGTAATGAAACCCCAACAGTGCTCAGAGGACACTCCAGAAAAGGAAATGGGGAAATATAAGAGCTGAGGGGGTAGAAAACGTGCTGTTAGTATTAAATACAACCCCAGTTGGCATGCCAACGCCGGTGCGGGAAATCTCACAAGGCCCTTGGCTCTGATAAAGTGCGAAAGGCAATTAAAGGCTATGGAATAAGACTTCTCTGGGGATAAGTACCCTCAAAAGCTACCCAATCCCAAGTGGCCGTGTCTAAACATATATACACAAGAGCAATACTTATGGACATAACAAGTTGTATTTATATTTAAATGTTTATGAGAGTGAGGGGGATGGAGAGAAGAGAGAGAGAAAAACAACAGTTAAATGGGTCATGAATTTGAGAGAGTGGAGAGTGTGGGAGGAGTATAGAGAACAGCAAAAGTAGCATATAGCACTCATGCACGCAGTTCTCAAGATCAAAACCTTTTTTTAAAATTATTTTATTAGAAAGTTTCTTCATTTACATTTCAAATGCTATCCCCAA
>NC_034600.1:52401150-52404365 GCF_900095145.1 Mus pahari | reverse complement strand
AGTGAAGAATTGAGTTGGAATTTTGATGGGGATTGTAATCAAAACCCCTTTTATCTAAATTTTTTTAAAGTTTACTCAGTTGAAAGAATAAAATTTTTCAATGAATTTTTGACTGAAGAAAAAGAGGCTTGCTCAGTCATGCTGGCCATTGGTCCCACATTTCTTAGCATTCCAGAGCATTGGGTCATAAGAGAGTTAGATTAGAATGTTGGTTATAAATCTTTACAAGTCTGCTAGGATTCTGCTATGGATATACCCAGATCTGGGCTTCCTTCAGCTGCGTTGTTTTTAACACTCCTTTAATGCTGTTTCAATGCTGCTTCTCCATATTTGTTGTGGGTCTGTAAAGTTGTTGAGCTCCTTTGCATTAGTTTCGGTGGTCGGGATAAACCTAGGATTTCATGCATTTCTTTCAAAAATTCTTAATATAATAATATAAACTTTTAAAGTTGTCCCATATAAGATTACTGAATTTCCTTGGTGTCTGTTTTGACATTTCCCTATACATTTTTGACTGTGTTAATTAGGATCTCTGCTTTCTAAGTTAGTTATCTAGCTAGCTAATTAGTTAGTTAGTTAGTTAGTCAGTCAGTCAGTGAATAGATCTTCTTTATCTTCTCAAAACACCACCTCTTAGCTTCATTATTTCTTGTGGTCTTTTGTCTCTAGTTCATTAATTCTGCTCTGTTCTTTATCATTTCTTCCTTGAGTTTGGCTTGTTCTTGTTTTTTTCCAAATTCTTGAGGTGCATCATTAAGTCATTTATTTGTGCTCTTTCTGAATTTTTCATGTTGGTGCTATAAGTTTTCTGCTTATGGCTACTTTCAATGCATCCTAGAGGTTTTATTGTATTTTGTTTATATTTTCACTTAGCTCCAGGAATGTATTTTATTTCTTTCTTGATTTCTTGAGATCCCTTTGCTGTTGTTTTTAACCTCTGTTGCATTGTGGTCAAAAAGAACACATGGAATTACTTCAAATGTTCTGAATGTATTAAATTTGTTTTCTGTCTCAATATGTGGTCTATTTTAGAAAAGCTTCCATAGGTTGCTGAGTAGAGTGTTCATTCTTGGATGTTTGGGTGAATATTTTATAGATATGTCAGTTCAATGTATGATTTCATTTAATTTTAATGTTTCTCTGTTTATTTTTTTATCCTGTCTATTGGAGAAAATGAGTATTAAAATCACCTACTATTTCTGAGTTGGAATTAGTCAGTATCTTTAAGTTTTTAAGTTCTAAAATCATAAATGGACTCAGCACATTGTGTGTGTGTGTGTGTGTGTGTGTGTGTGTGTGTGTGTGTGTAAAGGGATGTAATAATAAAGAAGTCAACTTTGAGTGGGAGTTGGGAGAGTCACTGGAGGTGCTGGAAAGGGAATACTGATGGGTAGAAATAATGTAAATACACACTCATGCATGAAATTCTCAAAAACCTTAAGATAAATCTTATATTTAGTTTCTTCTTATATAACACATTTCATCTTTTAAAGGACAAATATTATATATATATATATATATATATATATATATATATATATATATATTGTTTTTTTCAAGACAGGGTTTTTCTGTATAGCCTGGCTGTCCTGGAACTCACTTTGTAGACCAGGCTGGCCTTGACCTCAGAAATCCACCTGCCTCTGCCTCCCGAGTGCTGGGATTAAAGGCGTGCACCACCACACCCTGCTCTTATTATATTTCTTTACCCACTATGACAAACTTCATTCTTTCATTCACAATAAACTAAACTAACTTAAAGACTGTAGACAAACTCAGCATCACCATGAAAGCCTAACATCTTATGTGGGATATAATATTCCCTTGATGCTGCATCTGCCATGGTCTTATACAGAACCATAGCTGTGTTAGCTCACACTTGGCTGCTTTATTCAAAAACATAACCTCTGAAACCCAGAGTTTGCACTGTGTCCCACAAAGAAAAGCAAAACCTAATTTCAATAAAATGATTTTGCTGATGTAAAAGTTAATTATTTTTTCTTTTTTTATTTATTATTATTTTCTTTATTTACATTTCAAATGCTATCCCGAAAGTTCCCTATACCTGCCCCCCGCCCCTACTCCCCTACCCACCCACTCCCACTACTTGGCCCTGGCCTTCCCCTGTGCTGGGTCATATAAAGTTTACAAGACCAAGAGGCCTCTCTTCCCAATGATGGCCAATTAGGCCATCTTCACCAATTATTTTTTCTTGAATAAATACCTTATTGTCTCTTGTGTGCATTATAAAGTTTAATGGGTTTTTTTGTTGTTGTTGTTGTTTTCTGTTTTGTTTGTTTGTTTGTTGGCAACTATGTATTTATTGTGTTTGGGAGGCAGAGTGAGGGAGAAACCCCAGCAGGAAGAAGACTGGGTCCAGTCTAGAGTTCCTGGTGAAGAACAGGAAGGTTTCTGCTATACCCATCACAGAATGAGAGGAGGCTCTCCAACAGGGCTTTTCAAGCTTCTCAAAGTTCTTCAGGATGATGTCATATAACACAGCGTAAGCATTTCAGATCTCCATGACCATCAGACCAATCTCCTGGTACTCTGTCTCATCTAGCTCGTACCCCAGCTGCCGATAATCACTCGTGTGGGGCTGGTTTGGCTGTTTTGGCCACCTCGTCACGCCTCTCGGAGAAATACTTAGAGATCTGCGTGTGGAAGCCTTCCAGCTTGGTACGAAGGCGGGTCATCAGCTCAAACACCTGTTGCTGGACAGCCATGCCAAAATCATTCCCATCCTCTACCCAAGGAATCTGTAGCTGCAACCAGGTAGTGACCAGAATGAGTTGCTCAATGACATCCTTGATCTTGGATTTTAAGCGTTGCAGGAGGACCACAATCTTCTCACTGCAGTTCATTGGGCCACAAGGAGGACTTTTGTAGTCTTCGTCCTCTTTCTTCTTTTCATCGTTGTCTTCCTTCTCCTGTTACTTCTTCTGCTCCTTCTTCTCTTTCTCCTTGACTGGATCAGGTACTGGGATGTCCAACAGAGCCTTCAGATTGCTCAGGTTGGCTTCATTGAAAGCTGGCTCCTTTAAGAACGCATCCAACGTGTGGATACTTCATTCCTCCTTAGAGTAGTGAACAAAATACCCATGGAAGGAGTTACAGAGACAAAGTTTGGAGCTAAGATGAAAGGATGGACCATCCAGAGACTACCCCNCCCGGGGATCCATCCCATAATCAGCCACCAAACCCAGACACTATTG
>NC_034600.1:52386866-52400705 GCF_900095145.1 Mus pahari | reverse complement strand
GAAAAGAAAAGAAAAGAAAAGAAAAGAAAAGAAAAGAAAAGAAAAGAAAAGAAAAGAAAAGAAAAGAAAAGAAAAGAAGCTGGGGCGGGGGAAGAACACATCCAACTCTGAGATCTTCTTGGGGAGAGCTCCCAAGCAGGTTCTCTGTCTTGCTACACAGGTCTTCCTGGAACACATCCACCTTGGCAGGTTTCCAGCTGTGCTTTTGTTTTCCCTTCCTGCTGCCCACCCCAGGCTCCTTGTCCAGTGGGTGCTCACCACCCCCCTCCTCTTCCCCTTCCCCGCCCCCCCTCCACCGCTCTGGCCATGGCCACACTGAGGGTCCATCCCAAGCCAAGGTGGATGTGTTCCGTGAAGTTTAATGTTTATTAATGTGTGTATAAGGTGTGTATGTGCGTATGGAGAGAGTTCTTGAAGCTACAATGGAAACCAAACTCCCTTGAGAGGGTAGTTAAGGAGGAGGCTGGTGGGGAAAGAGACAGGAGGAAAGGGAGAGAGAGAGAGAGAGAGAGAGAGAGAGAGAGAGAGAGGTGTCGTGGCTCTTAGAAGATGATGACAAGAGGCTTCCCTTCTCTGCTGGGAGAAATCAGATTCATCTAAACCTTCAGGAGTGGGCTGGCTGAGTGGATAAAGGTCTAGCCCCATAAACCCGTGCTTCCGTTTTTATTCTGGTTAGGTTTGGCTTGGTTTGTTATGGCACTCACTCGCTGTTGCATCTCTTCTTCCACTTGCAGTGCATCCAATCCCACCTACAGAGTTTAAATTGGCACTTCCCTAAGGACCTGGACTCTAATTACATCTTATCTGTTGATCTCTAAATTCCGTCAAGTTCAGGGACTCCACCTACTCTCCAGGAATGAAGAGCTGGACTCTCCTGCTCCCTTGGATTCTCCTGAGTTCAGCTTCCTCTCGCTGAATCCATCCCAATGATATGATCGTCAACCTGTTCTCACACATGGGTCTTGATCCCATGCGCACATACATGTGTATACACCTACAAATGTGTGTTTCGTTTCCTGTTAGTACAATCCAGGTGTAGAAAACTTAACTCATAGAGAAATCAAAACTGAGTAGAATAATTGTGTGCAAGAGCGCTGAGAGTTGTCACTGCAGCTGAGTGGGCTGAATTATGGGTCATGCACGCCTCCACACACTTCCTGCAGAACTAACGTAAGAAATAGTCTAGCTACCTACCTCTCCATTTATTAGAAGAGGAACGATGATAATAGCAATAATAACACTAGTAATTAATGCTGCTGGCTGCCCTCTAAACAGAAGTATATTTTGGTTTCTGTCCTTGGGCATCACAGTGGTTCACGTGATGCAAAGTGGCCAAGTGGCTTTGGCATTTCTCATGGCTTTGGCATTTCTCCCTGCCCACCCATCCCCACTGTCTTGGCCCAGGTTACTTGATTCCGTGGGTTTTCTTGAGGTGTCCTTGACTCCTTTAGATCCTACAATCCCTCCTCCCCCTCTTCCACAGGATTCCCTAAACTCCACCTAATGTTTGTCTGTGGGGTTCTAACAGCTAATACTTATACAGTTTCAAATACTGTTTCAAATGTTTTGCATATTTAATATTCCCAATAACACCCCAAACACACCTACTAGTAGTAGTAGTATTTTACAGATACAGAAACAGATACACAGACATTAAGGTATTTTCCAAAAGTAGCCTGGATAGTATGGAGTTACAGCTAGGAGTTAATCCCAGCTTCCTGGCTCCTGAGTCCAGCCTCTGAACGACTCCTACTAAAACCCTAGCCAAACTGCAGCCCTCAGACAAATGTTGACTAGTTCAGGAACTCCAGCATTCGGTCTTCAACAGATAGCAAGTACAGTCCTGTAGCAACCCAGTACTGTAATAGCAGTGCCTTAGAGAAAACCCATATCAGTCTCTGGAGCAACAGAGGTCACAGGGAAGCTGTTTCCACTACAGTAAACTGATTTTTTGCCAGTCTGATTAAATCATTTCAGTAAAATGCTAAAACAAAAACCCTGTGATTAAAAACAGAATGTTAGAGATCACTGATCTGGGATCCCTCCTTTATACAGCTAAGACGACTGATTCTGAAGGACCTCAGAGCTTCTCCAAAATCACACGCTAAGTGTCAGGAAACTCCAGAAGTCCCTGCTTCCCAGATTTCCTTTTAAGGAATCAAAATAAGCCTGTCAACCACACAGATTTGTTTTTTAACCAATAAAAGTAACCATGACAGATGTCTGTCAGTATGAAGAGAAGAAAAAATAAAGACAACAGCATCTGGTTGATGAGGTTCACCATGGCACTAAATGAAAAACCAAGTAACCTAAACCAATGGCTGTGTCCATAAGGATGGTGAAGACAAGAGCAATGGCCATCTTCCAATACTCAGATAACCACCAGCTGGCCTGTGCCAAAGTGGAGAGCAGACGACTAAAGTTGGAATTAGAAGATGAGCTGTGACCCTTACTACCCAGGTCATAAGACTAGAAGTAAAATAAGCCACTAACACAAGATCCGTGACACATAAATGTCAACATGACCGCAACAAGAAAGGTCTTCAACACACTCGTCTTTTGTCACTCAACACTTGGTTTTCCTGCCCTCAGTGTGGTAACCATTATTATACCGCGATACTGAGCTGAGAGCCTCGTCGATAAATGGAGACCAGAAGCATCTCCCTCGGTTCTCCCTTTTTTTGAACTTCTACCAGCACAGCGGTCACTAAAACAATAATGATGAAATTCTTCAGAGATCAAGCTCCAGCAAGCCCCAAAGACAGGCTGCTCAGTACATGTCATGACCGTTATCAGTGGGACCGTGCATGGCTCAGGTTTGTCACCCAGCACCACCCAGAGGTCACAAGAACTGTGAAGTTAATGGGTACTTGACAATGGAAACTCATGTTGCTAATATTACCAACTTCTCTTCTTTTCTTCTGCAACTGAAGTAGGTGTTCACTTCAATGGCAGATTGAAAGGCAGAGTAGAACATCAAAACTGTGTTATTACCCAAGAAAGACTTCACTCCGTTCTCAGAAAAACAAACAGACAAAAACAAAACAAAAAAAAAAAAAAAAAAAAACATAGCAGTGATTTGAATTTGTCATGTGAGTAAGTCAGAGAGGTAGGTAGCCAAGGAAGGGAAGTTCCCAAGTAAAGTCACTTGACAGCCAGTAAGGAGTTTCCAAGCCCAGAACCCTGGGGCATCTCAATCTAGGCAGAAATCAAAACTCCTTGTTCATTTACTTAGAAGTCCAGAAGCATTCTGGCGGCACCACCACAATGTGCAACCAGAATACTAAAGCATGTTGCCTCTATCACAGAAGACAAAGAGCAACAATGGGAATTCAGTTGTTCAATTGCTCTTTATTCAGAGATCTCAAGGTCTGAGAAGACAGATAATAACATTCTAAAAACACGAACAACAGACTACCTTGTGTCTCACCTCCATCCAGCCTGGCTTTATTGGGAAGGAGCAAAACAAAGATAATCAGCCAGTCATTCCTCAGCTGCGTTTCAGAAATCTGTGATGGCTACGCCTCTTTAGTTATGATTGCTTGGATGCTTCTGCCATTCTCTGGAAGCCTGATAGATTGTGTGTAGTAATAACAACCTTCTCCTCTTCCTGTGGCCTGGAAGGGGGGGACGGGATTTCAGAACAAGCCAGTGTTTCTACATTATTAAATGATCGGGACATGCAGATTTCTTTAAACAATGTAGAGTACAAATATGTCATATAGAAGATAAAAGTGCCCTAGTCTTACTCTTGCCACCTATCAATGTGTCTTAGAGCTCCTAAAAAACAAATAAAAAAAGAATTGATGGAGTGTAAACATCTTAACTCATCTATCCAGAATTCTTCTTAACATCTTACTGATAGGTGATTTCAGTATTTAAAAAGGTTAAGGGAAACATATTACAATTGAAAAAGAAAAGAAAGAAAGGTTTTGCTAACCCTAACTTTTCTACTAAGTGAGAAAGGGCGCCTTACTATGTTTCAGCTAGATGCAGCTCAGAATTAATAGCTATGTGCCAGTTGTTTGCTGTGGATCAGAGGTTTCACCTGACCTCACAAGGTTCAGATACACATCTACTTCTTAGTGTCTATGTCCTGCCTGACTCCTGGTACTGTGACTAGGGACAGTTTTACTCCTAGGATTAGATTGTACTAGATGACACATTTTACTGAAAGAAAATAAGATTGGCTCTAGTAGAAAAAAAATAGATAATATGAATAAAGCACATAAATCTTTTATATCTAGGAACAAAATCAGAAATGAAGTCAGAGACTTGCAAAAAGACTTGGCAACTACGGTTTGGAAGCGGTAAGAAGCTGCAGGATAAGGCATGAAGATAGCGTCTAGAAACTAGAAAACAACCCTGGCCAACCGCCTATGAACAAATGTGACTTCATTCCTACAAACAGAGGAACCTAAATGTGCCAAGGCACTGATTCATTTGGGAGCAGTGCTTCCCCCAGAGCCTAGCAGAACTCAGCCTGTTCAACATCTTGGCTTCATCCTTGAGGTAGACCCCAAGATCCTAGGTATGCCATGCTATATTTCTGATGTGTGGATGTGAATTCATATATGAGCACAAATTTCCAATCACAGCTTCCAGGTTTTTGTCATTATTATTGTTCAGGCTTTTTTCTATCTCACATTTGAATCATATATATATATATCATATATATATATATATATATATATATATATATATATATATCATATATATATCATTATACAATATATACAATTATATATATATATACACATTATTATCAAAGCTAGCAGTTACCATTTTCTTAGCTTATCTTTCTTCTAGGTATTTCAGATTTTTCTTTTGACGATTTTGCTTTTCTCCAAACTACCTATTTAATCAGTGACTATTAGGAAAAAAACACTCCGTCTTAATTTTTCTTGAAAGCATTTTTATTCAACTTATATTATTTAAGACGGTTTGTCTGGTCATATAACTTTAGACCAGTGGCAGGTGTTTCATATAAGATATCATGTATTTCTGATATATAAAATGATTGCTAACAGTATCAAAATTGCAGTTATGAAGTAGCAATGAAACAATTTTATGGTTGGGAGGGTCTCCACAACATGAGGAACCGTATTAAAGGGTGGCAGCATTAGGAAAGTTGAGAACCACTGCTCTAAACAGACTTCTTTTCTTTCACATGCTTGACAATATGATTTTGTGGTCATCTAGATTTTACTATTGCTGTTGAGATGCCAGCGGTTAGACACAGAGCTACGAGTGTAGCTCAGTGTGTAGAGTGCTTGACTGGCATGCTAGAACCTTTGGGTTGGATCACTAGTACTGTGTGGCTCCAGGAGTGGTGGGGTATGTATGTAACCCCAGCACTCATAAAACAGGGAGAGGAAGGTCAAGAATTCAAGGTCATTCTCGGTCAGACAGTGAGTTTAAGAACATCCTACGCTGCATGAAATCCTGTCCCACAATAAAAATAATTAAATGTAGTCAGTGACTTGCCTTTGTGTTTTTGACTATGGGTTGTTTTTTTTAAATCTCTCTTTCCTGTTGTACAGAGTCTAGACATGCATTTCTTTTCCTGGTATTAGTATTGCCGTGGTTTTCTATTGAAGTGTGTCAAGTTAACACAGATTTTATCTTAAAATAGTGTCCATGTGTTAATTCAAGTCTATACATGAACAGTACTGCATAGCACAGCTAGGATCTCAGGATCTAGCTTGAAGCCGATGGCAAGATGTCAAACAAGTTGCATTTTGCTAGATCTGTGAGAAATCCTGTTCTCAAACTGATCAATTTCTGGCAGATTTAATAATAAGATCTTTGTATTCCAGAGGAGTAACTGAGGCCCAATTTGCTAGTTCTCTGATTATATATATTGAAGGTTACTTAACTTTAAAATATAATTCTTCCTGTTCTTCCCTTATCTATTGTTCCCAACCTCTATCCTAGAAATGGTCCCTTTGTACTTTGCTGGTTTCTGCAGTTACTCTAGGGTATGTGCTCCTGTCTGAGGATTTGGAGCTAGGAGCTCCAACGAGAGAGAACATGAAAACTATATCCTTCAAGGTCTGGGTTATGTCACTCAATGTGATCTTTTTTAGTAGCATTTATTTATTTGCAGAGCTCATGGTTTCACTTTTCTTTCCAGGTGAATAGAATTCCACAGTGCACTTACGTACATATATGCACACATATGTAGATCACTGGCCAAAGCTGTGTTGAACAAGGATGGCACCAATGGCCATGCCACCATGGATGGGGAAAACCCATAACCCTTACACAAAGAACCACCAGCAAAAGAGGAAAGCTAGGAGCTGGAGAATAGGCTTCCCTAGGATGAGCCCACCAATTAATTACCACGTATCCAGCGGTCAGCCCTGAAAACATACATAAGTAGCATTATATGGAGTGATCAGGGTATAGTGATATATATATATATATATATATATATATATATATATATATATACTATATATATATATCATATATATATATATATTCATATTCATATACATGTACATATTCTTGCAAAAACAATTAGTGAAAAACTAATTTGAAAGAGATCGAGGAGGGATATGAGAGTCCTGGAGAGTTTTCTTTAATGATGTGACCCCTGGTAGGATGACCATATTCCAAGGCATACCCCACACTGAGGAATAGGTAAGAAACAGAAATTGGACTCAGTATGATAAAAGGAGAAAAAGGTGAAGGAGGGGGAGTGGCCATGACATCATTTTGATAGACAACCAATGCAAAACTTTATACATTTCTCACTCCTTGTGCTCTCTACCCTTGATGAGTCTAAATTCGGGATGCCTTTATTTTCCAATTACCTAAGCTGCTATACATTTTACTTTCTACATGTTTCAATTTGTGCACACACAAACACACACACACATGCACACCCACACATAGATTATAACATAATTATATCATTCTCCCCTTCCCTTTACTTTCTCCAACTCCTCTCGTACACTACCCCACCTTTCTTTCTTTCAAATTCATAACATCTTTATTTAAGTGTTGTTACAAATATATAATAAACTTATATACATATTTACATATTCATAAATATATAAATACAATGTGCTCAGTACATGCAATGATACTTGTATGTGTATGTTTTCAGAGATGACCATTGATACAGTGCTCCCTGAGGAATCACAGACTAACATAACCCTAACACCAAGCATGAGAAACCCCTGTTTGAGTTTTTTATCAGGATTTTCCAAGAAAACCCCAAAACATTATAGGCTACTGGACTGCCCTTGGTTGCCCCAAAGATGGGAGGTAAGTCCCAATTGCTGAAGACACCATACACTATGATGCTATTTTTAAAGCTGCTTCGGTTGACAAAGTTCCCCAAAACAACCATAGGCTAACAACAACAAAATCCAGGAACCAGAATGAGAAATCTTCGTTGGAGTGTTTAGAGTTATTCAAGCGACTCCTAAAACAATACAGACTACTGTCAATGCGGTCCTTGGTTAAGAGTAGGGCTTACTGCTGACCCCGCACACTTAGGACCCAGAACTCAGATGACTCAAGTGGATCTGAACCAGAAGCCTCCTTCCTGTGCTCTAGCTTCTAGGGTTCACAAGTTGTCAGTGGAGGGAAGCAACTCAAGATTCCTACCCAGCTGCAAAACCTATGAAGCACAACAGAGATGGGCATGATAAGACATCCATAAGAATGAAATGAGAACCCCCACATGTTGGTGATGCCAACAGCTGTCTAATTAGACTTCAGACCTGGGCAACAGGAAGGAATTCATGCCTTGTCTGGGAAACCTAGCCCGCTTCCCAGGGTTTGTGAGGGCATGGACCTTAGAAAAGAATCTGCCACCATGACTGGGATAAACCAGAGTAATTATACACTGCAACTCAAATCTCATCCTTCAATTCTGTGGGTACAGATAAGTGTAGGTCGCTACCACACCTCATCAAACAGAGCCTCTCTTTACAGCAAATGGAGACTATCACAAACACAAACACACACACACACACACACACACACACACGCAATTGAACACAATACAGAGACAGATCATGAGGAGCCCAGTCTCAATGGATACACTTCTATCACAGCTCCTCTATCTATGGCTCAGCTCAGGGAGTACCCGGAAAAGAGGGTAAAAAGATTGTTTGATCCAGAATACCAGGAAGACTGCTGTGAAACAGCCTCTCCTAGACATGGCTGAATAAACAAGACTGGAACAATTTCAATATCAATAGATGTGGTGACATGAAAGTGGGTAAAATGTCATGGGACCCACCCATAGACAAATAACTACAGGCAACTAACAACAGGTAGAGGAGAATTAGCCTCTCCCGGATATAAGTCCCCTTGCTGGTTGCTCAATGGACACTGGTCAGCCCCGAAACCATATATACACAAACAACAACAACAAAAGACTCATCAAGTTGATTATATATTTGTGGATACCTATGCACACATATCCATATATGTATGAAACAATAATAATCAAAGAAATAGGGGCTAGCAATATATGAATGAGAAGGTCATAGGAGGGGATGGAGGAAAGATATCTGGGAAGGGGCTGGAGGAAAAGAGTAAGGGGAAAGGGATGTAATTATCTTTCAACTAAAAATGTATTAATAAAATAGGGGTAAGTGAAATTTCATCATTAATGTAGATTGGACAAAGTAACTTATTTTTCTGTCACCTAAAGGAGGCTCCCACCCAACATCTTCTCATACAGAAGAACCAATTCAGAGAGAGAGAGAGAGAGAGAGAGAGAGAGAGAGAGATTAGTACATTCTTTTGAGAACTACAGGACAAGTTCAAAATTAATATCGTAGCTCCTCAGCTGATCATGTGAAAAATCCCTGTAACAGTGCCTGTCATGCATGACATCATCCAGGTCATAGGTTCTGGTGGAAAAGTTCACTTTAAAGGTCCCTTCTCTTTTAGCTCATTCTAGTCATGAAAGCCACCAATAACAGCTAAAAGTCATCAACTTTCCGAGGTCCAGAACCTGAACCCAGTAACAGGGAATCCAGACCTCCTGACTTGTAGGCTATGACACAGCATCGCTATGCTGTGACATGTTTGCAGCTCTCACTTCTGCCCCGACACCTCTGCAATGCTACAGGGGGTTTCCTACATCTCCCCTCCTCGTTCTTTTCTGAATGCACCCAGATTTTATTTACATATGCTTCACTACTCCTCAGTGGCCCCAGGCTGTAATTATATTAAACCCCCAAAATCTAATAAAATAGTTAATATAAAACTATAACATTGCTGTCAAAAGGAAGATGATAATTGTGACCTGGGCTCCAGGGAAATGGAGAAGTGGTCAAGTCACTTTGCTATTTTTACCTGCCTCTAATTATAGAAGGAATTGTATGTGTCTAATCGAATGTGCAATCACACAGACAGTGACTCAGAGAGTGAGCTCTGAGAAAAGTCAAACCACGTTGACACCAACTATGCTCAAAAGATCCTAATCTTTCACTTCTGCTATTACATTATTCATCTTCTGGGTGTTAATAAGCCAGCATTGGCCTGGAGGTTCTCATCTGTAAGGTAAAGGACTTGGACAACAGGATCTCTAGTTTCCTTTCCAGGGAAAAGTCTATGCATTTGCGGGGTTATAGATAAGGAAACAAGGATACTGGGTAAAGTTGAAGAGTTACACAGAAGAAAACAGAAACCAGGAAGTAAAAATTTACAGTCTTTACTTTCATTAAAGGCCAGAACATCTGGGGCTCAGGCCTTTGGACCTACTTTCTTATCTTCTCTGCCATTTTCCTTGAAATAAATGATGCTTTCTAACTAGAAATGTTGTCAGTTAAAACTGTACACTTTTCATGCATAACATAATTCAACTTGAATAACTCCTTAAGAAAGTTCTTCTACCCCACCCCCACTCAACCAGACCTCCCCACTCCTTGGGGCTCTAAGTTTGTCAAGGGTTAGGTACATCTTCACAGACTGACTCCTAGCAGTCCTCTACTGTATCATCTCGGAGCCTGGGGAAGGAGATTTGTGTGGGCTGTGGAACAGTCAGTCGGAGGATGGATTGGGAGGGGGGTAAAGTCCGGACTATAAAAAAAACAACATCCTTAGTGAGGTAACCCAATCACAAAAGAAGTCACTAGATATGCACTCACTGATAAGTGGATATTAGCCCAGAAACTTAGAATACCCAAGATACATCTTGCAAAACACAAGAAAATCAAGAAGGATGACCATCGTGTGGATACTTCATTCCTCCTTAGAATAAGGAACATAATACCCATGAGAGGATATAGGTACAGAGACAAAATGTAGAGCTAAGATGAAAGGATGGACTATCCAGAGACTACCCAATCCGGGAATCCATCCCATCATCAGACACCAAACCCAGATACTAATGCACATGCCAGCAAGAT
This sequence comes from Mus pahari, assembly GCF_900095145.1. Classification (NCBI taxonomy): domain Eukaryota; kingdom Metazoa; phylum Chordata; class Mammalia; order Rodentia; family Muridae; genus Mus; species Mus pahari. The sequence continues at coordinate 52,390,320 of NC_034600.1, read as the reverse complement.
TCTGCTGAAGGGACCCTGATATTGCGGTCTCTTGTGAGGCTATGCCAGTGCCTGGCAAACACAGAAGTGGATGCTCACAGTCAGCTATTGGATGGAACACAGGGCCCCCAATGGAGGAGCTAGAGAAAGTACCCAAGGTATTGTAGAGGGCTGCAACCCTGTAGGTGCAACAACAATATGAACTAACCAGTACTCCCTGAGCTCGAGTCTCTAGCTGCATATGTAGCTGAAGATGGCCTAATTGGCCATCATTGGGAAGAGAGGCCCCTTGGTCTTGTAAACTTTATATGACCCAGCACAGGGGAAGGCCAGAGCCAAGTAGTGGGAGTGGGTGGATAGGGGAGCAGGGGCAGGGGTGGGGGGGTGGTATAGGGAACTTTCGGGATAGCATTTGAAATGTAAATAAAGAAAATAATAACTTTTAAAAAAGGAAAAAAAAAAAACCGACTAAACGCCAGGTGTGGTGGCGCACGCCTTTAATCCCAGCACTCGGGAGGCAGAGGCAGGCAGATTTCTGAGTTCGAGGCCAGCCTGGTCTACAGAGTGAGTTCCAGGACAGCCAGGACTACACAGAGAAGCCCTGTCTCAAAAAACAAACAACAAAAACAAAAAACAAAACAAAACAAAACAAAAAAAAGAATAAAAAATAAAAAAGCAAAAAAAATGGTTTAAAAAAAAGAAAGTTCTTCTAAAACATCTAATGAACCTTTTGAACATGGTATTTTTGTGGCTTGTGGTTCATGTGACTTACTGTAAGTTCATGGTTGTGAGACAACCATGCAATATAGAGGATAAAAAGCAGAATGTGAGACATACTCTGCCCTGAACGTACCATCACCACTTGCTGCAGAGCGTCTCCTTGTTAGATTTTTGAGCATCATCTGCCTTCAGTCGACGGATGTTCAGAGACATGCAGGTGGCAAGTAAGAGGATAGGAATTTGAAGGCTCCTTGGACGCAACTGTCCACAAACAAAAGGAAAGAAGTGTCTGTTACATAGAGTGGGCCATAGACCACAAGAGTTTCGCTTTCAAAGCAATTAACAATTACAGCAGCTGAAGAACATAGCATGAACTACGAAACTACCCACTGCTGATAGAGCCACTCATTAAGCAACAATCGGACAGGCGCGATCTCATAGGTTATCTATAAATAACACACACTTTTACTTAAAGAGATCATTCGTCATGATTGTGTGTGTGTTTGTGTGTGTGTGTGTGTGTGTGTGTGTGTGTGTGTGTGTGTGATGTAGCATTCCAGTCAGAACGTGAGCCATAACAAGTGTTTGCTCTCCCAGTTGCCTTCTCCTCTCTCTTAGTATTAGACAACAGAAGTTGACTGACCTTAGGTGACACACACTTTTTGACTTTCGCAAACTCCCTTTCTACTAGAAGTAGCTAAATGGGGCAATCTACTGGGGGAAACTTCTGGTAGTTTTTTTTTTCCTCATAAAACTAGAAGGGTCAAAGATGATATGATCTCTTTGCCCTTAACAGGGATGTTTTTAATTCATCTTGTATAATCTGTAACAGAATAGCATGGAGTTAATAATTTTTAATAAGCAGGAATATTTTTTCTCATGTTTCTGGAGAGTAAGAAACCCAAGACAGAAGAGCCAGCAATTATTAAGAGTGTTTATTTTGCATTACTTCATCGCAGATTCAAGAAAACTAGAGGAAAAACAGCAAGAGAAAGTAAGCCTTCTCCTTTAATAATGGTTATACTTCTGCACACAAACAACCTTCATCCATCCATGAGGGTAACACCCTCATGGTGAAATTATTCTGAGGGGCCCCACCTCCGAGGAGTCTTACAATGGAAATGATGCAAAAGAGGGAGTGGAAAAATTGTAAGAGCCAGAGGATCCGAGTTTTTGCTATGAAACTGTCGCCTAGAAGCTGCACACACAAAAATCTCACCAACATGGCTGCCCAAGCATCAACTGAACAAGAATAACCCCAACTGACATGCCAAACTGGACAGGAAAAAGCTCAGGAAGGCTCAACCCTACACCAAGAACTATCGGCGACTGAGGAAAGATGTGGGTAGAAGAGATAACCTTCTCAAGAAAGAGCACACAAACTGATCAGTGCCGAGTGCCCAGACCATAGAGCATATATACAGGTGACATACAGGCTCAGCAGGGTGTTGATGTGGAAATTTTTGTTGTATCATGTGATGTTTTGCTGAGTCAAGACCCGTGAGGGGACGCGTGATGTTTGGAAAGAGTCTGAATAGGACTCAATGGACAGTCACAGTGTGTTTACATAGCTCATTAGTCTTGCATCTTCACTGATCTTCACTTTATTGAGAGAGAGCACAACAGAGAACCGGCATTCTGGCTGGTCCTGGTCGTTCCTGGTGACTCAGGAGGATTCAGAGGAGGACTAGGGGTTTCTTCTGGATCATGCCACCACTGCTGATTAGTGTTTGTATCCTGATACTACTGAACTGAGTAGATGATATCCTCACAACACAGATTGGAATCTCCTCAAAGAACTACATCTAAACAGGTCTGTATCCCATTGTCCTATTTCTCATCTTTCCTCACCTAGTATTGGACTGGGACTGTGGGCTAGATTCTCAAAGCATTTGAGAACCCTTATTAAAGTAGGTTTTGAAAAAAAATCTAAGCCTACAGGATGCTTTTAAGAATATATCTATAGATATATGCATGCGATAACAATCAGTGAAAAAAAGAGGCCATGAATTTAAAGGAGAGCTGGAAAAGGTGTATGGAAAAACAAAATAATCCAATTTAAAAATGTAGTACAGAGCTAAACAAAAACTTCTCAACTGAGGAATCTTGTATGGTTGAGAAGCACCTAAAGAAATGTTCCACATCCTTAGTCATCAAGGAAATACAAATCCAGCTACATATCTGACATCAGTGAGAGTGGAGGCTCTTGGACCTGTGGAGGCTTTATGACCCAGAGAAAGGGGGGGGGTGCTAGAGGGAGAGGTGGGAGTGTGGGGGTGGGTGGGGAAATGGGAGGCAAATGGGAGGCAAATGGGAGGGAGAAATAGAGGGTCAATAGTGGGGAGACTGGAAAGGGAACAACATTTGGAATGTAAATAAAGAAAATAATAAAAAGTCAATAGAAAAAAAGAATATATCTATAGATACAAGCATGCATGCAATAACAACCAGTGAAAAGAGAGGCCATGAATTGCAGGAGAGCAGGAAGAAGTATATGGGAGGGTTGAAGGAATGGGAAGAAAGAATTGTTACAATTATATTATAATTTCAATTTTTTCCAAACTAAATTTTCAATATGACAAATATTGAAGCCAGAGCATTTGCTGTGAACCATTCATTGTGTGAGTCTGAGGAAAATAATACAAAGGCAGAAGCATCACAGAGATGTCGTGCAGCATCACAGAGATGTCCTGCAGCATCACAGAGATGTCCTACAGCATCGCAGAGATATCCTGCAGCATCACAGAGATGTCCT